>NW_028073751.1:791638-1191329 GCF_014824575.4 Sturnira hondurensis
AAGACTAAATGTTCAGGTCCTCCCTCAATTTTAGACAACCAGTGGGAGACTCAGGAGGAAAATCAGAGCACTATTGCGGAAACCGAAGCTGCATTTTCGTTGTTCATATTTTATGGACATATTTAATGTACCTCCATGTATGCTTGCCATAATGCATTACCTCATTTATTCCTTCCAACAACACTATAGGTTGAGGACCCTCATTACCCTCATTTCAAGACCAGGTAATAGACTCGGAGAGATTGTGCCCAAGGTCTCACAGCCTAAAAGCAGCAGAGCCAGCACTGTGCCCCGGAGGCATGTCCCCGGGGCCTCATGCCTCACCACCATGCTGTTCTGCCCCCAGTGTTCNTCAGGTTCTTCCTCAATTTTAGCCAACCAGTGGGAGACTCGGGAGGAAAATCAGAGCACTATTGCAGAACCCGAAGCTGCATTTTCGTTGTTCATATTTTATGGACATATTTAATGTACCTCCATGTATGCTTGCCATAATGCATTACCTCATTTATTCCTTCCAACAACACTATAGGTTGAGGACCCTCATTACCCTCATTTCAAGACCAGGTAATAGACTCGGAGAGATTGTGCCCAAGGTCTCACAGCCTAAAAGCAGCAGAGCCAGCACTGTGCCCCGGAGGCATGTCCCCGGGGCCTCATGCCTCACCACCATGCTGTTCTGCCCCCAGTGTTCCCCTCCCTGACTCTCAGCCTCCACTGAGGTCTCCTTCCCCTCCCCGTCCCTCCCCTCCCCTCCCCTTCCCTCCCCTTCCCTCCCCTTCCCTCCCCTCCCTTCCACAGTGTGCTTAGGCTTTCACACTCCGACAGGAGCAACTACTGAGCAGCCAAGTTTGACAGGCAGGGGTGTCGTCGCTTCAACAACATCGACATCGACACCTCTTTGAGCTCTAAGGATGCAACTTCAGAGTGAAGTAAGCGGGTGACACGAGTGGGTCCCCCATGGGTTCTGGAAAATCACCCTACAGCTATTGAGCCAGAAAAGCCCCTTTCAGGAGTTCACTCTGTCTCCCAGCTGGCCTCTCCCACCCGTGTACCTCCTCCCACTCTCCCCACAGGAAGGCAAATCTACCAAAGGCAACCAGGCGCACCTGTCCACACCCCCGAATCCCCAGCCAGGGTGTGTCCCAGAGACAGCAACCTGGGGCCTGGAATCACACTCCTGACAGGGCACTAGGCAGCTTCTGTGTCGAGGACAACGTCCCTGACCCTCCACCACCCTCCAGGAAGCAGCTTCCTGGGGAAGCCTGGGGGAAAAAGCCGTCAAATTGCATCTCCCTCAGCTCTGACTTTGGTTTTCTGGAAATCTGTAACTCCCCCCAAGCCTCCAAGGGAACACATGTAGGTGTGGGAGCATCTGACAGAAAACTGAAATATTGACAAAGGGAAGTCTACATTTTTTAAATAAATAAGACGCCTTCTGATACTAGATTTTGGTACAAACAAGTTGTCCAAGTAGGAGCAAAAATGTACATCCAAAAAAAGGTATAAGAATGAGGACATTCTGTTCATTCCATCAATTTGTTCCCGTGACTTGGAGAGCTGCACCCCTGCCGACTGTTAGCGGTGGCACGGTGTCTTTGGTAGTTAGAACGGAACTTCCTACAAAAACTCTTTCACAGACATTTTGAACACCTTCTTCATACCATGTGCTGGGTGCCAACGACACAGTCAGACACGGTCCCTCCTTTCAAACCAACTAATTTTTCAGGGCAGCAAATCTGTGAATGAGTGAACACAACATGGTGCAGAATCAGCAAAGGGCAGGGCCATCAGCCTCAGAGAGAGACGGGTCCACATTCCTGATCAGATTTCCACTCGCTGCCAAGACGCTGTGTGGGTCGTGTAACCTCTCTGAGCTCCAGTTCACTCGCCTGAAAAGGGGGCACTAACGCCCGCCTCTTAGGGCTGTCGTGAAAGTGACACACTCAGGCAAAGCCCTGTGTCACTCCCACCCTTACAGCCTTCTGTGATGGAGCCTGCAGGGTGTGACCCCGATCCTGAGGCACTCGCTCCCCCGGCCCCTAACGCGTCCTCTGCTGACAGCTCACAAATGAGCCCCTTCCTCGGAAACTGCTGTCTCCCAAAGGGAGCTGTTCCACCCAGGGTTATGTGACCCTTACGGGTGGGAGGCAGAGGTGTGCCTATGAAATGACCTTTTGTATTCCACTATAATTCACGCTCCATAAAAGCTCACCTTTTAAAGTACAATTCAGTGGGGTTTAATAGACTCACAAAGATGTATAACTATCACCTCACCACTGTCTAATTCCAGAACATTTCATCACCCCCAAATATGCTCCAGACACCTCACGCACCTCAGCAGTTGCTCCCTGTTCCCCTCTCCTCCAGCTCCTTGCAACTGCTAATCTGCTTTATGTCTCTATGGAATTGCTTAGAAGTGAATGTCACATAAACAAAACCACATATAATGCAGCATTCTGTGTCTGGCTCCTTTCACTTAGCATGTTTTCAAGGTTCGTTCATGTGGTAGCATGCTCCGTTACTTCCCTTTTCGCAATGCTTATCCAGTCATCCACTCATGCACACGGAGGCTTCTACTGTCTGGCTGGCAGACAGGATGCTGCTGTGAATGTCCACGTGCACGTTTCTGTGCGGAAATGTTTTCCATTCTGAAGGGACACATACCAAGGTGTGAGATTGTTGGGTCATACAGTAACTCTACGTTTAACTTTCTGAAGAACTACCAGACTGTTTTACAAAGAGCTTGCACCATTTCACATTCCGCAAACAATGGATGAGGGCCCCAGCCCCTCCACAGCTTGCCCAGTACTCGTTATCATCTCTTCTAACACAGCCACGCTCGTGGGTGTGAAGTGTCACCTCACTGTGGTTTTGATGTGCGTTTCCCGGAGGGCAATGCTGTTGTGCGTTTCCCGGAGGGCAATGCTGTTGAGCGTCTTCTCACAGGCCTATTAGCCACTCATATAACTTTCTGAAGAGCTACGTATTCAAACCCTTTGCCCATTTTTAAACTGGGCTTTATCTTTTTATTGTTCAGTTGTAAGAATGCTCGACACATTCCGGAGCTAGAGCCTTCTCGATATACAATGTGAAAATATTCTCTCCCATTCTGTGAGCTGGCTTTCTCCTTCTTGATGGTATCGTTTGAAGCACGAAAGTTTTTCATGTTGATAAAGTTCAATTTACCTTTCTTTCTTTCTTTTTGGGGGGCAGTCAATGACTGGTTCTTACAGAGATACCAAAGTTAGTCCCCCTCGGTGTCAACTCAGGACAGTGCTGAGACGCCGTCCCAGCTCCCAAGCTCCCCAGGGGAGCGGCCGAGGCCCCGCTGCGACTGCATGACAGTTCGACATCTCCCTGTGCCCTGCTCGGCCTCCCTCTCGCCTTCACGGCTGTTGTTGCTAAGAGCACTCACCAGTAGCATTCCACACGAATAGCTTAGCATCTCAGAGTATTGGGGGCATGAGGGAATGGGGGATCCAGTCCAAGGTACCGCCAGTGTTCTTCCATGGACCTCAGGAAAGAGAACCACCTCCTCCACACGGTCTCAAGTCCTTTGGTGACACGGCTTCTGCACACCTCTCCAGCCTCATCTCTGTACATTCCCCGCACAGCCTCCACCCCAGCCACACTGGATTTTCTCAAAGAGGACGCCTCTCTGGCCTCTGGGCTGCTACACTTGCCATTCCTTCTTCCTTTCTCCCTAGTACCTCCTACTCCCTCTTTACCCAGCTCACATCCCTCATCCATTGAAAGTAGGGTCTTACCTTATCATTACTTCCACCAGGACCTTTCCCTGCCCCTTCCATGTGCATCTACAGGCCCTTGTACTTTCCCCATGCTTATGGTTACCATGCTGAATTATAACTCCTTCATTATTTTGCATAACTCGGCACGAACCCCATGAGGACGGGGACCCTCTCATTTACACCATATCTCCAAAGCTGATGCAGAGCCTGACATCCAGAAAGAGCTCAATAAATATGTATTGGGTGAGTTGATACGCACCCAATACATACAAGGTACAGAAACAGCCCACAGCAGCCAGTGACTAACTAGGCACTGTGTACGGGAGCCCCCAGGCCAGCAGCAAGAGGGCCCCCCCGATGCCACCCAGAGTCTGGAGCCCACTTTGGCACCCCTGTTGTGTGAGCAGCACCACAGCAAAGCCCAGTTCTCGCATTCATCCCACCCATCTCCACCTGGGCCTCCCTGGGCTCACCGGGGCTAATACTCGTGCATTCACAGGACCCTGGTGTCTAGCAGTTTCCTGGGCCAAAGTAGAAAGTTTCTGGTAGAAGCTGCTAGAATTCAAACCATCCTCTCTGGGATCTGCGTAAAGCCCCTCCTGGCTGCCCAGAGATGGCTTTATGGGCTTCCTTATCAGGGCTCGGCGGCAGTCACAGGCACTAAAGCAGACCATTCCTTACTTAATCACCCATATAACCAAGGTCAGGCTACATTAAAATGATGGATCTGTGGCTGGAAAGTACATTTGGAATGTCCCCTGTAGCCTTGGCCTTTCCCTGCTGGGTCCCCTCACCTCGGATCCAGGCCGCAGCCAGAAGCTAGAGGTCAGGCCCAGAACCAGAGCAGGCCCTCAAGAGGGCTGTTAGCTCCCTGGGAGAGCAGCTCCCATCCCTGCTGCAGTGCCACGCAGGTGGTGGCTGGGGGAGGCCCTGGATTTTTTATTATCCCCAGGGTCGCACTGCGAGTGATTGGTGGGCAGGGGTTAAATCCACACTGTCCAGCTCAGAGCCTGGCTGTGAATCATTACACTGTATTGTCACACCGAACTTCGAGACTAGACCTCCCAGTTGGTTCTTCCCGCCCCTCTCCACACTGCTGCCCATCTCCGTGCCCCGTGCAGGAAGGCCCAGACCTCAGCAGCTCAGATATTCTTCGCTTCCGCACCGATAGCCAGGGCTGGAGTCAGGGCCTCATCTGCCGAGAACAGACCTAGGACAGCTCTTGGGCAACCAGACTGAGCGTATCATTTTCATGACCTCCTTCAGCTCAGCACAGCTCGAATGCCATTCAGTGGGCCGCCATTGAAGGTGAGGATGTCCTGGAGGACAGGAGGTCGAGGGAGTTGGGGAAATTGCCTCCAAAAGGCCAAGGCTAAATCTCATCTGCCTCCACCTCCCAGTTTGCAGCTTGGAAAGATTTATGGAGCTGCACGAGGGTCATTCTTGAGATAAAGGTTATAGATCTTACAGCTGACAGGCCTCCTCAATCAGTGCTTCAGGAAAATGTCCACAGCTGATCAATGAGCTGCCCATAAAGCCCCAAAGACAGACTCCAAAAGGTCTCCGTTGCTTAGGATTTCGGTCTCCGTCATCCTGCAAGAGGGACAGGAAGCAAGATGGCTGAGCCAGGCTCTGACAGGAAGCCTTCCCTGCCCAGCCCTGTCCTGGGGACCCCACTCTGTGCACTCTCAGCAGATGCCAAGCAGCATCATTAGTCCTCAAGGACAAGAAGCCCTACATACGGTCAGTGTCCAACCAAGATAACTGCAGGGACACAAGTTGGACAATGGACCAAAAGGACGTGGACTTTGGATCCGAAAAGGTGAAGTCCATGTCAACTGGTAAAGAGGGAGCCACATGGCACTCAGAGTCAGGAGGCTACCAGGAACAGTGGCTGCCAGTGTCACTAGCTGCTGCCCAAGTCCACTCTCTCCCAGGTGGAGCTCCTTTCGGAGCAGCAACGTGCCCAGGACCCACCTCTCCAATCCCCTGGCAGTTGGGGATGCTCTAGGTATGTAAGTGACATTCTACCGCGGGGTTCTGGACAGGTTTTACTTTCCTGGTACAGAGCCTGCTTCTTCTACCTTCCCCCCCTTTCTTTTTCATGCCTTTTTTGCAGATGTGAGAATAGCCTGGGGTGTCTATCTTGTAACATGCTAAGGATGGAAGTGCAGAAAGATAGAAGAACCCGCAATCCCAGTGACATCCTGGAACTGCTTTGCCAGCCCTGGAATGGCTTCCTCCGGACTGGCGGTCATGTGGGCAAAGGAACCCACTCTGGCTGAGCCACTACACAGTCCTGGGCGACAGAGTCCAAGCTCTTACTGACCTGTTTCTAGCCTCAGTCTCCTCATCTGCATAAAGGGATGATAAGAGTAATATTCACTACCACTAATAAATCACCCACTATCTGCAGGCACCATACAGAGTGTTTTGCGTGCACTACCCACTGTGTTGAGAAAGTGACCATCACACATAATATAGGTAGACACACTGCACAAAATAATACCTGCCTTGGCTACGTCACGGCATTTTTGAGAATCAAATGAGACCATTGAGTAATAGAGTTAGTTACACATGCACCTACCTAATCCCACATTCCCTGAAGTCAATGGGGTTGAAGCCAAGAAGACACCCTGCTTCCAGAGCAGAAGGTTCGCTCATGAGACGTGCCTCACCCACCCCCTCAGAGGGCAGGAGAAAATGAAAGTGATTTGAACACAGTTGTGCCAAATAGAAAGGCAACTAAGTGGCTGCCTGTGAAACCAGGCCTCTTCCTCGTTGGTCCGCTTAGGGCCCTCCTTCAGAAAGTGGACCCTGGGTGGGGCCCAGCCCAGACAAGAGGCTGGGGCAGGGAGTTTGTCTCTGTTCTTGCATCTTTCTTCCCCCCACTCACACTCCTAGCTTGTGGTGACCCACATGCAGTCAAGACCTTCTCAGAGCTGTCACTGCAGGGGACCAGGTCTCATTCCAGAGGCCACTCTGCCTGGCCCAGCCTCCCAGGAGCCAGAGTGGCTGCCTTCTATGTTTTGGGGCCTTCTCACGAACCTTCTCCACAGGCTCACAAAATCAATGTGACCAACCAGAGTGTACAGTTAAGGACACTGCCCCTGAGAGGTGAAGAAGCCACACGATCGCCTTACCAGAGGTCAGCCTTGGACCAGTCTCCTGATCTGCTGCCAAGGCTGACCTGTCTTCTGCCACCTTAGGACACGGTTCTGGCTCTGGCTCTCTCTGGCCTCGGCCTCTGCATCTCTGCAGGAGTGGCATCTCTTTTCCGGTGGTGTGCGTGCACATGTGTGCATATGTGTACCTTCCTCGTTATGTTCATGTCTCCTCCCTCTCTTTCTCAGTGTCTCGGTCTCTCTTTCGGTCTTTGTCTCTCTTTCTTTGTGTGAAGCGCGCACCGTTTTCCCCAGGTCTCTGGAAGTCAGTCTCTCTCTCTCTCCCCGGGCGGGTATGTTTGTCTCTCCTCCCTCGCCCACTGGCACACCATACTGTACCTGCTGTTTACCAACTCTGTCCCTTACAAAACTCTAACCTCCATGTCCACAGGGACCATCTGCTTTGCTGGCAGTTACATCTCAAGTACCTAGCACCATGCACAGTGTAGATACAGAATGTATTTTTGTTGAACATACTATATGGAGAGAAAATGAAAGATTTCCAAAACTGGAAAAAACTGAGGTCTCTCTTAGAGACAGCTGGAAGCTGGAAATAGAAAGGGAAGGGAAAAAAGGGAAGGAGAAATGTCTAAAGCTACCTTTTCTAGTCCTCGTAGCGCTTACAATTAGAGGACTTGTCAAATCATCTCCATCAGCAGCCCCTAAACTTTCCGGCACCTGGGACTGGTTGCAGAGGTTCCACAGGAGGCAGAGCTCAGGTGAGCTTCCCTTGCCCTAGGGCAGCGGAGGGCGGGGGCCAGGGAGTCGGGAGGTCCAGATCTGTACCATGCGTGTTTACTGGCAGGGCCCAGTGGCCTAACAGCTTACAAATGTGAAAATGGGGGGCACAGTTGTCAAAAACTGCTTCCTGGAAAGACGTTGGCTCAGACCCCAGTCCCATGGTCACGTGGCCTCGCTGAGCCTCATCTTCTCCCCAGTCAAGTGGGAGAAAGGCCAGGACCTCAAGAGTCGAGTAAATGCTCATAAGGACACGGGAGTCCTCGATCTACAGTTAAGGAGCTGAGTCCTGAAGAAGGAAAGTGCTGGCCTGCAGGTCACCCAGCTATGAACAGCTGCCTTGAACCCCAGGCAATGGAGGATTCTGACCCCTGAGGAAGGGCAGGGGCCTCTAGCCACCCAGAGCTTGGAGCAACCTTCAAAGTGGGCATGACCACAGAACAAGCATCTAAGAGAGACTAATCCTTCATGACAGGACCATCAGCCTTTTCTCTTCTACCCAGAAGGCTGTGGCCTCAGGCCTGCAGTTGCCGCCTTCTCCAACCCCAGAGCAGCCTCAGGTCCCGCAGGCAGACAGGGGCCTTGAGCTTCCAGGCTCTGCTTAGGCACTAAGAGGCCTCTGAGAACACGAACAACCGCCAGCTGCCTTTCTACAGTTCCAGGCCCAGCCTCCACATCTGCAAACACAGGGGCTAGACTGGATGATATCGTAAGTCCCAGCAAGGGGTCCCTTTCCATGGGCCGTGACGTGGAGCACTATGACAAAGGCTGCCTGGACAGGAATGGATGGCCAGTGGGGAGTGCAGACTGCCCAGTGAAAGCCACATGGGCAGACAGAAACAAAAGGCTTTACATAAACACAAACTAGCAAGTTAGGGTCAAAAGATCTTATTAGTAAACTGCAGAAAAATAAGTTGGTAGAAAAACCACCAAACAGGATTGCACTCTGGGACTTCTCCTGGGTAAAGGGAAACCAGGCCGACCGGGTCAAGGGGGAGGGAAAGGTGCGTGTGTGGACAGCTCTCACCAACTCATCAGCCCTTCCCCGGAGCCCTCCTGGAGGTGGAGGTGGTGGCAGGCCCAGAGCGGGTGGGCCCCCGGCAGGAGGTAGAGCGTGTCTCCAGCCTGGCTCTGGGCTCTGCCTCCCTGCTTGCCCCTGAGGGCCAGACATGGGAAATGCCCTCACTCCAGGATGCACCATAAGGTACCGCCCTCTGGGATGGGAGGAAGACACAAGTCAGCAAAGCAGCCTCAACAGGAGGGCGAGGCTGATCCTGTGAACGGGGCATCATCCACTTTGGTCCTATGTGGATTAACTGGAAGTGAAGTGTTCAGCACAGAGCCTGGCACACAGCAAATGCACAAGTAATGCCCACTACTATGCTTAGTAAAACAGCTGCAGCCTGAGCCCTCTTCTCAGGCTGATCCTCAGAGTCAACTGTGGGTCATAAGAGTCCGTCATCTCCATCTGGGTCTGCTCCACTGCCCACTTATGACAAACCCTGAGATACATGAATTTACCTCTCTGCGCCTCCTGTGTCCCTGGGGGACGAATTCCTACCTCCCTGCCACCTGCAGGGACATTGTGGGGCTCAGAGTCCTCACAAGGCTAAGTGTTCTGCAGACGCAAAGGACGAATGGCCCCAGGCCACCGCTCTCCATTCACTGCCCGGGAGGAAAGCCGAGAGGCCGCAGCAGGAGGCCAGCCCAGGGGAGGGGGCGGGGAAGAGGTGGAGGAGGAGAATGATCCCTCCTCACGCCTTTCGGCCTTCTGTCAATATTTCCTGAGTGTCCGCGTGCAACGTCAAGGAGGCAGAGTAAGTCCAGCAGGACATGCCTTCCTGGACCTCAAATTTTACTTTTCCAAATGTGGGGAGGGGTCTGGTCAGGAGGCTCCTTTCACCCCTTGGGTCTCTCCAGCTTAAAGCTGAGCCCAACCCCTCTGCGCTGCCCATCTGCCACCTGGACCAGGGCAGAGCCACTGACATCCCGAGGGGGACGAACTGTCCAGTTTGTTCATCAGAGTGGGATCCCAGTATCCTGAGCATGGAGATTCGAGAAGCTGTAGCTGAGCCAAGCCTCCTTCACAAGAGGCTCGCTTCCCGTGAGGCCCAGACCTGACTCCTGGTGACCACAGGTAATTGAGAGGAGGAGCCCGGAAAGCAGCTCCCTCGGAGATTGTGGATAGAAGGCCAAGTTATAAAGCACCCAGCAGGGTGTCTGGCACGAAGTAAGCACACCAGCAACAAAAGGGGGACACTTTTGCTCCAAATGGCCTGAAAAGTTGGGCTTCAGTGTCTTTCTTAACCCATGTTTGTACTTCCCAGGGCCCCGGGTGCCGTCCTCTCCGGTGCTGTCCTCTCCTCAGTGCTTCTCGGCACCTTCTCCCCTCACCTCCTCAAGGCCGAAACAACAGAAGATTAAGGACATGGGGTCTGGAACAGCTCCACCCTTGGCCGTCATCGCTACCTCAGGCCAGTTGATCAGCCTCTCCCCACTTCACGTCTTCATCTGTAAAGTGCAGACCATAGTAACTTAGAAGACTGTGATGAGGATTGGAGGCATCAATAATGAGTGAAGCACTTAGAAAAGTGCCTGGCACATAGCAAGTACTTAGTAAGTGTTAGCTATTATAATTATTTCATATATGTTGATATCTTATATATCAACATAGTTATCAAAAAGTTGTATAAATTTAATAAAATACAATATTGGTATATTTAATAAAATATAAGAAAATACTTATAAAACCTCTAGGTATAACAAACTTTTAAAAATCAATGTTTATTGCCCTGGCCAGGTGGCTTAGTCAGTTGGACATCGTCCTGTACACCAGAAGGTTCCGGGATTCCTGGTCAGGGACCATAGCTAGGTTGCAGGTTCGATGCCTGGTGAGGACAAGTACAGGAGGCAGCCAATCAGTGTTTCTCTCTCACATCCATGTTTCTCTTTCTCTCCCTTCCTCTTTCTTTAAAGTCAATAATAAAATATCCTCAGGTGAGGATCAAAATAATAAAAATGAAAATAAGTAAAAATCAATGCTTATTTACAGCTGAATCTCTCTCTCCTCTCCCCGTGCCTGAGACCAGCACACCCAACTCACAACGCTCAGTGGCAACTGCCCACACCACCGAACATCTCCTGGAGGGGGCGCCTGGGGGCCTCTTTGTCGGTCTGGCGCTGTTCTGGGGCAAGAGAACAGAGACCAAAGGAACCCAGGCCCTATCCAGGCGATCTTAAAGGGAAAAAATTTTAAATCTGAAGACACGTAGGAATAAGTCTGTCCTTTTCACATCTGACATATAGAGAGGTTGGACTGCAGAAATGGAACACTGAGAAAAGTTCTCACAGTTCAACGTTTATTAAAATTAAAGTAACAAAGTATGGGAAACGAGAACATGACTCCCGTTAAAATAACACATTGAGGAACTGTTGATTCAACTAGCACTGTCACTGACTGAGCATGTGACAAGTGTTCTTTTACAAGATACGAAGGCCCTAATGTCCAAGCAGAAAACATCAGACCAAGGACCTCACCCAGGTCCTGTGCTGCAGGGGTCAGTGGCTGAGTCTGCCGGCCCAGTCGCACCCACAAAGACATACGCATTCAGTGCCTTGAGTTTTCTTTCAAAGAAAGCATTTTACACATCATATACAAATTAAACAAGAAGTCCAACAAGGGCCCTTTATTGCCACTGAAGTGCGGAAAATAACTCAAAATTTCAAAACCAAAGGCAAGAACATAGCGCTATTGCAAGTTGTTTCTCCTCATGCCACAGTCCTACGCATTTCCACGGTGGCCGATTCACACGTCACGGAGCCCCGGGACAGAGGCTGCACGGGGGCCCCGAGGCTGTGATCATCCACCACGGAAGAAGCCTCTTCCATTCCCAAATGTCCCAAGTGCTGCCAGCTCTCCTGCTGGGTCAGCAGATACACAGCACAGCTGAATGTGAGGGGCGTAGGACTCTGAATAGTGCACTTAAAAAAATACATTCCAACCTCCTCGCTTCTCCAGGCAAAAACACTTTAAAACCCCAGCAAGCTGGAATGAGTTTGTTCAGCCTCCCAGCTTGACCCAACAAGGTGCAAATGGGGAGCATGGAGGCAATTCACATGGCACCTGTCCCAATAATAATAAAAATAAAGTTCTTTTAATGAAGCTAATGGCAGATAAGTACACAAAAGAGAGCCTGGAGTGTAGACACAGCTCAAAAAAACAAGGAATTTTGTACGTGTAGTGCGAGTATCTGTGAAGCACATATTTGCCACATTGTTAATGGGGCTCATGAGAGTGACCCTCTTTTAAAGTTCACAGGCAAAAGGCTTCCAAGAGGGCCATCACCTGGCAGGCAGCGAAGGCCTTAAGCTGTTGGAAGCTTCGGAAGAATAAGGAGACAGAAGAGAGTAAGGGCTGGTCTACTAGACCTCGGACACTTCTGGGGGTAGCATGTGCTGGAGGGCAGGCCTTTTTCTGGGGCTTCTCCAGGCCACAGTGGGCCAGGCTCAGCGCCAGGCAGGGAGAACCACCAGAGATGGGCCGACCAGCCTCCCCGCTGCAGAGAGCAGGCTCCAAAAGAGCAGACACAGGTGGGTATGTACTGAGTCTGGCTTAACATTGGTCCCTAAGGGTTTCGAGAAACAGCAGTAATTGTATTTTCTATCCAGAGCTACTGGAAAATCAGTTTTGGGAGCATAAGAAACACAGGAAAGCTAGCTACAGGCATGGACTACGTTTAAGAGTGAATAACATATAGTACAGAACATAATATTTCATCATCATGGACGATAAATAGCAATTCAAATATCCTGAAAAATTATCTTATAAAAATATCTACATTAAAATTTAGCCTGAAAGCTGTAGCTTCAGGTATATAAAAAGGCAATCTTTGAAAGGATCTGGCTCAGGAATATACAAATATTACATAACAAATATCAAAGTAAGAGCTCAAAAAGCATCTTAGGAGATGTTGCAACTGGTATGTCATGAAACAGAATTAAGTATTCTTATTGCATAGCAGAAAATGAGGTCACTTTCATTTGCATAATACTGCAACTTTTTAGATGGAGAGATGCCATTGGGTACTTGTGAGAAGTAACTTTGGAATTCAGAGTCTGACTTCTGCATAGTCCGAATCAGCACCCCAGAGCATCTAAGCTGCTTCTAACCTTGGGCCACAATTGCACTTCATTGCTGTGACCAGACTTCAGGTGCACCACTGGCAAAGCTGCACTCAAGAGCACTGTGGCCACCTGAATGGGCGTTGGGGGTTCATCCACCATATCACCAGCACAGGCTCGACAATAAGCCTGTTGTGCCCACTGTGGAGAGAGAATAGTACCTGGTGACAGAGACATCCAGTTTCTGATGGCATCCCCGGGCAGTTAGAGCAGTTGGCTTTTGGGTGATGACATCCCGGTGTCCTAAGTCCCCTCAGAAAGGACACATGGGGATGAAACAAACGTGGCCGCAGCAGCACTACCAGGAGGGGCTGTGCTTCCTCGGAAGGGAATCGTGAGGTGGAACCAAAAATCCAAAAGCAAGGAACATGGCTGGCGAGCTTTCAGGGAAGGGACCCTTCTGGGAAGGCGATACACAAACAATAGCCTCTCCCACACAAGAGGAAAGTCCAGCTCCTGTGCAGTGCGGGTGGGGAGGGGAGGGGAGAGCTCACCTTTCACCTGACATCAGAGCTGTGTGAACAGCGCATATCAGACCCTAACCTCATCGTCACCCTCAGCACACACACACTCCCCAAAACTAAGTCCCAAACCTTCCTCAGAGAGGGAGGAAGAACATTTGGAACAAAAAGCGCATTTCGTCAGCTTCCAACCCAGAGCCAGGCAGAGCTCTGAAACCGGTCACGCCCGGTGCCAGGTGAGAGCGGGTCGCCCACCTGAAAGCGGGCCTTGACTGCTTTGGAGATTTCTCCCAGGTCCCTCAAAGCTGGATACTGTGTCCTCTTCCCAAGGCTACTAAAAACTCTGGGCGCCTTGGTCCTCTCCAAATGTCGGAAGTAACATCTGCTCAACACCCGAAGTTCCATCTTCGAGAGAGTTCAGTTTAGTGCACGATACGTGTGCTGTAAATACACAGAGTGGCCGACTAGCTGGGAAGATCCTGGTTTGTAACTGTGAGGGTGAGTGGGGGGAAGGCCAGTCCCTACAGTCTCTGCTTGGAAGGAGACCAGATGTCTCAGAAGCCCGATATCAGGTTCGCAAAGCCCCTGGGCTCTCTTTAAGTGGGCCGTGACATCACAGATGCCCAAACCCCAGCCCCCAAGGCGTAAGACTGTTTTCTAGAGATAAGACCCCCACTCCTTATGCCAGAAATTCCAATATAAATAACTTGCTAGTTCAAGGACAGCATGGCTTTAAGGTTCTTCTTTTTTCTAACATGAACGACTATGCACCTTCAAATACCCACCTCCCTCCAGATTCTTGAAGTTCTGTCATTAACAATTTTTATCTGTAAATTAGCAAAGTTCTCATTAGCTCCTCTCTTAAGATACAAGTACCCCCTAAGACTATGCTTTCAGGGATCATTTCTATAGTTCATTAAAATTCAAGTACCCCTGAGAGATACCACACATCCAGGGCCACCACCATCTCCCTCCCCAAAGGGGGGGCAAGGCAGAGGGGAGTGTTCGGAGGGTTGGAGAGAGGACATGGCCCTGGGGCCAGTGGGAGCAGGAGGGAGGAAGATGGGCCATCAGACGGACATGCCCATCATCACAAAGTGCTGAGGGCCAGCCCCGGCCAGCATGCTCCTTTGAAGGCCTTCACGTCCATCTGAGTCACGCATGACCCCGTCCACTGCAGGGACAAACCTGTCTTTGGGTTTGAAGGTCCCGTGATCTTCACTTATCTCCAAGTCAGATCACTTTCAAGGGTAAATAGGATGTTGTGAATAATTACTCCTGGGTAATACGTATCATGGAGACTTTTATATGCTGAAAAAATCCAGAAGTAGGATTCTCTCCGAAACCATTACGGGCAGGAACTGAAGCCTTTCCACTTTGGGTTGGTTTTTTTGTTTGTTTTTGTCTTTCCCATATATTTTTTTCCCTAGTGTCATACTCAGGCTTCTCTGAAGAGCTAGTTTTCCCAGCTGAAGAGACACAAAATCTCCCAAGCCTGGAATCCATGACCTGAAAGACCAGTGGTCCGCAGACTGAGCAGTTCTCGGTGCTTCCTGTAGGAGAGTCCAAGGAAGAGCGCCCAGCTGAGGGGCCAGGGCCCCTCTCACTCCTGCACGGAGGACTCACTGCAGCTCTGAGAACACCCCGCTCTTCTGCAGACAGCGCCAGGAGTCAAGGCCAGTGTGTGGGCATGGTCAGAGCGCTGCTTCTCCTGCCGGTCACTCCTGCACGTCCCCGTCCAATTGGCCTTCCAGCAGACAGCAGCCGTAGTAGTCTCAGGGTGCCCATGGGGCAAGTCCAGAGGAGAGGTTTCTGTGATTTGATGTTTAGCACAGCGGAAGGATCAGTAGTACAGAAAACCAGTAGATTGTCACAGCCCGCCCGCCCCCAACTTAGTGAGATGCCATGTTTTAAACACACATATACACACACTCACACACAAACACATACTTGCCCACGCTAGCTCATGCTCTCTCTCTCTCTCTTACATTGTCCCTGTAGAAACCCAAAACAGCCCAAAGATGCCACCTGAGGCTATCAGAAACCCACTGCTCGGGACAGAGGCCAGCAGCCCTCAGGGGTGCAGGAGGTGGGTCCTCAGTCTTCACTGCGGACTCCAGTCGGCCAAGTCAGAGGAGGGCAGTTCCCACTCTGCTGCACACTCTTCCCGGTGAATCGCGATCCCTCTGTTCTGAGTCCCAGGCAGCGCTTCTCCCATCCCCCACCTCCTGGCAGTGGGAGTTGGGGTCACAAGGGCTTGTGGATCACGGCAACACCTAAAATGAAAGGGGGAGAAAGTTGCCACCTCAGCCTCTCCAAAGCTGTTCAGAGTCCTGACATCTTAAGCCACAGCAAGAGGAAAGGGCAGAGTGGGCACCCTAATGCTGAAGGGCCGCGGGTCCAGGCTGCCAGCAGCTGGCGGCTGCCGATTTGAACAGCCGAGTCTCCACAAGATACTGGAACCCAAGAGCACAGTCCCTCGACACCGCGGTGAGTGGTCTTACCCACAGTCACACAAATTCTTCTCTTACTGTAACAACGCCCCTTCCCAACCCCAGCACTGAGCTTAACGATGCCCAGCACCCTGTCTAGAAACCCAGAGGCAGCTCCGCAGCTCAAAGTTTGTATCACTTTAAGAGAAGTGGTGAGTAATTCACATCTACTTTTAAGGCACTGGAATGAACTAGAAAGAACAGACTGCCTTCGAGAAATAAGAAAAACTGAACCGCAACCCCTCCCTCGGCCACCAGTCAAGCTTCACTGCGGCCTCTTTACCTCTCGGGCTCAGTTCCAACACTGTCCAGTGCCATCTAACGGACAGACCTCTCCAGTGCTGAGCTCCGTACTTGGATAAACACTCCAGGCACGTCTGTAGGTGCGGCAGTTTTAGCCAAGCTGAGCCACACTACACAGTGAGCTCTGTAAATCCACACATGACCCCGAAATCCCTCTGTAGTGGACTGAGGCCGTGGCAGGTAATGTAGGTTGATGTTTCAGCCAACATCCCTCTTATCTGCTGTCTCTGCTGTAGTGCCCAGCTCCCCACACCGCCTTTCAGCTGAAAGTGCCATGTGACCTGGGCCTGGCCAACATGACTGTAAATGCAAGTCTGCTGGTGCCACAACTTTGGCTTTGTCCCTTGTCCTGCTTGGAGTGCTTGCAATGTCCAGGGGACAGCAAAAGCTACCAATAAAGCTGGCGGAACAGAAAAGACAGGAGAAGCCTGGTTCTTCAATGACAGTCTGAGCCACCAGACCCGCCCTTCACTTCTTTCTGCCTGAGACAAATATGATCCTTTTGTATGCAAATAAAAGTATCCAGGCCCTGGCTGGTGTAGCTCAGTGGAGTGAGCGCCAGCCTGCAAACCACATGATCATGGTTCGATTCCCAGTCAGGGCACATGTCTGAGTTGCAGGCCAGTTCCTAGCAGGGGACTCACGAGAGGCAACCATACATTGATATTTCTCTCCTTCTCTCCTTCCCTTCCCCTGTAAAGATAAATAAATAAAATCTAAAAACATATATTAAAATTTTTTAAAAAGTATCCGTGAATTTTTCTGGTACCTGCTGCTAGCCAAAACCCTAACTTCTAGGTAGGATCTACAGGTGTGATGGTAACTGGAGCCTTATTTTAACAAACTCATGACGACATCTTCTGGTTGAAGAGGAAATCAGAAGAGAATTGCTGAAAGAAACCCCAGGATGCCCCAGTGGTGAGATTCTGCTAAGAAGTTCATTCCATGTTATGGGCCCAGCACGCTTTCGCTGCGCGACTCTGCTCATTCCACGTTAATTTCTAGGTGAAGGCACAGACACGAAAGCTTAGAGGTAGAGAACCTGAGTCCTCAGACCCAGATATGCTGCCTGTCCTTGGGATCGTCTTACCCACACCCGGGCTTCCCTTTCACCAGGTAGCTTTCTTTTTTTTTTTAAGCAGGCTCCTACATTGTTTTTCACTATAACCTTTTCCTTTTTATTATAAAAGTCAAAATAGCCCCGTTATGGAAAACGCAGAAGAACACAAAAGAAAAGACACACCTTAGTCCCTTCACACAAAGAGAAGCACTATTACTTTTTGGCACGTTTCCTGGCTTCTAATAATCACAACACTTTTCTGAGTGGTTGCAACATGCTAGGCAGGCGTACGCTAAGCACTTTCCAACTATAATCATGTTTCATTCTCTCAAACAGCTCTAAGAGGCTTGGTATAATTTTATTCTCGATTAACAAATGAGAAAACAGAGGTTCCGTCAGGTTGAGCACCTTGCCCAGAGTCCCAGGGCAAGGGGCACAGCTGGGATTCAAATTCAGACCTGACTCCAATCCCCCGAATCAGGAGCCCTTCAACCCCCCACCGTCTGGGACCACACGACTCAGCTCACCTGGCGCCTCAGCTCACCTGGCGCGTGCATTTTGCATCCTCCTGTTTTAGCCTAACAATCTGTCACGAATATTTTCTCAAGGCATTAAAAATACTTTCACTGTATAACTATTCCACAGTTGATTTAACTGTTTCCCCCATGTCAGACATTAAGTAGTTAGTTTTTTACTATTATAAACAATGCTCCAAAATAATTTTGTCTGTAATTCTCTGTGTTTGGGGCCATTTCCTTAGATTCTAAGGTAACAGAATCCCTCATTTGCTTGCCTCCTTCTCACCTAGGTCTGGAATGAGCAGAGCACAAAGAGATGGACAGGACATATTCGGCACGTACACGAAATTCTGACCACTCACACCGAAGCCTTCCCAGGGTGTGCATGGAGCCCAGGAGCGTCCCTCACTGACGCCCCTGCCTCCTGCTCATCCCACCGCAACGCCAGAAAGAAAATAATGACAGTGCTGGTTTTAATAATTGACCATGAGAACAGAACCACACCAGGATGGAGATGCCTCTAACATCTTTTATACTGAGTAGAGACAAATCCTAGGTGAGGGGGGAAGAGTGAAATAAGGCCACTGCACGTAAAGCCTTGTGTTGACAAAACGTGTGAGGTGATACCAGCCCCTTTGAGCCCACAAGGCCCAGCCGTCCTTTGCTCCGAAATCCAAACGAGGAGTGATCAACCTTTCTAACACGAAACGGGAATGAGGGTACCATCAGAGTCGTCCCTATGTAGATGACGTGAGAGCCCGGGGGGGAAAACAGTCAGGATCATGCCTGGCACATTGTATGTGCTCAGTAAATACATGTTAGCTCTAATTAATTCTGTTTCCGGAAAACCAGAGAGAAGGTGCTGGACTATGGAAAGGAAACGTGCTTGCTGGTCTCCCTACAGCTGGTGCTGACTTCAGCACCACCAAGCCTGACCCTGCCCCCCCCACCAAACCCACCGCACACTCCCCCCAGGAATAAGCCTCACGCCTGCTCCTTCCTCCAGCCTCCTGTGCGAAGTGCTTTTCCCCCTGAGCTGGGGTTGTACAAAGGGCACGGGGTTTGGGAGTCACACGGGGGTTTGAATCCTGGCTTTGCCATTTTTTCGCTGTGTGGTGTTGGGCAGGTTACTCAAACCCTCTAAACCTCAGTTTCATCATTTGTAAAATGGAAGGGCACAGTCCCATTTGACGAGAGGGCTGTTGACGATACGTGAGCAAATCCTACGCTGTACTGAACACACTGCCCCGTGGCACAGGGAGGAGGAGCCAGCAGTGGGCAGATTTCTGGGGACTGTGACCCGCCCCCGAGTGCAATCAAGCCCCATCTCCCTCGGGAAGTGTGCCCTGACTCCGCCGGCTCGCACCTGTCGTGTCCTAAAGCCTGTACCGAGCATTCCACTTAGGACCTCTGTGCGCACCATCTTGTATCTCCTATTTTGGGTAGGCAAGTCTTATCTTTTCAATTTAATTTCTGGAAAGCAAGAGCTGGGTCTTATTCTTCCTAGAAGACGGCCCGAGAGAAACCAGGAATGGCAATAAAATTCTAAAACCTCTTATGATGACTCAGAGCAACTGGAAGGCCCCTCTGGGGCACTGCGTTAAGATTTCTGAGGCTACATTCAGGTTTGCTGGGGAAACAAACAGGTTTGCTGATTATGGGTATGTGTAGTGGGCACAGAATGAAGGAGTGGTGACGTGTGACAATCATCTGCCATCCCTGGAGGAGGCACTCAACCCCAAGGTAAGCCAGCTTCCCCCCACCCCACCTGTGCCCCTAGTGTGGGGCGAGGGTGGGGGTGGAGCACACCGACCTGCATAGCTCCGCCCCGTGCTCATATTGGTTGGCAGCAGCGTCCATTTGTCAGTGACAGGATTGTAGTACTCCACCGAGGCCAAGTTGCAGGACCCGTCATCCCCGCCGACCACATACAGAAGGCCATTCACCGCACAGACCCCTGGGGACCAAACAGAAGCCAGAGGAAATACGACAGCAGGAGCCCCAGGGGATCGGAAGGGACAAGAGACACATGAAGGGACGAGGGACAGACCTGGACTTCATCTTTCAAGGAACGAGAAAACAGCTGCGGTTTGAACCATGCAGTGACAGACGCAATCACGTTTTAGAAGGAAGAACACTGCCTGTGATGTACAGAACATGGACTGTCCTGCGGGCCTCCGTTTCCCCCTCAGCAGCACAACAGAGAGCTGGCTCCACAGTCTGAGTTTGCTCCACACTGGCACATACTGACATTGGCCACGGGGCCCTGGGGATCGCCCTTTCTAAACAGGCCGCTTCTCTGGCCAGGGAGCTTCACTACTACCTGGTCTGATCATTGTTCCCTGCTCCCGGCCCCGCGTCCACACAGAGCGGTACGGGCACAGGCCCATCTCCACTGGAGCGTTGCTGCCGATGTGTGCAGACCTCCCACGCCCAGCCTGGGCTACCGAGTGGGACACGCAGGGGATTTCCTGCACGCTTCCGCCACTCTGCTTGTAAGCTTCTCCCCCATAAACCCTGTTACACTCATACTGCGTGGCACTAATGGTCATAACTGGGGGTCTAAATCCCCTCACATAACTGGTGTCTAAATCCATACACAGTTCCCAAGGGTGTGGCACTCTGCCCACCCCGATCTCAGAGTGAGCTGGTCTGGACGCAAGGTCTCATCAGTGGGGACTCAAAATAAAAAAAATACAATTCTCGCTCATCAAGTCTTTCAAAGGCCGTAGTCCAAAATACTGTGTATTTTTTCAAAATTAGCATAAGGCACTGATGATGCTCAGAAAGCAGTAATCGGCAGTGCTGGTGAAGACACGGTCAAATACCGGTGAGAGCCAAGTGCGCCGCCTTCCAGGACCGTGTGGAAAGCACGGGTGCCCCTGACTCCAAACTCCCACTGCCGGCTGGCCTTTTATTCTAAAAGACAGTTTTAGACGTACGCACTGATTAACTCGAAGGGCCATTTACAATAACCAAAGCATTGCTGATAGAAAAGATGGAAATACCCTAACATGTCCACTAGTAGATTAGTTATTTAAATTATGATATTGGCATTTAAAATAATATTGATGTAAATATATGTAGTATTATAACAAGATATTCATGAAAGATTTTAAAATGAATTTAAAAGGCAAGTTATCAAACAGTATTACAGAGTGATTCCATTTCTGTTATAAAAATAGAAACACCCACATGTGAATGTGTGTACACGCACACACATTTACATCTAAATTTAAATCTCAGATTCTGGACAGACTGGCTGACGTGAGGCTCTGCGATTCCTCACTCGCGTGGCCTAAGGCCAGACGGCGGTGGGCGTGGACAATGAGCACATTAATAAACTCTCCTCTGTTTCAGTTTCAACAAGGCAGCACAAATGGGTTTAGCAAACAGGTCATTTGAGTGTAAAGGAAATAAATCGCCTGAGAGTCACCTGTTTGTCTTTCTAGCCTGAGAAGCTGGGCTAAGCCAACACTTTTGCAGAGTAAGGAGGCTAAATGCAGATGGGGCACAACCCACAAGGAAAATGTCTTAAAATGAAATAGTTTAATAGGGGTATCAGTGCAGCAAAAGTCAGCACCCATCACTGAGAGGCAAGGAACCTCGACACCTAAGTGGGGGACCCTGTGGCTAGCTTTTGGGGTTCCAAGCTCTCCCTCCCTGAGCTCAGAGCCTAGCAGCAAATGGGCACTCCCTGTTCATGGTACAAGCTCAGCCTCAGGCCCTGGGTGTCTCTTTCAGAGCTAGGGTTAGCAGGGAGAAAAGACCCACAACCCCCTGGGGGAGACGGAGAGGGCAGTCGCACTACCTGCATTGCGCCGGCACATGTTCATGTCTGCCACCTGCTTCCAGGTGTTTGTTCCAGGATCATAAACTTCAACACTCTTCCTCACCAAGGGCCCGTCATGCCCACCTGTGGCGTACAGCTGACCGCTGAGGACCCCAACTCCTGAAAAGCAGAACACAGTGTCCCAGCCTCAGGCTGACCCC
This sequence comes from Sturnira hondurensis, assembly GCF_014824575.4. Classification (NCBI taxonomy): domain Eukaryota; kingdom Metazoa; phylum Chordata; class Mammalia; order Chiroptera; family Phyllostomidae; genus Sturnira; species Sturnira hondurensis. Next base: position 813,298 of record NW_028073751.1, read on the forward strand.
AGTGACCAGATACCAGGAGGCCTGGCATCCAGTCCTGGACAGCCATCAGCAGCAGGGTGATGAGGGGGGGTGCTGTTTTGTTTCCTTGGACCTCAATGGCCTCATCTGGAGAACAAATACAATGATACCCTGCCACCTCATGCAATTATCAACCTGTAAACATCAAAATAAAAGTGAATATGGCCCTGTTTCTACTTAGAAAAACAAAAATATATTTTATATACATACATATACAGGGGGGATCCCCAAAACCCAGAATTATCTTCTGGAGGGCGGGCCCCTTGTAGCACAGGCTTCCCCTGCTACGTGAGTGTTCTGGGACCCATCTATATCAGTGCACCAGCTGGCGGTATTGTGAGAGGTTGTGTTCCGCTTCAGTGAATTTTTCTAAAGACTCTTTCAATGCACTTGCCCATTTCATGACGGGAGATTTATCACTGCACCTGCCCACACCGCATACGGAGTGTTCAGCAGTTTTGACCAAAAATGGCATGACCCCTGTGCCCCACCCTCCCTATTTGCCTGATCTCGTCCTGAGCAACTTTTTGTTTTGTTTTGTTTTCCTGGGTGGAAAAAGTCCTCAAAGGGAAACGTTTTGCCAATGTGGAAGAGGTGAAACAAACAAACAAACAAACAAAAAAGGGCAGAAGCACTAACAGGCATCAAAATTGATGAGTTTAAAAATTATTTTGAGTGGTGCAAAAAATGTCTTGATAGGTGTGCTACATCAAATGGAGAGTACTTTGAAGATGACTGAAGTTTAAACATAAGAATAAATATGCAATTTTTATAAATAAATTCTGGGTTTTGGGGGCCCCACCCCCACACATAAAATGTGTGTAAATAAATGGAGGCTTCATACACAAAGAAAAAGGACTGAAAGAACTCCACCACAACAGTAAAAGCAGTTATTCCCGAGTGGTAAAATTGTACTTCTTCTCCCTTTGCCTTCCTACATTGCCCACTTTCCCTTCACCGTTGTGTCGCTTCTGCTGCTCAGCCCAGCATCAGTCGCGCAGAAAGAGCTGAGGATGGAAACTAGCCTCACAGCAGGCGGACGGAGGTCACTACAGCCAGACCTTCCTGCTGCCTTGGAGCAGAAGCTGTTCTCTCCCTCCCTCCCAGCCCTTGCTCTCCTCTTAGGTGGCTGAGGGCATTCCATTTAGGTGGCTGAGGGCTGAGGGCATTCCCTCAGTCAGTGTTGACAGACCTCAGCCGAGTGCTAGGACTGTATCCTTCAACACAAGTCAAGAAAATAAAAGCCAGGCCCTGGCCAGTGTGGCTCGGCTAGAGCGCTGTCCCATACACCGAAAGGCCGCTGGTTTGATTCCTGGCCAGGGCCTATGCCTGGGTTACTGGTTCAGTTTCCTTCCCTCTCTCTCTCCCTGCCTTCTCTTCTCTTTAAAATCAATAAGCATGTCCTTGGGAGAGGATTTAAAAAAAAAAAAAGCCAGACAGGAGGAGGGCTGCACAGTACCCTAGAAAGACCGACTGACCTGGTGGCTGGGACACGTGGGTGCTGGCTGGGATCTCTAACTTCCCTTTCAAGGGCCTCAGTTTCCCCATGGTGAAGTGCGAGGGAGCGGGGTGGGGGTGGGGGAGGGGCCGTGTCAGCAAGCACACTGCGCCCCGGACTACTGCGTCAACTGGCTGCATCCCCATAAGCTGGGAGCCTTCCGAAAGCCCAGATGGCAGGGCTTCACTCCCAGAGACACTTGGTTGTGAATCAGAAAAAGTGCCTCAGGTGATTAGGGTGTGTAGCCAGGTTCTAGACCCAAGGACTTGATTTCTAGAATATAAACTTCATATGGACAAGGATCATATGTGTCCTATCACATGTGTTTCCCTGTGCCTGAAGGTAGGTGGTAGGTTCTCAACAAACACTGTTTGAATGATGAAATACATGAAATCTCATTCAGCAGTTGTGCTGGTTGGCTAGTGGTGCCTTGCAGTTGCCCGAAACCAACAGCAGATGGTGGTGTTACACCAACAATGGCTATCCACTGGACTCAGGGTAGTAGAACCATTTTCTGAAGCTACCTTGCCTTCCCCTCCTCCACACACACCAGGAGCTAGCATACACTGGGACCAGGAAATGGCCTCAGTCCCCACACCATCTGCAGGCAGTTGCCCACCCCTGCTGAGGAAGCAGGCAGTCTCCCAGGCGCTCAGGGGCACCCCTCCTCCACAAACATTCAGACAGAGGCTTCCTGGACTTACAGCCATGGGGCTCCTGCACCACAATGGGCCTCAGGCAACCAGAGGTCAGGGTTCTTGGGTCCTTGCAGCCACCAAAGACCATCCTCCACCAGAAGTATGTGGGTTTTGCAGCCCAGAGGTGAGGCTTCCCCTAGTCTTATGAATGTGAAGCACCTATGAAAAGCTGACTGGGACCTGAGGAAAAAGCCCACCTCTGGGAGAGACCAGTGCCTCAAACAAGGCCACTGTGCTTCCCTGGAGCACAGGCAGCAGAGCCGTAATCACCCAGGGCTTCCAAGCCAGGTGAGAGGCCGAGGCAGCAATACCCTGAACAGCGCTGCAGGGACACAGCGTGTCAAAGGCACGTTCTGCCCACAAGACCAGCCTGAACTCCCTAAGGCAGGTCTGTGCTCCAGGCTGCACACGGGGCTGGGCTTCCACCCTTTCTACCTGAGACGTTTCTAGAAGCAGCCCTACATTCCAGTGTGTGCTGCCCCACTCCTGCTGAGCTGACCCTGCATTCTTGGGCTTTAAACACCTGCTCTCACACCTCAAGTCACACAGAGGGCTTTAAGAAGTACAAAGAAGACTCTACCAAGACTCTATAAACCAAAAGTACTGAAAGAGCTCTGTGAAGGAAGAAGAACCACGGGATTGGTGAATTGAACTGGCCCCAAGGGAACACCCACTGCAACCCACTCGCTTCACATCTCGGGAACCAAGGCCAGGAAGGGGGAAGAGACTTGCAGGAGTTTGAGCAGGCCCCGCCCAGGCCTCCTGACTGGCGCCCAGGACTTGCTGCAGGTCCAGGAAGTGCCAGCCCCTCGGGACCAGCAGAGATGAGCTCCCTCAAACTGCATTCCAAACACAGTGCCTTGTAAGTGGGAGTATGCAACTTTCCATTTCCAACAGGTGAACACAATATTTTAATACTGGGAAATATTAAAACAGCATAATTTTTAAGGAATGCTGAGGAAGTAATCATGTATCTAGTACTATAAAATGACATCACAGCTCAATCTTCAAAAATACAAAGAAGAGAACGGAGTAACAATGCAGGGAAGAACTCCCAACTGCGGCTTCCCTTCCCAGAAGTCACACCACTTTCCCACCAGGCCCTGGTTGGTCATCAGTCACCACCCCCCACAGGAACTGGGAAAGGAAGCCAGGGCCTCGCAGACCCTCTCCTCTGGTCCTCTGAGATGACGGGGGAAGACAAAACAGGAAGAGGGAATGCTGCTCCACTTCCTGGCACACCCCAAAGGACCACACAGCTCCTAGTCTTCCCACAGGAAGTAAAAGTGGGAAGTCATGCTCTTCCCGTGGGGGCCGGGGGCTGAAGTGGAGGACAGTGAGTGGGGGTGATACAAGATTATCCTCCCCAAGTATGAGCACTAACAGCTTGGCTTTCAGCCCCTAAAGCAGATACCAGACAAGCAAGTTCTGGCTTCTCCACTGGAGACCAGGATAGCTAGCTGTGCTTGTCCTACCAGTTTCTAAGAATGAGATTCTAATAAATTGGAGGTTGAAAAAGCTAACTTTGAGGTGAGACAGGCTTGAGTGGGAATCCTGACTTTGCCAGCTACTAAGGATATAACCTTGAGCAATTTACTCAGTCCCTGGCTGACTTACTTTTTTAATGTTAAGTGAAATCAATATTGTATCTACCTTATAGGGCTGTGGTTAAATAAATTGAGTCATACAAAGTCCTTATTAGGACAAGGCCTGGCACATATCAAGCCTCCACTTTCAGGGGACGCAGAATCTCCACAAAAGTGGAAGGGATGGCGATGAAGAAAGTATTATCTCAGCCATTCTCTAGCAAAGTAATCCCCCGGGAAAGGTTCACTTTCAAGTGCTTGTGTGCAGCTACACGGTGCTGGTGGGATCATGCATACTGAAAGGAAAGAAGAGGGAGGTTATAAGGGTAGGAGGTTAAGTTGCTGTCTCCAGACCCACCTGTGAGTAGATCAGACAGAGCCTGCGCCCTGAGGCTCCCCCCATACCTGCGCCACTACGGCGGGTGCTCATGTCCGCCACGTATGTCCACTCATTGGTCAAGGGGTTGTACTGCTCCACGGTGCTCAGGCACTGGCGGGAGGCCCCATCGTAACCCCCAACAGCATACAGCTTTCCTGGAACAAAGTAGATGAGGGTGGTGCTGGGGACCTGTCGTGGAACCAGACTGTGACAGAAACTCCATCTCTAACCCACTGGGTACCCGCCTCCCTCAGACCGCAGGGTCCACTCCCTCCAGGGGCACCACCAACTTATTCCCCAACTAGGCAAGCATCCTTCCCATCTCAGGAGTCTACTTCCTCTTACATCTGAGCTCCTTGAAGCAGTACTGAGCCTCTTTCTAAATAAGCACCAAACACCCAGAACAAAGCATTGGCCCAGCACTGCTGCGGCTCAGCATATTCTTACTAGTCAACTGTTAGATCTTCTCCAGAACAAGGCACAAGAGATAGAAAAGTAGAGGGCCCCACCTATGGGCAGGAAGGCTGATTCTCTGGCTAAACACTCACAATGGCAGGCAGAACAAATATGGGAAATATTCTTCGGTGGGAATCCGAACCCTGTCTTAGCCATGGTTTGTACTCTGTCCACCACTCTTGTGGGCGGAGCATGTGAATGGAGGCCTCTGGGTACACTGTGGGCCGACACGGCCAGAATTTCTCTGCAGACTCCCTGTGATCTCTGTCTGAGCCATGCAAGAGCCCTGAAGCACCATCACCTATTTTTAAAATAAAAGTCCCATGAGCTGTTATCTAAGAGCATCATTTCTTCCTCAGGTTGGGGTGAGGTGGGAAAAGGAGTCAGGAAATTATCATCATTATTATTTGAGTTCTCCCAGAGCAGTTATTTAAACATTTTAGGCTGAACATGTAGTCTTGGAGCTCAGAGGAAGGTCTCGCGTGGGTGTGTGCTGGGGAACCCCCCCTTACCTGTAGTCTGCAAGCCTATGGGGACCATGGAGTTACAACACAGATCTCAACACTAGCTATAGACTAAATAAACACCAGATGCAAACCTCACTAACAGGGTTACTTAAAATACTTTTTGTCAATGTGTTTTTTCTTAATAGAGAAATACCAAGAGGACAACTAGTACATGAAAATTTGCGATTATTTTATGTTAGCAAGAGATGCTCAGGCTGAAAACAATGCTCTGGCATCAGGACTATTGGCGCATCACGGCTCTGCCCCCAACCCGCCCCGTAGGCAATAAAATATGTACAACTGCTTCTTCTTTCATCCTTTAGCCTGGCCTTGTTTTCCGCCCAAGTCCTCCCCACTGGCCCTTCTGGAAGAAACACACACCTCCCCAGTCAGCCCTTGCCAGGCCGGAGAGAAGAATCCGGACTCTGCAGCTCCTCCAGGGTCCAGCCCACACGTACAATGTGCTGGCTCAGATGCAACAACCCGCTCACCAGCTTCCCACCGCTCGTCAAAGGCCAAGCCTCTCGGGGAGAAAAAAGGCTGGGGTGCGCAGGAGACAAGACGCTCCAGAGGGCAACCCCCGTGGATAAGGAGAAACCTTATTCTCCATAGCACATGACCTCCACACTGTTGGGAGCTCCTGCCTAGTCTCCGAGCTTCACTGTCCCTTTTCCTAAGTAGGGATTCTTCCGGGCGGCCGGCAGCAATGCCCCTGATTTCCATTCTTTTTTTTTCCTAGTGTCATTCCAACCGCACAGCCATGGTTAGGAGATGGTGGGAGGGAGGAGAAGCTTGTGGGGACAATGTGGAGAGCTGTAGCTACAAGGCCACAGCAAGGCACAGTCCACTTAAGACCCTCCCTTCACCATTCTCAGACTCTCTGCTGCCCAGGATGATTCACAGACAGGAGATCCAAACTCAGAGTGGACAAAAGAAACAACTTCCTGTCTGTCCTACACGTCAGCAGGGCAGGCTCCAGGGCAGTGCTTCTTCCACGTAAGAGAGTACGCTCACAGAGGCCTTGGTCAGGGGGGCATTTCAAGTTACTATGATGAAGGTACCTCCTCTAACCCCCGTCAGCCATTCCAACCCCCAAAAATGCCCACTCAAGGTTTCTCCTTGAGTCTATTAACAAGATATGCTACTCTACTGTTTAATATTCCTGGCTGAGGAACAGGGAGAAATGGGAAAGTGGCTAGTCAAAGCACTTACATTTGACAGGCAAATCAATTCTGCCCACCAGGAGGATGAGACTGAAAGAAATAACTTATCTCCATAGGAGGACAAAATCCTTGCACTTGCGAGGATGACTTGTTTGGGGTGTTAGAATAACATGGAAATTTAAACTGCACAACACTGGTACAGACCTAGCAGTGTGCTGAGAAGAGAGAATCTTTCCACTGCTGTCTGATTCACTGCACATCACCCTCTCCCCGAAGCACTGGTGTGTGTTCTTGTGCACACCCACGAGAGACGGAATGCACAAGTCTGATGCACAGATATTCCAGTAAATTCCCACCCCAGGGCAGGCTAATGAATCAGCATCGCTCTGCAAAGTATAATGTTTTAGTCCAAATAATGCTCTATGCTTTAATACACTGAATTCACACGTTTGTAAAACTCCTCCCTAATCAGCCTTTTCTAATGGTCTGCAGGAGTGTGGCACAGTGGAAGGAGCACTGGGTTAGGACTCAGACCTGGGTTCAAGGACTGGCAGTGCTGTCTACTAACAAGGGGCACATACCACTCACCCCTCTGGGACTCAGTTTGCCCTTCTGGAGAATGGAGAAAATCCTAGTCCTGCCTATTTCTCTCAGAAGGGTCTGGAGGAGGAACGACCTGCACCACCATTACAAACCATGGTGTGCTGTCTAAGCAGGCCCCAGACTCCTCCGCTCCCTCCCGCATCACCCCTCACACCTTTCCCGACCGCAGCCGGGCTCTACCAGCAACTGCCCCGCAGGGACTAACCAGCCCTGGGAAGAGGCACCCGCCTCAGTCAGGCTCCATTGATGTTCCACATACGAACATGAGGACGAAGTGTATTAAACACTGAACTCTCACCCCCTCTACATTGACTCCTGGGTCAGGTACTGACTCTGGGTTCCCCACTCTCCTCCACTTCCCAACCGTAACAGAGCTGTTGTAACACAGCCGTTAAAAACGGGCCAAACGATAAGCCGCGTGTCCCTTCTAGGCTCCTCCCACCTAGTTCGCTCACTTATTTACCTCGGGCTGCAGCTTCACCTCTCTGGGTCTCAGCTTTCCTCATCTGCTAAATTAGGACACTAGAAGCTGACTCGGAGCAGTGATGAAAGGAAGAGAGCCAGACATCCAGGAGAAGGCCCAGGGCTGGGGTGGGGCCCACGGCTGCTCCTTACCCTCCACGACGCCCACACCCACACTGCTCCGCCGCGTGTTCATTGGGGCCACGAAGAACCACTCATTGGTCTTGTAGCTGTAGGCTTCCACCGATGCTAGGCCTGGGAAACAAGAGACTCGTGAGATTTCTGTGGCACCAGGCCTCACCCTGCTGTGCCGAGAAGCAGAGGGGATGGGAAGAGTACAGACCTGGGGGCTAGAAACCTGAGTCAGCACCGCCTCTACCTCACTGCCCGAAGCACACCTGCACAGCGCCTCCCTGGGGGGACCACAGGGCGGGTTGTGAGAGGACAGGGTTAAAACTGAACTGCCCTGCAGGCACAAATTGTTACATCTACAGAATAGAATAAATACCTCCGGTTGCCTCACTAAACGCCTATTCCAACACTCTTTTCTCTTGTCTTCATCTACCTTAGACGCTGAAAACTTGCCTTCCCAGACTCCCTGGCAGCTTGGGGTGAACAAATCAGTGTGACCTACCCAGAAATCTGATGGGGATTTCTGAAATATCCTTTGCTTTTATGACACAAATGTCACCTCTTCCTGCTTTTTGTACCTGGAACACAAATACGTAGGCTGGAACTGTAACAGCCATCTTGTGTTCATGAGGATAAAGCCAAGAGACTCTCACAGAACTAGGCCCCAATATTTTTGAGCAACTGGACCAAGTTAGCAACTGCCAACCTCTAGACTTCTTGTTTCAGGAGTAAAACAAAATCTCTAATTTTTTAGGCCACAGTTTAGTCAGTTTGTCTAATAACAGCCAAAAGAAAAATCCTAAAATAATTCTAAAAAGAAACAATGTCCCACTTCCCTTTTGTTCTCTTTATTCCCAGGTTCCATTACTGAGGCAGCCCCCAGAGGGCTAAAGACCCTGGAGTTACATGAGTGAGGTCCAGAGAAGGCTGGTAGAAGTCACTCACTTGTAAAGAAACAAATAAAAATTCAGAGAAGTAAAAAATATTTTTTCACATCCCTGGGGGGGGGGGGTCAAAGGATATCACTTTATAATAGTTTCATAGAGTTACTGTCTACAGAGACACCACCTGGAGATATGAGAAGAAATGAGATAATCTCTCCAAGTCCATGTCCACTAATAGTTTCCGACTCTCACTTTGAAGCCAGATAAAAGACCAGGAGCAAAGGGATGTTCCCGCAGTGGCACAGCCTTGCAAAGATTTGGTGGGGAGTACAAAGGACGATGGAGAAAAACTGTGTGCCCTGAGCTCTGTCTCTTCCTGTGGCTAAACCTTCGCTCCCTCATCTGTCCAACAGAGGGTTCAGACTACAGTCCTGAGATGCTCTCCAACTAAGCATGCTCTCTTTCTAAGTCTCATCTTCTGAGTAATGGGTTCCCAGCCACAGGCAGGGCGAAAGCCCCCCTCCTGATGATTGGGGTCCTTCCTAAAGCCCTAGAAATGACAGCACATGGGCAGTCACATTTTTTTGTGTGTAGAAAGGCCTGGCTCTGGCACCCAAGCTGGGAGAGAAGAAAGGATGGGTAACTTCTTGGGGAAGTAGCTATGGATGGACAGGAGGTTGGCCCAAGAACTGGCTGAGCAAACCAGGGTTGCAAGGAGGGTGTGTCGCAGACTGGGGCAGGTGGGGACCGTGTCTAGGACCTACCAGTACTGCCATCAAAGCCCCCCACGGCGTAGAGCAGGTCATTGAGCACAGCCGCGCCCAGTGTGCTCCGGCGTTCCTGCATGCTGGCAATGGACGTCCACTGGTCCTTCACACCATCGTACACATCCACTGTCCGCACGCGCAGTGAGCCGTTAAACCCGCCCACAGCATACACGTGGCCAGCCATGAACACCACACCTGAGGCACAGAAAACCAAGGCACTGAGGCTGTCTCTGGCACCTGCTCACTCACGTGGATGAGCCACAAAGGGGAAGTCAGGCAGGCATATGAATAATTTACCACAGAAGAGGATATCCAACTCTAGATACTTGGAAGTTATTATGGGACTCATCGGGTTTCTTTTCATATTTGCTTTTCTGATTTTGTTTCATTCAAGCAAACAAATTTTAGCTTGACGCCTCTAAGCACAAAAGAACTGACCCCAGAAGGTACAGCTAGAAACTGGGCAAGTGCGGACGGAAAAGGAAGAGAGTCTATAATGCACAGATGTTTGGAGAAACAAGGAGCAGAGCATGACTTCTGCCACCAAGCAGAGAGAGGCAAGGCAGGGACAGGCGGCCTGCATGCTGGGAGATGCTGCTGCTCACCTGCCCTGCATCTCCTGGAGGGAAGCTCAGCAATCTGGTCCCATCGGTCCTCCTCGAAGTCGTAGCACTCCACACTGCGGATCGCCTTGGGCGCCTGTCCACCGACCACAATCATGACCTCCAGAAAGACAAGCGGACATTAGCAGGGTCTCTGTAACACCCAATTCATGGGTGACCAATGTCTGGTACTTCCGCATACTAACTGCCCGGGGTCCATAGGTGATCTGAGATGCCAATTTACAGAGCTACATACATGAAAATGCTGCCCCTAATCACCAACAGACATGCATATCCACAAAATGTCTAATGAGCATCTTCCCACAGAAACGCAACCATTAAGATCTATGCTTCCCAGATGCCATTGCCCAGAGCTGTGTTTAGGACACGTGCAGACACTCACGGCATCTTCTGCAACTTCAGCGCCCTCGAGGATTTTGGGCAGAGAGACTAAATTTTATATCAAAACAAAATATTCCCAAATATATATCAAAATGTGTGTGTATTTTAGAATATAGTATAGAATTTGAAAGCATTTTTAAGGTAAAATTACTTCAAAAATATTTCTGAATGCATAGGCTACAGGGTGTACTTACTCATTCTTTAATAACCACTGTTTGAGCCCATGAACCACAGGGATTTCCTGGTGGTGTGCCAGTACCAATTTTGCCACTGTGAATCACTGTAGTGCTCTTTACTCCCTGACAATGTATTTTTAGGAAGAGAAGTGACCATCAAAATCAGTGGGAGCTCACACAAGTACGTCCTTCAGGTGAACATTATCTATAATACGAGGAGACAGACAACCACTACTCAAGATCAGGCATGTAAGCCTCAAGACTCCAGACTCAGGCTCACCCACTGCACCAGTGGGTCATCTCTGGTCACCAGAGTTAGTCCACAGCCCCATGTGGCCAAGTGGGTGACCAATGTTCAACAACTCAGAATTTACTTCTGACTTCTGGGACATCCAAAGGAACCCAGGACACAGTTCAGGCTTAGAGCTGCTGCTGCTTCTGGAACTAAACATTCTCCACTCATGCCTCGGCACAGAGGGCCCACTGCTCTGAGTCGAGGGCAGCCCTTTTCCGCGGGGAGCTGAAATCTACACTGCTTCCCATCTGTGATTCTTTGCTTACACAGGCATCCACGAACAGTTCAAGGAAGAACTTAGCCCCTCAGCAAACTTCAGACAATGCCCAAGTCATCCAGGGTCAATAATGCCCTGCCTTCATAAACATGCCTAGAACTTGCATTGTCCTTCTGGTTTTGAATTGGTAAAGCTAAAATGAAGTCAAAGTATTGCAAAAGTTTTCTTTGAAATGTAAATTTGGGGGCTCAGAGAGAATCAAACCAGTGTTAAGTTTTCCTTTCTGCAGTGACCTCAGGCACCCAGCACCCTCCCACAGGCTGTCCCCTCTCCTTAAAATATGCCCCCTCCTTTCTGATCCCTCTGCTCTGACACCTACTATCCTTCAGGTCTCAGTTGACATGTCACTTTCTCCAAGAGCACCTCTCTGACTTCAAACTCTGAGTTCCATGTTCCTTCTCTGGAATCACACCTGCCCAGTGTTCTTCCATTAAAACGACCAGCATTGTACTTTAACCGCCTGGCGACCTTGTCTCCCCTCCTAGACAGTGAGTCTTTGCCAGGGCAGGAAATTTATCTGCCTCAGTCATCAAGATGGCCCTAAGGCCTTATGGTGCTAGGTAAAAGTGAGGACTCAAACATTTATTTTGAATAAAGAATGAATGAATAGTAAATAGCACATGCAAAGAGTTACATGAAGGAAATACAGCTAAATGAGAAAAAATATACAAGCCAGAATGCACTGTCTTGGGTAAGACATTGGACACCAGATTACAATTCGGGGGATGTCAAGGAAAAGCAAAATACAAAGAAAGAGAATTCATTCCATCTTTTGACTCAATTACCAAAAGAAATGTTTCTTACTCTTTATACAAGCTGTCAGACTTCTTCTGTAAATAAAAAAGGCAAAGCTTTCAGGAAAGCTCGCCATCCCTAGAAACCATCTTCCACCAAGGCACCAGAAGGTACATCGCACTGAGGAAAATCCCACACTCTGAGGATTTTCATAGTAACATAGAAATGGAATTAGAGAAATACAAAAACTTCAATGTTCAAGTGAAACATGAGTAGAAAGACAAAAATAATACAGGACAAGGTTTTCAAAATAAATTTTCCTGTGAGCTCATAGAACCACTGGTGAGAGAAGACTTTTAATTCTCAAAACCTGTACAACAATCTGCGAAGAGTAGTTATGAGGTTGTGTGAAACAGGACCATTGGTTCCTGGAAATGCGGAGGCCGCTCAAGGCAGAGGGAGAACCATCTTTCTGTCGCTCTCCTAGGCGTAAGAAATCCAATTTCTATGGCAACCCTTGCAAAAAGCCACCATACAAAGAGCACTACACTCATCACCATTTACTTGTGCAGAGTAAAGAGAATAAATTTTCCATCTTGAACACTAATTAATGATTGTTCCCACAGATACCTGATCTTAGCGACCAATCAGACAAAAATGAGTCCACATGCATTACATCTCTGAAATTACAAACCTCTAGCTACTTACGAAGACCACAGGGTATCAGGGCAAGAAGAGACCTGAACCACTGTCTCTGGCAAGCCCTCATTCTACATTTTCAGAAAAACTCAGGCCCAAGAAGTTCAATAGGCATATTTTTTCTTGCCTCAATGCCCCTAAATTCCAATTTACTAGATATTGGTAATGCTTTTAACAGAAATTACTGAATCAAATCAGCTTATTTAATGATCACTACTTTTAACATTTATCCTTCAAGGTAACCCAGGGTAACAAGGTTACTACCAGTAATCACGTGGGAATCACAATAATCTAAGGAACCAGTTCCAGGCTAACAATTATGCTAGACTGAACAGGCTTTAATCACCCTCAAGAACTGCAATGTACTTGGGCGTCCTGCAGGAATCCTCAGGGTCCTACCCCCAAGTCTCAACTGACACCATGTTGAAGGCTGCAGAAGTCACGGTGAATAGAGTTCTGGCCGACGGAACACAGGTGAGCCAGACTCCGCTGTGCATGGGGGATGATTATTGGACGACTCCCAAGAAAAACAAGCTCATTCGGGAAAGTCAAATGGCCATTTACTTTAGGGAGATTAGTGAGCGAGACCATGGAAAGACTACCTGACTCCTTAGGAAGGAAATTTCACTCGCAGCAAAATACAATAGCTTTTAAGTAAATAAAAAATGCCCTTTTCCACAGAGAATAGCCAGGGAAAGGAACAGCAGATAAGCAGAGTGGAGCTTTCCGACGCACTGTGGGTCGAGACCCTAACCCTAAACCCGCAAGTCATTAAACTCTCCACAAACATGACAGTAACAAGCTAGGCTCTGCACACTTTTTTCATCAGGCAAGAGCAGTGTGTCCAAACTCTCTTCCATGACCGGTGAGCTGGGCAGAAGGCAGGCCCAGCCAGTCGGTCCCTCGGGCCAGGGCAGGAAATGAGACTCTCTCTTACCCTGGTGCGTGGGGCCGCAGGGCTAACACCAAAAGTTCATCCGAAGGAGCATGTCGAGGTTGAGGCAGAAGACTTGTCCAGGCAGGTTCCTGAGCAACAGGTGCTCCAGGCAAGGACGGACAGCCAAGGTGCAGACACAATGGGGTTAGAGAACCAGCAATGAAGAACAAGACCCGAAGAAGAGACAAGGAGTGGGCTAACAGGCTTTGGAGTCAGGCACACCTGGAGCCAAATGTCAGCCCAGTCACTAAATAGCTGTGTGACCGTAGGCAAAGCCCTCACCCTTGCTGAGCCTCACTTTCATCACCCATAATCTCAGAATAACAGAATGTTTCTTCTATGGGTGTCAGGAGGCTTAAATGCTATAAAGGACTTAGTACATTGCTTAGTAAATAGCACCCACTAAATGTTAGCTTCTGCTATTAGATCCACGCCAGCATCATTACTATCACCACCACCAGTGAAGCAGTTGCTAAAAACAGACTCCCAATAAATGGTAGGAAAGAACACAGGATCTGTGAATGGGAGAGTGAGTGCCACCACTAATTCCAAGGGTGATGATGGGGCTTTTTCAAGACCTCAAGGTGTTTTCCAGGTGTGGCCTGAGTCCATTTAAAGGGCCAAGAAGGAAGAGGAGCAGTGCCAACCCAGAGGCCTGGCCCAGGTGAGAAGTCACCCTACCCACCCTGCCAACAGCCTGGTTACCAGTACCACCTACTGAAAGCAGGACAGCTCAGCTCAGGAGAAATCCACCCACTCTCAGCCCAATGGCTTTTTGGTGTCATTTTAAAGAGTTGAATAGAGATGTCAGCTGAACTGAAAGTTCAGTGAAAAGTGCCAGGCTCAGTACATCTCCAAAGGATTCATTTGCAACTTCCTGGAACCTCGTTTCTCTACTGCAGTCTGTGGAACACAGCAACATAGGGGTATTTTGAGCAGCTGGGAGCCAGCCTCTGGTTGTCCATGGCAACCCGGCCTCAGGGAAAGTGCTGGGCAGTGAACGTGTGGGAGCACAGATGATGCTATTAGCTGTTCCCGTTAGAATGTGTCAGTATGCGCTGGGCATACACGCCTCAGAAAAAACACCCTTATTAGCCTCTGCAGCTATGTCAAGGCAGAGTCCTGTTTCTTTCAGGGAGAGAGCTTGGCTGGCAAACAGGTTCACTGCTGAGAATTGCCAAGAGCAGTGCAAATCTCTCCGCTGCCGTGTTCCTCAAAGCCAGCTCTGTCAGCAAGCCTATCTGGACTGAGGTCTTGACAGCCCAACCTAGCCTGCCCTTGGTATCCCTGTGGGTGCTCCTCCAATGAGCCCAATAATCTCCTACCTCCTCCTCTTTCTCCACTGATTTGGTTACTTATATATTTCTATCTTACTTTCTCAGAGGCACTTCTTAAAATTAACAGTCCCCAGAGGGCAGAACTGGGCTTCTTTCTACACAGTACCCAGCCAAAATGCTTTTGTGAAATTTGGAGGGAGTATAATAGAACACTTAAAGGCACAGGGTCTTTAGTCTGTCATCCCTGGCTTAAACCTCAGCTTGGCTATTTACTAGCTGTGCTTTAAAGATGCATCACAAATTCTTTAATACTCCTCCACTCAAGACATGTAACTTCATTGCCCGCCCCTTGAGTGTGGGCTAGACTTACTGACTTGCACCTAGACCATAAAATACAGCGGAAGTGACGGGACATCACTTTGAGGGCAGGTTACGGAAAGACCACAGCTGCTGTCTGAGGGGAGCTCTCACTCTCTTCCTGCAGTAGAATCACTTACCGCAGGCAAACCAGCGGCCATGGCCTGAGGGCACCCAAACCACTCACTGAGAGGCCACAAGACAGGGCACTAAGGCATACTACTAGCAACCAGGAGAGTGGGCTTAGGATCAGGTCCTCCCCAAACAAGCCTTGAGGCGACGGCAGCCCTAGTCAATAGCTCACTACAATATTATGGCTCTTGTCCTGGACAGCCCAGCTAAACCGCCCTGGGATCCCTGTGCACAGAAACTAAGAAAACAAACATTTGTTGGTCAGGGTAATATGTAACACACAAGCCGGTAACTAATATATAATGAGTAGGTGACATAATCTAAGATCCAGTTTCCTCTTGTGTAAAACAGGGATAATCACAAGTTTGAAACTCCTGTGAGGTAATACATGTGAATCACTTAGCCCAATGCTTGGCACATGCTAAGTGCTTAGCAAGTGAGATCTGCTACTACCATTATCGCGGGTTCGCGTTTGGTCGTGCTCAAAGCATAAGCCCCAAGTGGGTCAGACCTGGATCCAAGTTCTCCCGCTGCCACTTGGCCTAGCAAGTCATTTGATCCCACTGAGTCTCACTTTTCTCCAACCGTAGAACTTCCAGAGTTGTTATCAAGATAAGATAATGTAAATAAAGTGCTTTGTAGAAAACACAAGGAAGCCATATTTAGACAATCCTGCTCATATCATTACTAATGCCTTTAGTGATAAGGACAATGACCCTGGGAAGCAACAGAGCACAGCACAAATTACTCTTAGGGCCATCAGGTGGTATGAGCTGGTTCTCTCCCACAGTCATCTCAGCCAGTTTCTGGATGTTCACTCTCATAGACAACTTGCATTTGACCTTGGAGACAGCTCAGGCCTCAGCTCCTATGGAAAGCTTTCCCCAGCCCCTGGCCCCTCTCTGTGTTCCTAGAGTGTTGTGCCTACACCTCCAGGTGACCCTGAGGTAGTCCACTGCAACCGTCCCTTTACATCTATCTCCCTTCTGCCTAGTCTAGAGTTCCTCAGGGAAGGGACCAGCTCACATTCGTCCTTGTGGCTCTAACACCTAACCCCATGCCTGGCAATTAGTGATGCAATGGAAGTGTGTTGGATGGGTAAGTAATAAATTAATGAATTGATGCATGCATGATAGTTTATAGTTTATTGCCAGTGTTTTGCTTTGTTTTTTAATTTAAGTGTTTGGCAACCTGTCTAAGGAATGACAATTGGATTCATTCAATACTGGACTTGTGGGCCAGACTAAATGGTCTAGGGTCAATTGACATTAGTCATCAAGACAGGATATAAAGTAGGATGTGAATCCTCACTGCGACCACCAGAAACCACATGTGTGAAGGCTGAAAGCATGGGAAACAACTAGGGCTAATAGCAACGGTCAGTATTAAACCTCCACGAGGTTATTTCTTCTTTAAAACTACATCTGTTTCGTTCATTCATAAAAACTTGTATTACTGTTTACTCTGCAAGGACACAGTTGGATAATTCCTGAGAGCATGGGACCAGTTTAGTGGAGGACCTGACGCTCCAGAAGAGAACCCTAAATACCTCCCTGAGGCGTCAGCTGGGGGCCCTCAGGAATCTCCTGCCTGTGTTTTCCAGAAGCAAATGAAGCCATCATCAACCTGACCCCTCCTGCTTCATTAAATAAGGTTCATACCAATTTTATTTCTATATATTAGCAATAAACTATTAGAAATTGAAACTTTAAAAGAAAGCATTTACAAGAGCATCAAAAACTATAATGTACTTAGGGGTAAATCTAACAAAAGACATGCAAGACCCACACACTGAAAACTATAAAATATTGCTAAGAGAAATTAAAGACAACTGAAATAAGTGTATATATATGCTATGTTCATGAATCAGAATATTCAGTATTGCTAATACATCAGTTCCCCCCAATCGATATAAAAGTCCCCAGAAGCTTTTCTGTAGAAATAGGCAAGCTGATTCTAAAACTTATATGGACACTCAAATAACTCAGAACAGCCAAAAACAATAATGAAGAACAAAATCGGAGGACTCACACTACCTGATTTCAAGATTTGCAATAAAGTTAGTAATCCAGGCAACATGGTATTAGTGTAAAGATAGACAAATAGATACAAGAAACAGAATAAAGTACATAAATAGACCAACACATATACAGTCAATTATTTACAACGGTGCCAGGATAATTCAATAAGGAAAGGAGAATCTTTCCAATAAAGCTGTAGAGAAAAAATGAACATTCAAATGCAAAATAAATGAACTTTGACCACCTCACATACCATGTTTTTTTTAATCTCAAAATGGGTCATAGACCTAAATGTAAAACCTAAAACTTTAAAATTTCTAGAAGAAAGCATAGGAGAAAATCATTGTGACCTTGGATTAGGCAAAGATTTTTTTTTAGGTAGAATACAAAATACATAACTCATAACAGAAAAGAAATTGATAAAATTAAAAAATTCTGCTCTCCCAAAGATACGGCTAAGGAAATGAAAAGATAACACATATTTGCAAAACATATATCTGATAAAAGATTTGTATTTATAACATATAAAGAATTCTCACAATTCAATAAGAATAACCCAATTTTTTAAATAGAGAAAAGATCTGAACAGATACTTTTCCAAAGAAGATATACAACTAGCAAATAAGCACATGAAAAGATGCTCAACATCATTAGTCATTAAGGACATGCAGATTAAAACCACAGTGAGATATCACCACATACCTACTAGAATCGCCAAAACTTCTTAAAATAGATAGTACAAGTAGTGAGGAGACTGTAAAGTAACTGGAACTCTCGTCCATCGCTGATGGAAATGCATAATAGTATAGCCCTCTTGGAAAAAAGCTTAGTGATAGCTTATAAAGTTAAACATATACTTAATATACAACCCAGCAATCCTACTCCTGGGTATTTTCCCAAGAGAAATCAAAATATACGTCCACACAAAGACCTATAAGTGAATCTGTAAGTATGAGTTCAAAGCAGCTTGATTTGTAATAACTAAAAACTGAACACCCCAATGTCCACCAACTGGTGAATGGATAAATAATTTATAGTACTCCATATAGTGGAATGTTACTTAGCAACAAAAAGGAATGAGCTCCCGATGCATGCAACGTGGATGAATTGCAAAGGTATGATGCTAAGAAAAAGAAGGTGAACTCCAAAGGCTGTGTATGGCATGAGTCCCTTTATACAACATTCTGGAAAAGATAAGAGTACACGGACAGAAATCAGAAACAGCTGCCATGGGCTGGGAGTGGAAGAGGGGGCTTGACTACAAACAGCACAAGAGAACTGTTTGGAGTGATCACCATATTCTATAGTTTTATTAGAATAGAGGTTACATGACTGCATGCGCAGGTCAAAATTTACCATATTTCATCCCTAAAAAGAATGAATGTTGCCATGTACAGCAATCTGAATTTAAGAGGAAATCATCTGGGATAGGGGTAATCAGGGGAGACACATGCGCACCAGGGCAGAGGGACAGAGGGAACCTCTGTACCTTTCGCTCAGTTTTGCTGTGAACCTAAAACTACTCAAAAAACATAAAGCCATAAAGCCTTAATTTTAAAACGAAGTAAATTTATTATAAATCATCTATTAATAAGATGAATGGGATGTTATGTTTTAATTAAAGGAGATTTTGAAAATTAAAAAGAAAAGAAAATCCTTTCCAACTGCCACCAAAACCTGCAAACGCACCCCTAGAAGGCAGTCTGGTGTAAGAAAAAACCGCACACAGATTTTGGAGTGGAACAGACCTTGGTGTGTTGGATTTGAGCAGTACTGATCTCTTATTATGATCATTTAATGACAAGGTAAAATCTGATAATCCTCAAAGCAACCGTTTCCCTCCTACACTCCATTCCTCAACCCACAGTGGGGAGCCCCCTCATTAGCCAGTCCAACCTTAAATCATTCAAGGATTAAAGTCAGGGGAACAATGAGGCAAAGAACAGCAAAGCCTTTTTTAAAATTCCTTAGGAAGATTCAGAGGATGTCCTGGAACTAGTTGCCCACAGAAGGCTCTATGTGCCCAGGAATCTAAACATTTTCATTCTGAAAACAAATGGCTCCTAAGGAGTACAGGTGACCTGCCCCCTGAAACAAGGCGCAGACTCTTCTCCACTGTAGACGCACTTCCTGGGGGTGTGTGGGGAGAAGAGGGGAGACGGTCTCAGCATGCTTAGTCCAGGCCCAGACGCAAATTTGGCTTTGATTTTTAAATCCGCCTTTTCATGGGTATTGTAACAAAAGCTAGATGTGGAGTCTAGAAAAGGAAAGGTCACTGGGTATGGGATCTGTAAAAAGAAACTGGGCCAGCTCTGCACCATTTCCTGAGCTCCAGAACACAGTCCCCAGGAAAAGATGTCATTACCCTGACAACATAGTATGAGATCCTCAGTTTCCAAAGAGAAAAATCACAAAGATAGGCAACGAGGCCGACAGAAAACCCAAGATGGAAACAGCCTCCTCCACATAAAACAATAGTGCACCCTAGAATCAACAATCTCAAGACACAAAGCTTGTGGAGATTTAGATCACAATGAAGGTGGCCTTCAGAGGGATGGAGAGAAGGAATTTTTTTACTAACATTACTTGAGGGCAACTTGCTCATGATTTGCGATACAAAGAAGCTGTACTCCTATCCTCACTCCCTAAACCAAAGAAATTCTAAATGCGTTAAAGAGTCAAATGGAAAACAGAAATCTAAAAGTACCTAAAGAAAACACGGGAGTATTTTTTTTTAAATCTCAGAGGAGGGAAAATATTTCTAAGCATGACGCAAAACCTAAGATATAAAGCAAAAATTAGATCAATTTGACTGCCTAAAACTGTTTCAGAGGATTCAAAAAATGTTATAAATAAATTTAGAGGCAAAATACAAACTAAGAAAAAATATGTTAAACACATACAAAGACATAATCTCTTTAACATAAAAAGAGCCCTTAAAATCCCTTGATAAAAAAATACACAGTCCAGTAGGAAAATGGGAAAAGAACGTGAACAGAGAATTTTTTACAAAGAACTAGAAATGCCAATAATCGTCTGAAATCAAGATTCATCTCCCAAGAAATGCGAATGAAAACACGATGCCAGCTTTTAAAAGATGTTTGACACAGAAATGTTTATAATATTAAAAAATGAAAGTAATTCCAAACCTATCAATAAAGGACAGTTAAATAAATAATGGTACACAAATATAATTAAATACCATGTACCTATTATAATTTAAATACTGAGGTTACCTAGACTAATAACATTTAAAACAGTCTATAGGATATGGTTGAGTAGTAGAATAAAAGATTTTAATCTATGTAACAAGACTCCATTTATCTAAAAGTGTACATTGTTACTTATTTGTGAATTTATGCACAGAGATATGTCTGAAATTAAATTCCCCAAAATGACCGCAGTGATTGTCAGTGGGTAGAGAGATCTCAGTTGATTTTTTAATTTATTCCAAAATTGCAATATCCTTTTAATAACTACAATGAGTACATATTCCTATAATTAAAGAAAACTAAGTTATCTTCATTTAAAAAATATGAAGACGTTTCAGTGTGATAGTTCAACAAAACAAAGCAGTAAGTCAAGTGGCCCGTCGGACGGAGGCCCCGCCCTGCGGCTGCCCCTAGTGGCCAGCACTGGGCAACTCGGGAGGTGGGGGGGGGCGGGGGGCGGGGCGGGGCCGGGGAGGCAACACTCTCAGGTTTGCAAAGGCGGAGCAAGGCACCGCACAGCATGGTTTCAGAGAACAGGTATGGAGGGTGCGAGGTGTGCTGTGTTGACTTTGGCCAAATCACTTAACTTCTCTGTCCCTCAGTTTCTTCCTTGTAGAACTCAGATAACTGCCTTTACCTTATGGGGTTGTTGAGGATGAAATCAGAGACACCTTCAGCTCACTGCTCAGCACATAATAAGCACTCAACAGATGTCAGCGCTTGTGCTATCATCTGGGACATTTGTAACCTTCGTTCACATTACCACCACTATATTCTTTCCGAGTCAGGCTCACAAAGCAGAGAGAGGAACCGCGGACCTCGGAGAATCCAAACACCTGCCCTTCCTGGAAGCAGCAGGTGAGGAGCACAGCCGGCAGCGGAAAGAAGAGGAGGGCAAAGCAGGGGCTGAATAATTCCCCGGTGCCGCCTGCAGTGCAGTCAGTGAGCCAACATGACTCACTCCTCTCCTCCCATCCTTCCTCCTGGGCCAGGGGGCACCTTCCCACACACTACGTGTGTCAGGGTCCTAGGAAGTCTCCTCAAGTGCCAAGCCAGACAGGACGTTAGAGATCACCTAGTGCAGCACCTTTCATTCAGCAGGCGAGGGCCCTGAGGACCAGAGAGGGGAGGAGACTTGCAGGCAGCCAGGGCTTCCAATACCCTGCACAGACTCTGGAACATGGAGCCCCCTCCTAAGCTCATCCTTCCCTTCCCCTGGCTCCGCCCTCATAAGGTCTCATTCCCCTCCCCCCATTCCCATCTCCTGCTTCATTACCTGTCAGACTCCTCTGGCAGCCCTAATTGTCCTATGGCTTTGTGGTGAGGGAAGGAACCAGACTAGAATTGTTCTGACTCAAGAATGGCCTAGAAAGAAGACTGTGACGGCCATCACTGAGTCAAAACCCACAACGCCATCCTGCCGCTTCCAAAAGCAATATAGCTCAAACCGTGCTGCGGAACTAGAGACGGGGAGAGGGAAGAACTCTAAGGTGCTCGCATTCCTCCCTGGTGACACTGGAAACTACCTTGAAACTTTAAAAACAGGAAGAACCCCAAAGAGAGAGGTGCCAGCAGATTCAAGAGCAACCAGAAGACTCTAGCTCTTAGGTGAGAACACAGTGAGGATGCAGGCAGCCAAGGATGAGGAGACGGTGCAGAGGCAGGAGTGAAAGGCCACCTTCCCTGCACAGAGTCCTGACTCTTGGCAGTGACTGGGCTGGGGCTTACCTTGGGTAGACTGACGGGAGTCCTGGGCTTGGTCCTTGGGTTCTTAATCAAGAGCCTCTGATCCAGAGGGAGCAGATGATATTTCATGGCTTCGATGAGGAAGTCCTTACAGGTATTGTTATTCTTTATCAAAGCTTCTTCTTCAACTGTCTGGAGGTAATAACCCACAGATGATCCAGGAGCAGAGCCCGGCCACATCTGCCGTGCTGCCACCCCAGGCTGTCATTCCGCACTCCCACACTCCTTCATTCCCACACCACATCACCTCAGACCTCAGGAGAAAGGTCCACAGAGTTACAACTTGGTGGTCACCTCCTGCATTTCAAGAGCACTGAGGAGTATGTGATGAAACTCAGACATCAAACAGACAGGGATACAAAGCCCAGCTCTACCACCTAACTCCTCGGATCCTCCGTTTTCTCATCTGTAAAATGGGCCCGTTAAAGTTGCCCACAACCTCACTTCATTGGTTCACTCTGAAGCTTAAATAAGATTATGTAAAACAAAGACAAATAGTCCTGAAAGCCCTTTTCCACATTCTGCCTGGTCTGAATGCACCATAATGTTTAGGGCAAATGGTCAGATATTTGAGAGGAAGAAAGCAAGGAAGAGGGAGAGAGAGAAATCCATCAGCCAACCTTTGGAGGCATGAAATAAAATAAGGTGCCTATCAAGGAGAAGAATTCACCTCGGCTGGTGTGGCTCAGTGGACTGAGTGCCAGCCTGCGAACCAAAGGGTCGCCAGTTTGATTCCCAGTCAGGGTACCTGCCTGGGTTGCTGGCCAGGTCCCCAGTTGGGGGCATATGAGAGGCAACCACACATAGATGTTTCTCTCCTCTTTCTTCCTCACTTCCCGTCTCTCTAAAAATAAATAAATAAAATCTTTTTTTTTTAAAGAACTCATATCCATATTCTTAAGTGAAATCCTCAAGGAGAAAACTGGCCAGCAATGCACTCTGTAACAGAGCGGTGACAGCGGAGAAGAAAAAATGTCCTTCCCAAAAGCCCCACCTGCTGACCTCACCTTGGACCCCATCTAAGCTGGGACAATAACTTCTTCACCTCCTACTTCAGAGTTACAGACTTAAGCAGGTGTTCAGCAAGTGTCAACCTAAATGTCTCCCTGGCAAGGCCAAGGATGAAACCATCCTGGTGCTCTGTCAAATCTCCACGGTTTGGTCCAGGTCCCACTGCCACGTGGAATGCCTGGAAGGGCTAGTGTGGTCTCTGGGGGCCACTCCATGTCTCCTTTGCACAGAGCAGTGTTTGGAATCTGTTGGGAAGGGTCAGTTCCATTCAAGAGCTAACTGACTGAATGTCTTCTGGTTGGGCAGCCCAGTGCTGGGCCCCAAACAGGAAAATGATGAACAAGACAAGGGTGCTTGTCCATTTGGAGAATGAGGTGGGTCCTCTGTACCACAATTATCTCAGCCCTCAAGCTGATCACGCACAAGGCGTGACTGAGCCTCTCCCAGGTCCCCACCTGTAACCAGGAATGAAAATCTGGCCATCACCTGCTGGGCAGCTTGGAGCCAGCAGGGAAAGAAGGATTGGTAACCTCTAGGCACTTCCTTCCCCAGAGATGATTCCCAAGAACACTTCCAAGCACGCTCTGCTTTCTTAAAAGGTGTTTCTGCCCTCCCACTAAGAGACAGAACCAGGTTGGGACAGATCATAAACTTTCAGTTTATGAAAAAACACCAGCGTCAGTTAAAAAAATTAAAAGGGTAAGAGTGGATTCCTAAAAACATTTGGGAGGAAAGAGAAATGCATAAACAGCTGCTTCGTCCAAAGAACTCACTCAGCATGAATGAAAAGCTCCCCTAGAGAGCACTTCATGGGTACAGAGTCTCAATCGGAGGTGAGGAAAAAGCTGTAGAAATGGATATGGTGATGGTTGTACCCCGCGGAGCATGTAATTAATACCACTAAATTATGCACTTACAATGGTAAAAACGGGCCCTGGCTGGGTAGCTCCACTGGGTAGAGCCAGTCACTGGCCCAATAAACAAGGTTGTGCGTGCAATGCTCAGTGAGGGCACGTACCAGAACCAACCGGTGAGTGAAAACGCATCAACAAGTGGAGCGACAAAGCGATGTTTTTCTCTCTCATTGATAATTTTTTAAATGGTTAAACTGATGAATTTTATGTTATATATTTTAACACAATAAAATCATTTTAGAGATATAGCATGTTGTATCTTTGTATAACCTTTTTAAATATTTAATGAAAGCTTAATCAATGCTAACTATTTATTATTAACTATTTGGAACAAAACCAAACAAGGAAACACCTCTCTGGAAAGTCAGACAGCATCGGTGCAGGTCTGCCTGAGGCTCCCCCTCCCTCCCCCTCCTCTACAATCAGTCTTCCCCAAAGGGTTACACCAGTCTGAAGCTTCAAGTTCAAATGAGTGTTAATGAAATATCCTTTTTCTCCAGAGTGTTCTGAAAAAGCCCCCTCTTTTAAAAGGGGTCTTACACAACAGTTCTTGTGTCCACTGCCCCTGGCCCCTTCTTCTCCAGACCTAAATCTACTTTGCCATAATAGCCCAGGAACTATTTCCTAATGTCTTTGTTAAATTTCAGTTGTGGACACCTGATAGAGGTTGGGACTAGGGGTCTCTAAGGCTCCTTTAGATTTCTCTGGAACTCAGGGCACAGGCTTCCCTTCCTCCCTGTGGAAACAAGACTGTGCTGGACGCCTAACATCCACTTCTGCCTTTGATGAGTTTCCTGCGGGAGAGTGGGAGGTTTGACTCTGGCACTGGGAGTTCTGACTCCTTCAGGCTTTCTGCATACGGGGCCTTTTCTACAGGAAGGATATGCTGCCACCAGGTGGCAGTGGTACCATTCAAAGTGAAAACTGCAGGGCTCAGCGCCTGCGAAGAGGGCTGAGGTTTGGAGAGCACATCCCTGCCTCCTTAGGCCTACGGACTAGTGTCATGAGCTGAGGGCTTGACAAGGGCTTGTAAGGACACTGTCTCAGCTAGACTCACTGATCACTATTGCAGGCTTCACATGGATTATCTCATTCTATCCCCAAACCATCCTACACAGGCCAGGTGCAATTTTGACCAGGTGAGAGCACCCAGGTTCACAAAGGTTGAGTGCCGGTCCAGTGTTAGATGGCTGGGAGGTGACAAAGCTAGGCTGCTGGGCCGCTGAGCCTCCTCTCATCTCCCCTTCACTCTTTCCATTCCTTCCAGGGATTTGTCAGGGACAGCTGAGGGCTGGCTTACTGCCTCAGTGCTTTGTGTTGTCCATGTATTTAAGTTTTAAATTCTGCCTGCTTGCAAGAGTGTATAATGTCCTTTACTGTACAAATCGAGTCATGAAATGGACAAACAGAATAGTGAGCACTGAAGGTGGCAGCCTGCTTTGCACAAGGCACGCGCGTTAAAGCCAGACGGGCTTGGATTTAAATCCTGACGCTGCTGGTGACGCCAGATAAAGCCCAACCTCCTTCCTAAACCTTGAGGCCCCAATTTGTAAAAAGGGGATTATAGCCTCTGCCCAAGGGTTACGACAAGGACTGAATGAGGACACATACGGCGCCATGTCTCCAGGGGCAGTAGATGCAACGTGCATTCCAGGCACCTGGGAGGAGTCACTGTACACAGTCCCAAATGGGGCTCCAAGTGGCCTACAGCTAAGGCAAACAGGCAACAAAACACTATGGAAAGGACCCTTCTTACCTGGTCTCCTACAATAAAGGCAGCTAACTTTTACCTGGCCCCGTTCCATGGAAACATCTAACTTAATGTTTACAGCTCCCACAACAACCCTGCTGGGCTCCATTATAACTTCCCTTCTAGGGAAGAAGAAATTGAGACCCTAAGAGGTTAAATCAAAACTCCAAGCTAACAAGTAAAAGTACAGCATGGACTGAAACCTAAGTGTCTTATTCTCAAACCAATGTTTTCAGGCCTTACACTACCTCACCTCCCAATTAGCCCAACAGCGGCCCTCGCCCAGACAGAAGGCCCAGAAAGCTCCTCCCCCACTCTGTACAACCAGGGGTGCCCACGGCTACACTGGAGGCCTGGGTAAGCAGGGAAGGGCTCGGCTCCTCACACAGGCCTTACCTGGACAAGGTAATCCCTGGGTAGAAGAGGGAGACGGACATGTTCCATCAGCTTTGCCATATGCTCTAGACGGGTTTCTTTCTCATAATTGATCCACGAAATCACAGCTTCAAATACCTATGGGGAAAATCAACACAGATTACTTTACCAAGAGACAACAGCTTTCAAACAGCTTTCAAATGAATTTCTCAACCTGAGAAGAGGGGGGGGAAAGCTAAAGTCATCCAAAATGTGTTCAACTTAAAGGTCAATATTTAAAATAAAACAAAAATAGAAAATCTTTGCTTACTAGCTGATGTGAGTGATCACACACACGTTATGATAAATCTGCCATCCCAAATGCAGAATCATTGAGGTTCATTGCAAAATACAAATCAGTTCCAGTAACAAGGAAAATGGGGACAGACTCACAGATGGAGAGCAGGATGACAGCTAGTGTGGGGGGTGAGGAATTGAGTAAAAAGGAAAAAGGACCCACGGTCATGGACAACAGTGTGGTGAGTGTTGGGGGAGGGGAGTATAAGAGGGCTAAACGGTAATGGAAAAAATACAATAAAGGTTAAATCAATTTAAAAAATTTTTTAAACTATACAAAAAAATCAGTTCCAGTAGTTATTTAAGAGTAGACACGCAAAGTAGCAACTCCGAGGCAATTTGATAAAGACTGCCCAGGAGGACCGGAAGCCCGGGGGGCGACGTCACCATCCCGCTCATACACAACCCCTGCCCTCTTTCCTCTCCTGTGTTCCGCTAACACAGAATAAAACAGTGAGAATACCCTCTGCTGAAAGCTGGCGGTCATGGTGAATATGACACTGAATGACAGAGAATTTCTGGCACTGAATGGCAAAAATTTCCCCTCGGGTTTAACCTCTCCTTTGAGGAGAGGTTTCATTTCTACACAAATCAAAACTGGGTTTGGAACCAAAAAGGAGAATCTATGGTTTGGGTGTTTGCCTCACTCGAGGACAAGTCCAAATGCAAATTCTGCACCCCCATGCACAGAGACAGACAAAATTCAACGTGACTAAGGCTGTGGGAAAAACAGCACTGTTTGTGGAAACTTAATTAATGTGGCTTTTTAGGGGGAGGGAAAAATCTGGCAATATCAATCAAAAATTTAAATGTGCATACTCTGACAAAAAAATAATGCTTCAAAAGTGCTAACCTACAAAAATATTCACAAAAATGGTGTGAGAATGTGTTCCAAGATGTTTAGGAAATGACCCAAAGTCCACTAGTGGAAAACTTATTAAAGTAGTTCCATACCCTGGAATATTTTCAGCTGTTAAAAAGAATAAAACAAAACATCACATGCCAAAAAGCAGGAAAGTGCTCCAAGGTTAAGGAGACGTGACAAATGGACACAGAGCCTAATAGACGGGGCTCTCATTGTCCACATTCCGGGCAATTTAAACATCAAAGAAACAGCGAAGAAATCCGATCAGAGCTGCTGGGGCGGGCAGGCAGTGGGGGCGATGACCAGGGAGGGGCCAAGGAAACCGTGTGCTCCAGTCTGAGGGGGGCAGTTATGTGGGTGTATGCATTTGTCAAGGCTACTCGCACTGCACCCTTCATATCTGCACATTTCTCGGTGCGTATATCATACCTCAACTTCTAAATATCCCTAGTTAAAAGAAAACAACAGTAATGGATGAATGAATAGAGAAGAATCTAAGAGTCCATAAGAATACTCAAAACCAAAAATAAAAAAGTGGGAAGGACTCTTCTTCACAGAAAAATGCCTGCTAATGAAAGGAGAGGGAATGACAGAATTAGAAAAACATCATTTTGCAATCACCGGTGTAACATCTGATTCAGCAAAGATCATCCATGGATATGAAATAATTGGGCGAGAAGTTGTTGGGGCACAACACACAGTCCCGGTTCTCAGAGTATCACCTCCATGGTTATTTATCAATTACATGGGGTGGGGAGCCTCAAATGGGGGAGCTGACAGATACCACCTTTAACAAGAGACCAAAGCTACCCCTACCCATAGTAGGACACACAAATTATATTCCTGATTGTGATTTAATGGGAAGAACACAGTATCCCCTACATAGTATTCTTCCTAAAATGTTTGACCTGGAGCAAGGACACCATCAGACAACTCCATATTTGGACCATTCTACAGGACAGCTGGCCTGGATTCTTCAGAACCATTAATAGTATGAACGGGGGCAGGGACAGTCCTGGATTGAGGGGATTCAGAGACAGGAGAATGAAATGCAGTGCATGACCCTTGCCTGGATCACAGATTTAAAAGAAACGGTCATAGAGGACGTTTTCAAGACTATTAGGAATTTTGAATACCCACTATATATTAGATAATATTATAGTATCAATGTTAAGTTTCTTTAGTATGGTAATGGTTTTACGGCTGGAAAAGGGAACTTCCTTGTCCAGGAGGTGCACGCTAGAACATTTAGGAGTGAAGTGTCATGATCTCTGCAATTTATTGTCAAATGCTAGAGTGAAACAGAAGATCAAGTATGTAGAGAAAGAAAAAGAAAGCCAATGAAACAAAATGTTAACAACCGGTGAATTTAGGCAAAGAGCATATGAAAGTTCACTCTTTCAAACTTCACCACAGGTTTGAGATTTTACAAGATAAAAAGTGGAAGAAGGAATAAATGACATTCTAAGGGAAAAGGAAAAATACTACAACAAAAGTCATAATGTGGCATAAAGTTAAAATAAAAATTCTATTTCCCCAGGAGGGAGGGCTCGCTCTACTTTTTCTTAACCTGACTATAGTTTTTGTGTGTATTGATGTGTTAATGATGCCTTTAAAATGCTTGGACCTATTTCCGAAATACATACTTAAGTCAGGCTGGGCGTACTTGACTGACCAAGGAATCCATCAGAAAGGAAAGGGAGGGAAGAGAATAGAATGGAACAGAAGGCGCAGGGTGCGTGCACAGTTTGCTCCAGATCTGTATAAAATCGCCTACATAGGCACAAACACATGCAGATACACACCACGGAAATCCCCCTTGTCTAGTTCATTTTTTGAAATTATTAACTCTCATAGAGTAATATCCCCTCACCCCCACAGTATTATATTATGAATAACTGTGTTTCTTCGACTAACCCTTAAGATCTTTGAGAACTCGGACCTTGTCTTATTTGCTGGCACATAATACACAAATATTTTGTTAATGAATGAGTGGACAAATGAGTCAAAATGTAAGGAGGCAGTGGAACTTGCCCAGGCTGGAGCAGAGGGCAGGACTGAGGGGGTGGGGGCTGGAATCTCAGTGGAGGGGGCAGAGCCAGGCCACAGACCAAAGGATCCTGGAGAAACCTGGCAGTGCTGTGTTACATGGTGGGCAGCCATGGCCCTCTCTGCCTTGTGTTGGGGTTATCCTCACTTCCTCCTACTCCCCTCTACTAGACTGTGACTTTTTGCAGGATGAGAAGTGTATGTTCTCTGTCTCTGCACCTCCTGCTACCCAGGACCCTGCCAGGCACAGAGCAGATGGCTGAAGGCTTCGCTAAAGAATGAACTGTAGCCCTGGCTGGATAGCTGTGCCAGTTAGAGCACTGTCCCAATACACCAAGGTCGTGGGGTCAATCCCTGGTCAGGGCACATACCAAGAATCAAACAATGAATAAATAAGCAAAACAACAAACTGATGTCTCTCTCCCCCTCCTCCTGCCTCTCTCTAATCAATAAATAAATTTACGAAAAATGTTTTGAAGAACGCACTGTAAGTCCTCGAGTAGGTGGCATTTAATGAGCACACCCTTCCCCATCAACCAGCTTCGTCTTTGTTATAAAAGCTGAAAAGCAAGCTGAGTCTAACGCAGTCGATATTTAACCTTATCTTTATTTTTGGCTTGACTTGTTGAACTGGTTCCGCTTAGCTGCACTGTTTACCTACTCAGCCGTGAAAGCTACAGCACTAGGCAACACCGATGACCTTCTCAGCAGCCAGAGGAGGCCACGTGTTTTTTTCATTTAGACTTCATGCTTGAAAAATAAATTTTCAACTAGCATTAGCCTTCAATTATGCCTAAAGTCATTCCCCAAAGCTCCTCCCATCAAGGGACTGGCCAAGCAAGGGGGCAACAAGTAACAGCAGCTGAAACTCACCAAGCGCCATACCCTGCACCCCATTCTTCAGAGACACCACGTTCCTGGAGTCTCCTGAGAGCCCAGTGAGCAAAAATGCTCCTGCCGCTTACTAAGTGACTTGGCCAAATCCAGAGCCAGAACTCGGCAGGGCTAAGGTCCATGAGTTCCCAAGTCCAGGGCTCATACTCTTACCCACCACTGCTCTTGGCTGCCTCTCCAACGTCTGTAGTAGGGGTTGGCAGACCAAAGCCGAAAGGCCACATTCAGCCTGCCACTTGTTTTGTCAGCAACATTTCCCTGGGACACAGGCACACTCAGTCATTTATATACTGTTTGTGGCTGCTTTCGTACTGTAACAGCAGAGCTGCATTGAGACTCTATGGTCCACAAAGCCTAAAATATTTATTCTCTGGCCCTGTATGGGGGAAGTATGTCAACTCTTGGTCTATAAAGTCCGAGCAGAAGCCCTGGCCAGGTAGCTCAGTTGGTTAGAGCATTGTCTTGATATATTAAGGGTTGCAGGTTTGATTCCAGGTCAGGGCACATAAAAAGCATATGAGAATCAACCAATGAATGCATAAAATAAGTAGAAAATTGATTCTTTCTCTCTCCTTTCCCCCTTCCCTCTATCTCTCTTAAATCAATTTCTAAAAAAATCTAAGCAGAGACACCACGGTTTCAGTCATGGAACATGGTGATATCTACTCAATGGAAATACTTTCCATGGGTCCTGTGATGAAATAATCAGCCACCACAAGGTGCTTAGGGTTCCACTTTTAAACAAAGAAATAGCATCATTTCCTCACTGCTTCATATTCAAAACCAGTTTATCCAGTGCTACAAGGTCGCTATGTGGGAAGCGGAGAAAATTGGATTTTATCATCCGCCACTCACTCTACTTCCAATGTAAGCACAAGCCCTGGCCAGAAAGCGGTAGACGGGCCCGTCCTCTACCCCATCCCTCTGGTCACACAGGCAGCCAGGCCACACTGTACCCGCACCCTGCAGGTGGAGTGGGGAGCCCTGGGGTACTTCGCCCCACTTTGAGATGCATTCTGAGAGTCAAGAAGGGGGACTCAAGTCAAAACAGACAGGGGAGTGACTGGGCAAAGTTCAGTTAAGGGTGATTCTCAGCAAAACACAGGAAGGGGAAAGAAGTTAATTTTGACATTAGGGAAAAAACTAGGTTCCTACAATGGACTGATTTGTTACTCAAGATTTGAGGACTAACTTTATCACTAATGGTCACAGTGTTAGGCATTTTACATGCATGATCTTATTTAATCTGCCAAAAACTCGGTGACGTAGGTATCATTGTTCACATTTTATAGATAAGGAAATAGCCTCAGAGAGGTCAGTAACTTGTCCGAGGTCACACTCTGCCAGGCAGTAATGAATCAGGGATATGAACTCACCTCTAATTCCAAAAACCCAAGTTCTAACTATAAGCAGTATTGCATCTCAGAGGCACAATTTGTTGAAAAACCTAGGCATACTGTTGAGTTGGAAAACTACACTCCTAAACCCATAATCCCAATCACGCTCTCCATGCCCTCCCCGGTCACCCCCACTAGGTAACCTTGCCTTTCCTAGGAACTGAGCCGTCAGCATTGGCCAAATCCACCCCCCAATTTTAAATCAAGAGGACAGCACTTCTGGACGCAAGAGTGATTCTGTCTTCAAAGCTTCCTGAGAGTTTCATTAACTACACCCCACCTCCCTGTCACACACGACACCGGGGCCAGCTGGGAGCGGTGATGTGCCGGCTGGCGCTCTTCCTGTGCGTTTCTCTCCAACCCAGCCTTCAGTGACAACACACTGGTCCTCTGCTATCAGCCTTGGTGGAAATATTTACAACACGGAAATTAGCAACTGAATCAGCAAATGACTCAGGGCTCTTAGAATTTTTTCTGGAGAGGCAGTTGTTAAGTATTTACCAACACAGCACTGGTCAGGAGATTTCCTGGCCTGAAGGCCCCAGACTCTAGAAAACCTACCAAGCTGCACTTATCTTTCTGACAGTTATCATCATCTTAAGGTCTAACAGGGCACTTTAAAAGGTCTTTCTAGAAGTTGCTTCATTTCAGACTCACAGAGACCCTTGCGAAGCAGCTAGAGGCACCTGCAAAAGGGAAGAGTGAGGCAGAGAGTGAGAAAGTGGTCTGCCCGGCGTCACCCCACTGACGGCCACAGGGCAGCGACCAGAGCCACTGGCCTCCGACCCACTCTTTGTCAGCACCCTGCGCCTCTGCTCCACGGCATACTCCCCAGTTTCTAGCTGTACTACTTACTTGTGTGCATATTTGATAAAACCTGCCTCCCCCCGCGTGATTATACGTTCCAAGAAGGCGGGGATCTTGGGTTTATCTGTTTACTCATGTTTCTCCTGTGACTAACACACTGTCTGCCACATAGAAAGCGCTCACGTATTTACTGAGAGAATGAACAAGTGAACCAAAGCAGGAAGGACGGGGCGCGTGGTGCTCTTCCCACAACAGCACACAGCCAAACACCTGATTTCACATAAACAACAAAAATGATGACAAAACAAAGACAGTGACGTTGCCTTGCCTGGAAATTGCTCTTCAGCTTTGCACTACTGCCTACAGCCAGTAAGAAGGCTCTCACTACGATTCTGCCAAGGGTGAGGAAAAGGGCTGAGGCACAATGGTTTGAGAGAGAACTGCCCCTGTCAGTGGCACCAAGCCTACAAACGATGGGGGTGTGACACAGGAATGGAGAATGCCCTCCAGTCTCTGTGACAGACCGCGCTGGAAGGAAACTTCCCCAGAGCTCCAAACCCGTGAAAACCCATTTTAAAAAAAAGATTTGAGCCACACTCAAAAGCAAAAGAGAAACGCCCAAGTACTTTAAATAAAAAGGAATTCAAGTCTGGGAGCTGAGTGGAAGCTGAGGCCAGGATGGCTCACAGGCCCCTGCGATTCACACGAGGGTTCAGAACTCGCACCCTGCCGGGCTCCTCGCGGACCGGGTTACCCCACTGTAAAACTGGGGCTGGATGAACACCGCCCACCTGCCAGGGGAAGGGGGAAGGAAGCTTGCCATCTCCTGGGGCCTGGGAAGTAAAAAACTTCATCTTCACAAAATCAAAATCCCAGGCTCACGCCACATACAGATGTGGGGTTTGAACTGACATTATCCAGTGGTAAGGGAGACACTCAAGACAAAAAACAATTAAAAAAAAAACTGTTTCTAAACCAGTCAACCTGCCCCATAGGGGCACTTCCACGGGCCAGCGCCACCCAGTTTCCCATGGTTATTACACCCTCTGAAGGTGGCCTCACGGTCAGAAATTATAGACGAGTAATGAAACCGACTGTCAAAAGAAAAATCAACAGATGCAATAAACCATAGAATATTTGGGCAACCAAAAAAAGACAGCCTCAAAACCACTCTCTATAATGCGCTCCTGCAAACTCTAGGGGCAGGAGACGTTCTGTCGTAAAGGGGTCCTCAGAGGCCATGAGCCTGGGGAACACCTCATACACATACACACAGACCCCCAAATCCTCCTCAGCGACTACAAAGTTCATTAACATAAAAAAGCTCTGACAAGTCCCACAGTGTCTTAACCTGGTTTCTCTGTTCAGCCTCTGTGTCCTAAACGCATCTGACCTGAGAACTTCACTTTTTTCACCCAAACACCTAGCAACACCTCACAGCAAGGCGGTTTCACAGCGCAGTGGGTGACACTGACCGAGAGAGGAAAGTCCTCTCACTCCTAACCGTCCCCGCGCTTCATTGTCAGCCTCACCTCCCGACACCCGCTCCCGCAGAGACCCTTGATTCTCATCACTCAGTCTACTTTCCCACAGGTAAAACCCAAACTTCCTACAGTTCCTTCAACACGAATAGCTTTCCAAAATCCCAGTCTCATTCTCCAAGGTTTAGCTCAAATATTCCCCTTTTTATAAGTCCTTCCCACACAACAATCTGGGGTAAAATACTCCAAGGTGCTTTCCTGGAACTTTGACTGCAGGCAACCACTTCTCTCAGCCACATACGCATAGGGGCGCTTGCCCTGGGTCCGTCTGCCCACCAGACTCCTAGTGACTCGGCACCACTCACCCCTGCCTCCCCACTGGGGTGGGCGTGCATTAACGCAGAGCTGGGGCCTGGGAGGCACAGCCAGCTTCAACCACGGGGCTGCCTGTTGGTAACATGCCTCAGCTCTCCCTCCTCTGCAGAAGGGAGACGATGACCTCTGCCTCGTGAGTTACAGTGAGAATCGGAAAGTATCTGTGAAACAGTATGCTGGGCAAAAGAAGTCAGCACAAAAGCATATATATACCAGTATCTCATTTATATAAAAAGTTCAAAAACTGGCAAAACTAACGATAAGAAGTCAAAATAGGTGCTATCCTTCTTGGGGTGGGGGTAGTAACTAGAAGGGAGTTCTGGGGTTCTGTTTCTTGACCTAGGTGCTAGTCATGTGAGTGTTTCACTTTGTAAAAAGCTGAGCTGTGCACTTTTAATTTTTATATAATGTGTGAAAGTGGGCAGTCAGGTTAGATTTTTGGTCATAGTGTTGTGGTATTCCACTCTTAGGTGCTCACTGAATCACATTCTCCAAAGGAGAACAGCAAAAAGAGTGATGCTGAAGCAGGGACACCCCCCCCTCTGCCACCCACCCACACACACACATCATCGTCTGCAGGCTGAGAAGTTGGCAACCTAATGCTGACCTCAGAGGAAGGCGGGGCTGCCAACTGCTCCGCCTAGGCCTAAGATGTACTCCTTAGTCACGTGGTACCACCTAGGCAGCAAGAGTTCAAGCCCAGCCAACTGGCCAAGGAGGTACATCTAACTGCCGCTGGGTGGACAGGCTAGAAATTCGGATGGGAGGGAATGCAACATGAACGATCCTGGGAGACAGGACCCAATCCCTCCTAGGAGATAAGGTATCAGAATTTGGTCCCTGATTTCACTTTCACCGTGTGAGGATGCAGAAAGAAACAGACCTATACTTGACACTAATCTAACTTTTTAAGAGACTTAAACAATTTCTTCCCGACCTGTGTTTCAAATGTGGGCCATTGCCCCACTAGTACTCACTCTGAAAACCTCAATAGTGTCTTATAAGAAAGCATGGAACCCTTAAGGAGTAAAAACATATTTACCAGCTAAAAAAGCAAAGATTCAGGAAAATCCAGTCACCAGCAATTCAGCAGCAGAACTGCACTAGAACTCGGAGGTCATCTCCTTAGAGTGTGTCTGTTCCTGCAGGTTGCTTACCCTCCCCTGGGCCACTGCGGCTGCTCCTGATGAGTCTCTGAGGGGAATATAGGAAACAGGCAACCTGTCCACAGCCTTAGATCTGACTCGGCGCCCCCACCCCACCCCACGCAGAACAATCTGGTGACTGGGAGCTACTTCCTTCTCTGTCTTCCCCCACCTTGGAATGGGCTGGCGAGGAAGGTCCCACAGAAACTAGTGATTTTGTGACTCCTACCAGATGCTTTTGTCCTCTCTCAAATAATGAGAATTTTAAAGCAAAAACTACATGAAGGGAAAACAGGAGAAAAAAGGGCAAAGATCCATGCCCTCCTCTGACCTCAAGTTCCCACATTTTTCCTTATTCTCTGGGAAAATGTTAAAATTATTCCCATAACCTCAGCTGGCCAGGGCAGAGTCCAGCCCTAACCTGTCTCTTCACTCCCTTGGAGAACGCCTGCTCAGCGTTTCCAGCAGGTCTGGGTCGGGCGCTGTGAGCGACACAGAGATGGCTAAGGTACCCTCACAGCCCTCGAGGAGTGGGGGCCAGCAGAGGAGACAAGGCATGGGATTAAGCAAGTGAGAGAGGGGGAAGAGCAGCACCTGAGCAATGCGGAAAGCCCGAACAGGGCTGAGGTTGCTGGGTACACTGGAAACCAAGAGGCCACTACCACCTCTGTCCCTGCAAGGCACCAAGCCTCAGGTCGCACAGCCACCCAGATCAATCTGAGCTCTGCAAAGAGCTTCCCTTGAGAAAGGCCCCAGTCAACAGTTTGTGGGAGCCCGCCAGGCTGCAGGGGACCAAGGACAGAGTCCCCACTGTGAAAATGGTGGAGGGACTTGGTTTCTGGTCCCTGGAGCCGGTGGGTATCTTGACATCTTCCGGACCTTCTCCTTCTCAGCCTTGAAGGAAAGAACAAGATCTTGGCATATGCGTCATGTTCCAAGAAAGTGATAGTCATGAGGACACTGTTATCTGTGGGCTAATGTTCTCAGGATATGAGAACATCTTGCCCTCTTGATAGCTTTCGGGAGTGTACAAACTTTTGTAAAACAACATTGTTCTCAGGCCACTGCAGTTCTGCATATAAGCCAGCAGTTCCTTGAATAAAGTTGCCATTTGCCAGCAGAGCTTATGGTCCTCTCCATTCTTTTAATTAAGTCCCTCGCCTCACCTCGCAACCACCCTTGCTGCAGCGGGCTGCGGCAACAGTTAGCAGTCGTAGCAGTAACAATCATGCCGTACAGTAATAGCACTTCCTGCGTGCTAAGCATTTCTCATGTATTATCTGATTTCAACCTCGGAACAACTCTGTAAGACACCCGCCACCCTCTCATTACTCCCCTTTTACAGATGAGGAAACTGAGACTTAGAGGCTTTTCATCCATTCATCAATTATTTTTTGTGTCTATGAGATGAACCCATACCAGTTTAGTTACCTTAAGACAGACGAAATCCATGACTATATTCAGTGCATACATTCTGGCTGAGAGATATAACTTGCCCACAGTCACCCAGCTTGTAAAAGTGAGGAGCCAAGATCCACACTCAGCCACTCTGACTGCAGAACCTATACTTGCGCACTCCCAAAAAGCAAACCACCTGGGCCTACCATGGTCATTTCTAACCATCATCAACACTAAAATACCACATTTCCTCTATTTTAAGATGCATCGTTTTTTCATATTTTAATATCTGAAATCTGGCTGCATTTTATAATATATGTTGAAAGAAACCTATGAGCTAGGCAAAGAGGTAACGCATAATATGACTGGTATTGCTGTCCACATGTGGATTTAGCTGACTACGGGTTATCTGATTACTGGCTCAGCTGGGTCTTTGTAAATATTAATATGAAATGCAGTTGAATTTTAGCTTAAATTAAGATCCCTGGTATTACTTCAAATGCACTCCAATAAATTCACTTACATAATGCAATATTGAAAGAAAAAGCTATTGTGCACACTGGAGATTACCAATCATATGCAATGTAATTAAAGGGAGTCGAAATCACCAAATCTAGAACAGATCACAGAATTTTCCAAGTCTAAAAGACTAGCATCCAAATAATGAACATCTAATTGTCAAAGGCTTCCAGACATTTAATTTACAGCAACATGTATTCAATTAAGGGGAAATAAAACTGAGTTTTGCCAAAGAGCAAATGCAGGCCAGATTCTACTATACTTTGATAAGCCTCAAAATTATACTGCCAACCTTGAAAGGTATCAGAAAGATCAAGATCATGAATAGTTATTTCCTGAAAAGCAGCACATATCTCTGAAGTTACACAAAACTTCTGAGAACCAACATGATACGCAATTTCATTCATGTGAAAAATTCCTACACTCCAACTCTGATTACATGGAACGAGCAACTTACATGTAAGCAAATGAATAAATAACAGCTGCTATTGATAATTTTTAAGTGTGTAGATTTAATGCCATGCTTCTTTGCTTCTAAAAATATAAAATTAATTCCATGGTTTATTTTACCATAATCAATGGCAATATTGATACCATTACCATCGTCAATAAGTGCCTCAAAATTATGGTAACCATAATGACAAATGCCATTTATTGAGCACCTGTCAAACATTATATTTGCTGTTGTATACCCATTATGTCTAATCCTCACGACATAATGGGCTGTATTCCCATTTTACATCTAAGGAAATTAAGGTTCAAAGAGACCAGTGGTTTCTCAAGGTCACACAGCCAGTAAGCATCAAGCAGAGCGTGGAACCAGGTCTGCCTGAGTCCGGAGTCCAAGGTGCCTTTCCCTGGCAGCCGCCCTGTCCCACCCTGCCCTGGAGCGGTGAGCAGAGATAAGTCCTCCCCTGAGTAAACTTACTGTGATCCCAGAGCAGGATGCGCCAGCACGGGTAGCAGGGTCCCCCTCTCAACGCCACGGCCCCAAGGTGATACAGATACTGTTTTATTACTGCTTCCATTTTTCCAAACTACACATGTGGACATGCTCAAGCAGGCCCCAAACCAACCAACTGCTCCAACGCTCATACAGACATCAAATGACTAGTTCATTCCTTCAAACTGTGCCAATTTGGTAGCACAATCCAGAGAAGACA
This sequence comes from Sturnira hondurensis, assembly GCF_014824575.4. Lineage (NCBI taxonomy): Eukaryota > Metazoa > Chordata > Mammalia > Chiroptera > Phyllostomidae > Sturnira > Sturnira hondurensis. Next base: position 851,797 of record NW_028073751.1, read on the forward strand.
TTAAACAGGCTTGGCAAGAAGAGAGCAAGCCTGCTCCACGGCCCAGAGCCTCTGCCCCGGCCAGAGGCATGCTTTCCCTGGAGGTGCAGTTTCCCACCAGTCACGGAGCAGAGGCCTCCCTGAGCCTACGGAAGAGTCCAGATTATTGTGCTGGTCGCCTTCGAGAGACCTCTCTGAAGCCTCAGGAAGCTCACAGCTCCAATGAACAACTGCTTTTCTTCTTGATCAAACTTCTGCAGGACAACAGGCAGGGCCTTGTGAATTTCACCCCATTCTTTGGACATATGCCTTTGGACTTGGTCTTATCGCCAATGTAAAAACTCTTTTCAAGGGCTTTTCCTTGAATATTGCCTCATGAAAGGACCTCAAGCTTTGACACTATGAGTGGACAAGGACAATTCAAGAAACAGGTATTGAGCATCTGTGCAGATATAGAGATAAATAAAATGTGATCCTACCATCAAGGAACTCACCGTTGACTTAAGGAGGAAAGAGCAGGTCAGAACTAACTGCAATAAAAAGCAGAACAAGGTGCCATCTTGGGACACAGAACAAAGGGACTAAATTCCAGATGCAAGATCAATAATAAACTCAGCTAACACTGACTGAACACCTACTAGGTACCAGATATGACACCAGGTGTTTTACAAACCTTATCCCCTTTAATTCCTACAACCACCTTATAGAACACGTTCCATTAATATCTTCACTTTATAAATGAGGAAACAGATAGAGAAGCACAGTACCTTACCCAAGGCCATACAACTAATTCGTAAATTAGTTGGGATGAGATGAGATACTGGAGATGAGATTTGGACACAGCTGGCTTATGTTATATTCAGTTCAAAAGGCTACATTTCCTGGAGTAAAGAAATTCTCCCTGGTAATAGCAGAATCTTGAACTGGCTTGGAATTCAACCAGGTAGAGATGGATGGGGAGAATTCTCCAATCAGAGGGTCACTGAGAGGGAAGGCCTGGCAGAAGGAAAGATGAACGGTCACAGGTCAGTGAGAGCAGTGGGCAGAAGTTGAGCTTCCAGTACAGAGGAAGTATATGGCCAACATGTTAGGGGACTGTGTGTCAAGAGCCCTGGGTTCTAGCCCTTGCACTGACTGACCATGTGACCTTCAGCAGTTCCTATCCCCGCTCTGGGCTTCAATTTCATCATCAGTAAGAATTCCAAAACCCTATTAGAACAGATGTTCCTGAAAGGTCTGCTCTGGCATAACTGTTCAGTGATATCCACAAGAAGCTACGTGGGGCAATAACTAAGACCAGGTGTCAGGGAGATCCCAGCTCTGCAGTGACCAGATCAGTGACCTTGGATGCTAACTAACTCCTCTGAGTCTCCCTGTTCTTCATCTGTAATTGGAGGGCAATGGCAACACCTGCTGCATGGGGCTACGGTGAGGGGCAAGTGAGCTGAAGAACACCAAGCACTCGGCGCAGGGCTTGGCAAACTATAAATGTTCTGTAAGTGAAAGCGGCTTCGTCGCCACCATTGTGGCCGCCATATTTCTTCTTTATAGGGTCCAGAAAGTTAGTGGTCAAGAATCAGAAGGCCTTTTTTTTTTAAATTTACAGAGATAAAAAAATAAACTCTCAGCGAAGGGCTCACTAAACCACATGACTACCTCACACACAAGGCTCCTCTTCCACCGAGGGGCCACATCATACCTTCTCTTCTGAGGAAACAGTCAGCTTGTCACTGGATATCAAGCTGCACACCTGGTCCAGACTTAGGCTAAGAAATTCTTCCCCCAGCATCACCTCTGGAAAGTGCTGCTCTGTTTCAAAAACAAAAAAGAGAGAGAGAAAGAGAGAAAGAGAGAAAGAAAGCAGAAGTTCAGAAAATGAAGTTATAAAACACTACTGCGCTTCCATAAACCAAGGCCATGACAATGGGTGGGATTCAGAGTGGAGTCTTCGGGGCTTTGGGGGGAGGTGGGAGGCAGGGGGTGAGACAGAGAGGCAGAGACAAAGACGGCAGTGAAGGCGTCCCCCTGTGTGATCCTTTGTCCTGAGCATCGACACCGATGAAAATGGGGCAGAGAGATACAAGGTTATATTTTTCCCATGCTCCTTGAAATTAATAACGGTGCTGCAGAAACGCTGCACTGGGACCTGCCTACTTAATTGAGCTCATTTCCCCTCAAAGCACAAGCTGGCAGAGTTTCAGACAGTGCCCCCTGCAGCTCAGCCAAACAAAAGTGGGTCAGAATCGCTGTGTGGCTGGAAGTCTCTGAGGTTCTGGTAGAAAGTCAATATTAGAGGGCTGGCAGGAGTCATACTTTCCTGTCCAAAGTCAAGTCTTAACCAAAGTCAAGTGCACCTCTGCCTCTGGTTCACAAAGAGGCCCAACTTGTGAGCATCTGTCCCAGGGTGGTGGTAGCAGAGCCGGCCCCACCACCACTGGGAACAGTCCACAACAGCCAGCCTGTGGAGGCCATTGAAGTGGAGGGAAATTTGGGAGCAGCTAGCACAAGACAAACCAACAGGCCTAAGGTCCACAACAAGGGAAATGTCAAGGACAACTCCTACCCTGACCCTCGCCCAGGCCACCACCCTGTATCACAGAGGCAGTGAAATGTCAGTGATAAAGCATGCATTTCCGGAAGAAGAAACCTAGATTCAAATCCTGGCCTTGCCATTTGCGAATTGTTTCCTTGAGCCAACGGCATTGCCTCCCTGAGCCTCACTATCCTCATCTGTGAAATGAGGATAAAACCACTTGTCTTGCTTCCCTCCCATGCTCTGGTGGGAAAAGGGACTGTGAATGTGTTTTGCAAGCTATGCCAAGGTGAATAGGCCTAAGAGCTGACAGTTTCTGGTGCAGCAGGTCCTGGAGATGACAGGGTCCTCTGTCATCTGGCCCAGCCCTTGCTCCTGTTTCAGTTCTCCCACAACCTGCACCATCGCCTTAAGGAATATCTGTGCCCCCTGCCCTCCAGGACTCCCCACTTCCTTCTTTGGCGGCCCCTTTCTGGCCAGTAGCTTCTGGAAGTCTACGCCTCCTGGCGTCCACTCAGGGCTGCCCCCACTTGGTCTGGCCAGCTCCTCAAGTGAGCTTCTGAGATCCCCCGCCCTTGGGAGACCGCCGAAATGCCATCTCTGCTGGAGCTGCATAATGAAAAGGGAAGTCAGAGCACACTAAGCCCTCTCTCACAATCATCAGCCTCTTAGAAACCAAACAAAGAAGATTTAAATCATTTCTTGCAAAAACCATTCTTAATTTCATGGTGAAGCAATTCAGACCCTGAGAATCCCCATATATCCTTCATCCAGAACCCCTAAATGTTAATATTTTATTCTCAAAAATCAGGTTATAAACAACCCTTTCCATCTTCCCCAAACAAAAAGCATTCCTCACTTGCTCCTCCACCAGCCTAATGATACCACTGAGCCCATGGTTAAAGCTCGTCCATCCCAAGGGTCAGGAATGTTTGCGTATAACAAAACATTTAAAGTCAGATCCTTCATGAAGGGAAACAACAGTCATAAAGTAAGAAGCTGGTCTTGCTTGTCTCAATGTCAACAGGAAAAAGCCTTACATTTAAAGCTTAGATTTTAGGTGAAACATGCAAAAGACCTTCCTGACTATGGGACTTTTTAAGATTAGATAGTATCATTTTTAAAGTGTTCATTCCTAAAGATTTTAAAATAAAAGCAAGTGAACAATCTTCTTTGGGAATCATTCTTGGCCTGGAGGCTGGGAAAGTAACAAGATTCTCCCAAATGCCCTTTCTGGCCCAAGAAGTCTTTGGACCAGAGTCCTACGTTTGTTGGCAACACCAGAGAAACAGAGAGGAGAAGCTGTCAGCTCACCAACACAAAGTGCAACACACACTTCCCTTCCTCCCTTCAGTCTGAAGAGACAGGGCCAAGCCCCCAGAGTCGGGGGACTAGAGTCCGTCCAGGCTCCGTGGACCAGCCACCGCTGGGCTCAGCAGGAGAGTCAGGTGAACCAGCACTAACACCCCTGCGGCCCAGGGCCACACCCAGCCTTCCTGCCTTTATCTTTGGTTGACCCAAAACCTGACATTGGAGGAAGGGAGAGTGAAGAGAACAGGAGATGAGAAAGTAACATTCTGGGTTGTGAAAAATTCTTCCTCAGAGCCCATAAAGCTGAAAGTAGATGGGTTGGATTTTGAAAAGGAAGAAAATGGAAGTGCAGCGACACACATTCCGGGTGGCTTGAAATTCTCAAAGACAAATCAAAGCAAAAAGTACTCAGCCTCCCACACCTTCCCATCTCTCCCCCTCTGGGACATGGCAGCATTTGAATCTAGGTCCCTTCCTTCTGAAGGGGACTGCTGCTCTGCCCATCTTGACTCTCCCACTGAAACCCCTACAGGAAGCAGTGTTTATGGGGTGGGGCATCAAGGGAATTAGTGAGCCCCAGTCTCCTCACTCAGAACTGGCAACGCAGAACCCTGGGAATTTGCAGGGCATGCCCATGAAGAGACAAAGAGAGGGGGCAAAGAAGAAAACTTCCCTTCCTCGCTTCAGTCTGAAGAGACAGGGCTAAGCCCCCAGAGTCGGGGGACTAGAGTTCTCTTTCTGTTAGCAACACTCAAGAAACAAGAAGACAGAAAAAACAAAACAGGAAAAGAATGCTGGGACCAACTCCATTTCCTGGGAAGCAAGGGTTCTCCAGAAGACCCGGTACTTAAGTCAGCCCTCTGCCCAGCGCTTCCCAGAAAGAGCCCACTCTGCTCCCAGAAGACATACCTCCCCAAGAAAGCCTCTCCCTCTAACACTCGTTGGTTGGTTGGTCGGTTGGTTGGTTTGGGGATTTTCTGTTGCTTCGCTGTGTTGTAACTATGGTGGGAGAATGCAGTGAGGAGCTGTGGCTGAGTCAGCTCCTCTGGGTTCAGTTCTGGCTCCACCCCTTACAGGCACTTTGTTCTGGGTTTTGTCTCCATAAAATGGGATCATACTACCCGACCTAGGTTGCAAGGTTGTTTTGAAGTTTGAAGACAATAACATTAGCCCATTCAAAGATCTTCCACAAACTTGTTAGAAATGAAGGACTACCTCATCCGTCCACGTCCCTCCTTACCACGCCCAGTTCTGTGGGCAGCACGGCTCTCTAACAAGGAGGCCTGTCCAGCGCACCAGAGACGTCCTGTGGGGCTGCAGGTCCTGTGGATGAGCCTGCAGACGTCAAAGGCCTGAGAAACACACTTCAATTCCACCGAGTTCAGAAAACCTCCTAGGGATATAAGTTATTTCATCTCTTAAGGCTGCAGTTTTCTCATCTATTAAATGGCGCTAATAATAATAACTGTCTCATAAAGGTGTGTGGGCATTAAATGAGCAAATAACATAACTCACATTTACTGAGACTGCTGCAAGTGCTCAATAACTGTTAGTATGTGATGTAGCAAATGCCGTTTCTTCAAAATTAAAAAAAGCAGAGCTGATGCCTACAAGCACCAATAGTTCCAACCCAGAGCCCACAGGGCCATGACTGGGAGAGGCACTCCGAATGCAAGTAACAGCATGGAAGCAGGAAAATTCAGAGCATGCCCAGAGAACAGCAATAGTTCAGTTTAGCTAGAGCCTAGCCAACGTCTTTACTCGTCTAACAAGTGTTTACTATACTCCCACTAAGTGCGGGGAACTGTGCCAGGCTCCAGGAGACACAGCAGAGAGACAGGCAAGATCTTGAGGCGTAGGTGGTATGTGCAGGGGGCTTAGTGTCTTCTACCCACGGGCACTCCCTTGAAGAAGAACTTTCCAGTAACAAACCCTTAACTTTTCTTGTCCTTTTGCTTCTTTCTCCTTAAAGAGAAGTGGAAATTGGGGAATGAGGAGGGATCAATTAAGAATTCTAGTTAAGAGTCCCAATTAACCAGCCTTTACAATAAGTAACAAACGCCGTTGAAGTTCCAAGTTTTAATTAACAAAACACAATGTGTCTGTTCCTGTCCATTCGGAGGAGAAATTATGGAGAAGCGGAGGGGCACCAGATAACTTCCAGTTCTTTCCCTACCAGGCAACACATCCATCTTTCCAATGTCAAAAGGATCACAAAACTTGGATGGTGCACTCCCATGAGAGGATCACCCTAGGGGCAAAATTGGGTCTCTTCGAAGAAGTGGGCCTGGAAAAAGTTGAGGGCTTTTCCCACTAGTAGCTCACATTGCGCTATGCATTTTATGCGTATTATGTCACTTCTCCCAAAAGCCCTGGAGAACTGAATATCACAATCACTATTTTACAGATGGAGAAAGGGAAGCTCAAAAAGTTACTAAGTTGTATGCTTATTACCGCAGAGCAGTAAGTGGCTGAGCCGGGTTTTGAAACCCAGGCTGCCTGATGACAATAGCAAGCATTCTGATGAGCATTTTAGTCCCCGTGACAGTAACAACTTGTCCTAGGCCAGCCACTTCGGGGAAACTCAATACAGACATCAGAGTTCACTGAGTCCCTCTTAGAGATACTTCAAGAGACAAAAAGAATGAATCTAATGATTTTTCTTTTAAAAAATTAGAATAGTGGTACTCTAAACATTTTGACACGTTAGTTCTAGGTTCAAATCTCAGCCTTTAACCCTGAATTGAGATATTTCCTTAATCTCCCTCTCTATGAGGTCAGATGAAGTGATATTGCTCTATATGTTCTCAAAGCCCCCAAAACAGGGAATAAAACTTATCCTAGCCCTCGCCAACCTGTTTTATCATCTGAGGCCGTTCTCTCACACTGGGACTGTAAGCCCCAGGGTGCAGGCTCTGTCCTGTTTGAACCTGAACGCTCAGTGTCCAGCACATCTGCCAACATTAAGCTCTAAGATGTTTACTGTGCTTCATCCCACTGTTCAGGACTGCCTGGGGCTCGGGCAACCTCCTAAAGTAACCCCAAGTCTATTTCCCCCTCCTGATGGGATGAAATGAACCTAAGCTTTTGCTCAGGTTCATTCAAACTACAAATCCAGAACAAGTGGAACTGAAAATCCACCTAGGACTTCCTTGACCTGCAGAAATGAAAGGAACCCCATTATTCCAGAGTCAGGGGCCCGGGGAACAGGTATGAGGGCTCTGAATTAAACCCCTGGTTGTACACCTCAGGAGAGACTGGCTGACACAGGGGAATGCACAAGGACAATCAAACCATTTTAGCAAGGTAAAAAATAAAACAGAACTGCCTTAAATCTCTCTCCTGCCCCCCGTTGCCCTGTTTCTGCATGGCAGAGGTAAGCTCCCTTGAATCAATATTTGGTTTGGGGGGTCCACAGCTCCCCTGCTCCGAGGAGAAGGCTCAGCTCCCACAGGGAGGTAACAGAGACCTACCCTGACCTCCTCCCACAGAAGTCGTGACCACCAGCCCTCGGACTCTAAATATCGCTACCCCCTCCTCCCCAGGGATGGCGAGATGCGCGCTCTCTTTCCATGTTCACTTAGTTCCAGAAATACATGCGGGGCCCCTCCTCCGTTCTCTGTAACGTGCACACACCCACGCAGAGAGCGCGCCAAGGGCTGTGTCAGAACTGCCTAGCTCTCGGTGTGGCTGATTCAGCGCCAGAGCTCCCTGTAGCCCCAAGGGTGGGAGGAAAAAAGGAAGCTTCCTAAAACCCCAACATTTGCCACCTCCAAGTTAGAAGCAGAACACCAGGGGGAGGCAGGAGAACGGCGCCCACCATGGAGAGAGGCCTCGTTGGCCTGGGCAGACGTGAAAAGAAGTAGAGGGCTCGGGAAAGGCTCCGGACTCGGGCAGCCTCCTCACGGACCTCGGCATCGCCACTTACAAACTCGGTGACCTCGGGCAAGTTACTACACGTTTCTGGAGTTTCGGTTTCTTCATCTATAAATTGAGAAAATAACAAGTACTTCTTACAGCCATGTGGCCAAAAGGAAGTGATGCCTATGAAGAGTAAGCACCTGTCCTGGGACCTAGCACGTGTCCAAAAACGGTGGAAACTCCTACCGTGACCATCATCATCATCGCTACTGTATGAGGCCAAGTTGAAGGCAGCAATTTCACACGACAACCCTCAGAGTCAGAGGTTTGTGTTTTTTAAATGATTGGTCAAAGTCTTTTGCTGCCCTTAGTTTAATCACTTCATTCCATGACCTGAAACGTCTCAATCAATCAAAAAAGGCCATTTCTCTCCACAAACACGTTAAATCGGATGGCTTTTCCATTCCATGGCTGGAGGGTTTCGGCTCAGCTTTGGCAGACTGATGTAAACAACATGTCCAAAGAATTTTAATTGCCATTTCGTTAATGGGGTCTCATTAACATCCCTCCCAACCAGCTCTGCTGATGGCCCAATGCATGGCTGTCCAATTACCAAAACACAAAGTCTCCATAAACCTACCATAGCCTGGGAGGTTAAAGATTAAGCTGTTCCCTGGAAACAATAATGAGGTATAAGAAACAGGCTGTACAAAATACCAGGGTCCCTTTCCCAGCTACTAGCTTCCCAGGAGGACTCTGATACCATCAGCCAGGGACAAGGATCTAAGTGGTCAGCCTCTAAATATGGGACCCACCTTCCTCCATCCCAGAATAACATACCACAGCAAAAGCCTGGGGGCATAACCTTCAGGGAAACGGGACCCAGAGGAAGCAGGAAGGGACTGCCACTCAAGAAAAGTCAGGGCTGCCCTAAACAGAAGACCAGACAGGTAAGCTGGGAGGGGGAGCTGGTGACGCAGCCTCCAGGAGCCTCTCTGCCTAGCGGTGCCCTCAGCAGGGAACGGAAGGCTTCTCAGAAGGCAAGAGCTGATTTTTAAAATGGTTACATGGTTTTGGAAAACAACTTGGCAATATCTACCAATAACTTTTTTTAATGCATACTCTCTTTGAGCTACTTTATGCTACTAAAATGGTATCCTACGGGGGCAATCTTACTGTTACTCACATACTAACAAGTGCACTTCAGAATATTATGTAGAAAGGTTCTTCCTCAACATTTTATATAAAAGGAAAAACAGATAACAGTAATGCCCATTAATCAGGGGCTGGGGTTAAATAAATTGCAGTTCATCCATATGATACAACAGATATAAAGAATAATATATAGGCATACACAGGGTCTGGAAAGAACTCCAAAATTTTAAGTCAATAAAAAATACGATGATTACAGAATGTTTCTATTCAGCTAAGCTAAAGAACATTATATACATTATATTCATTATAAAGGATACACTAGATAGTTCCCCTGTTCCCTCAGAAAGAAATACTTAGAGAAGATTGACTTGGCATTTATACCTTTATGAACTGTTTGAATTTTTGTATCATGGGTTTAAGTTGAATACATTCTCTAAAGTTTTAAAAGAACAGTAGAGCAATGCATCTGCTAACATGGAAGGATCATCAGAATATACTACTAATTTTTTTAAGCTGAAAAACATGCAATTGGGAAAACTATTCACCAAGGTGCTGCCCATGGTTTTCTCTGGGTAGGATTGTGTTGCTTTGCCTGCTTTTTCTGCCTGTCTGCTTTTTCTGTAATAATGACAGGGGATTTTGTATTAAGATAGCACTAACAATAGTCTAGCAACAATAATTATTACAGCAAAAGCAAGTTTGTCCTAGAGGAGAAAAAAAAAAAGAATCCAAAGGCAAAGCTGGGGGCCACGGACAAGTGAAGACAGAGGCCAGGGAGCCAGACACTAGGCAAGGTAGGAGAGCAGGGTATACCTGCCTGTGCATCTGGACACAGAGAGAGCAAAATCAGAAGCTCTAGAAACGATCTCCTCCCCCAAAGCGCATGCTGTCCACAGCAACAGCAGTGTGAGCCAAGGAGCGCCATCTCTCTACCAAGACCCAGACTGGAGGCTGTCTTACTATTGACAGGAGCCTGGCAGGGGGCTCCAGAGCACAGCCTTGAGTGGTGCCTACTCTGCAGGAGGCCCTCCTCCCTGTGCTGCCTGATCCCCACACCAGCCCCGAAACAGGGCAGGATGTATCACCCTCATCATAAAGAGGAGAAGACAGGCCTAGTGGTCACTCAGCTCCAGCGTTGGCTGACTCCTAGTTGTGATCTGGAGGGTCTCCTTGCACTTGGTTGGTGTGAAACACACCCTAATGTGAGTCATGGGGCCAGAGAAGCCTATAACCACAGGAGCCGACACTGTCCCTTTAATGTGCCCCTAGTGGGTGCCCACACCTCCACATTTACAAGTGGGACGAGGCAGCAGCTCTGGCTCAAGAAGCAGTGATGGCAGGAAGTGCCAGATTCCATCTCAAGTCAGGAAGTGCAAGACCAAAAACAAAGCAGGCCCACATCAGTGCGTGGATATAACCCCAACGGGGGGGAGAAGCAAAGATAATCATTTTATACTTCCCTCTCTAAACACTGTACAATTTACCTTCACACTGCTTCTTCTAATGTCTTTTCATCATGGCCTTATCAACCCCTGTACTCCTATGATTCCCCTGCTGCAGGCTGCAAAGAAAGCTGGGACCAGGAGATGATCGCAGGCTCCACAGAGGCCTGTACGACAGGGAAGAGGCTCTCAGCCTGAAGTTGCACTGACCAAGCCAGGGAAAAAAAGAAGGCTCACACATGCAGGGATGAGAAGACACCCACACCTCACCTCCCCACGCTGAGAGGACTAAACAGCCTGTGTCTAGCAGGGACAGCTGGTCGTCTGTCTACCCTGTCTGGTTGTTAGCATCTGACTAGGTGGCACAGGCTTCCAGGCTCACACTCCCATGGAAAGCGCCAACTCTAGCCACCAGCACTCCTCAATTACCGGTTCACAGGGCTGCCTTGGGTCCAAATCGGGCCTGGAAGCCACAGAGTGTAGTAGTGACAATCACTGTCTCTGGAGTCAGCACTGTCTGGGTTTGAATCCCGCCTCTGTCTTTACCAGCTGTGCGACACCAACAAATTACTTCACCTCTCTGTACCTTAGTTTCTTTAGCTGCTGCATGCATTAAATGACATGACATTCATAAAATGCTTCACATAGGGCGTGACCCAAAGTGAGGGCTCAGTAAATACTAGCTACGAACAATTCAGCATGAATTCCACAGACATACACGTGTGTGCACACACCCACAGTGCTGGCAGACCCCAATCACTGCAACAGCATCAGGACCAGGGAGCACCACCACAGTGATGTGCTCCCAATCGCATCCTCCTCGCTATCCTGCAGGTGGGTCTCACCCTCAGGCCATGACAGGGACTAAGGGAGAAAACACAGATTTTGAAAGTGGGGAAAAGCCAGGCCGGAAGCACCTGGGAGCCTCTGTTAAAGGTAGGGGCTCAGCACATTCCCAAGCCTCAGATGCTCATGTCAGCCAACTACACTGGGGAGGGATGTGTGCTGTGTGTACACACATCCACGCGCACACACTGTGTACACGGAGGGGGCTGGGGAGGGACCCAAGGAAGGGAGCCAGAGAATTCCTGGCATCTAAGCACTCTTCCTTTGTCACCGCTCCGGCAGATGTCCATGTGCGGACCTGCGCTTTAGCCAAGTTCTTGGCTGCTGCTAATGCAAAGCCTGAGCACATCCTTCAAGAAAGTGCCCTCTTCAAAGACTTGGCTGGAGAGTCCTCTCTAGAGAGAGAAAAACACTCTCTGAGAAAAAGCAGAAAAGTGGTAGGGAATATGCAGAGAATGGAGGGCACAGGAGCAACAGCAGAGTCAAGGTTCAGAGACAGGAAGAGGCCACAGAATTCAGAATTGGGCAGCTGGGAATGTCCTTCACAAAAGTCATCATCATCGAGATCATCTTAGCAACTGGCCCCACTCGTGTCGCAGAAACAGACTGTGGGGAGAAATGAGAGCCTACGTAGGTTCCTGGGGTCAGCTTGATTGGAGAACGAAAGGACGTCACAGTAAGTGATTGCTGCCTTGTGGGCCAAGGGCTAATGCAGCGCCGGGAGCTGGCAGGTGGGCGGCCAGCAGGCCCTCAGCGAGTTTCCAGATATGGGCTGTACAGGAGATGTGGACAGAATACAGATGGTGTTTGTTTAGGCAGGGGAAGAGCGAGAGGATTTATTGCAAGGGAAGGAGATGTCCACAGCTGAACCTATCAATTAAAACGACTAGACCCATTTTGTGGGCCATGCATGATCTTTGTCTTCGAGTTGAAATAAATATCAGTGAAGACTCCTTTCCATCTAAGTATGGTGGACGGAACATTCATGTTCATCTCTACTCCTTCCCAAGGCCCTAGTGAAATAACAGGATCTTAAAATAATAGGATGACAAATTCTAACAGGGAGAATGTCTCTAAGAAAAATAAAACAAAGCCAGCAGATTGTCTGACGTATTGAGAAGGACTGTTCAATTCTACCTAACAAAAATTAGTGGTAGTAACTCACCACGCAAAAGAAAAAGGCAATTACTACTGACTTTCTGATTTAAAACAAAAGTTTTCAGATATAAAACTATAATTATATTATAGAACAGCTCAGTTGTAGAAAAAATATTAGAGGAACAAAGAGAGGGGAAGGATGTATGTATGAGGGAAAGTCTATAAAATATAAAAGTTCAGTCTTACTCTCCTGTGAAAAGTCAACAGATAATATCTAAAACTAATTATTCCAAAAATAGTGGTGTAAACCTATCATCGATATTTGGATAAATGAAGATAAATAGATGGAACGGGTTTTAGGTGAATCAGAGCCTGCACTTTAATTCTTTTGGAGTTCCTTCAGTGAGTGGCTCTGGAGGGCACGACTGGGTGTGGAAAGGCAGAGCAGGAGACTCCCGCTTATCATGAGAAGCCATGCAGTGAGTGGTTAAAATCCTGCTCAAAGAATACTTTGATCAAAATAGAAATGGATTTCAAAACTAGGTCAGATTACTCTTCCCCCAGGAAGTTTTCTCAGATCTCCTTCCCCTTCTCTCATGAAAATTAATGTCTGTATCATCCATGTGATAATTAATCATATTACACTTGGCGATGAGTTGAACTCTTCTATCGCTGACCATCTTTCCACCTGTGTCTTAGCTCCCGACGATGTAACTGCTTAACAGAAGAGTGCCCGTCTCACAATCTTTGAGGAGCCCACGGCAGAACGGGTTATGAAATCCCCATGCCTGGAGGAGGTGCGGCAGCCCAGCCCCCCTTTACCTGCGTAAGCGTTGGCCTGCTGCAGAAGGTCAGTGCAGGTGTGCACATCTGCAAATGCGCGAATGCCCAGGCAATTGGTGGGATGCAACTGAGACTGAAGGAAGTCACAGCAGTTCTGCCGAACATCCATGAGCTGCAGCAAGCTGGCTGCTGGCAGCAGCACCTGGAGGAGAAGGTGACATCCTGAGACACTGGATCCCTCCAACAGAGCCTCATCCCCCTGAAGCACTGTTCTAATCACACCACTCCCATGTTCAAGGTCCCTGCACACTCTCCACTGCCTGCCCAAGTCAATCCAAACCTCCTGATCTGGCCCAAGGCTGACTTCCCACTACTCTCCACCTCACAGACTCTTAAGCACCAGCCTATTCTCTGTTTCCCTAGAGCCCACAGCAGTGCTTCCTGATTGCCAATGTCCATACGAATTCCCTGGGGACTCTGTTATCACAATGCTGATTTCAACTCAGTAAGTCTAGGGTGGGACCTGAGAGCCTGCATTTCTAACCAACACCCAGGTGAAGTTGCAACTGCTAGCTACTTCATAAACTGCACTTTGATTATCAGTGCCCTTATGAATTGAATGTTTGTGCCCCACCCCCCACCATTTGTATGTTGAAGTCCCAACCCCCAGTGTGACTATATTTGGAGACAGGGCCTGTGAAGAAGTAACAATAGTTAATGAGGTCGTCAGAGTGGGGCCCCAAGGTGCCTTACAAAAAGAAGAGACACCAGTGTTCGTCCTCTCTCTCTCTCTCTCCCCTCCTCTCTCTCATTCTCTCTCTCTCTTCCCCTCTCCCCCCCTCGATAATGTGAGGACACAAGAAGGAGATCTTTGGCAAGCCAAGAAAAGGGTCTCACGGGAAACTGAACCAGCTGGAAACTTGATCTTGGACTTCCAACTTTCCAAAACTGTGACACAGTAAATTCTGTTGTTTAAACCACCCAATCTGTGGTATTTTGTTCGGCATCCCAAACAGACTAAAATGGACTGATTCTTCTACTTGGCTACACATTAAAATCATCTAGAGAATTTTAAAAATACTGATGCCCGGGCCTCACCCACAAAGATTCTTACTGAAGAGGAATGGGGTGTGGCCTGGACAGTGGGATGTTTCTAAAGCTCCGTAGGTACTTCTAATGTACAGCCAAGTTTGAGAATCACTGCCCACAGCCATTGGCATACCGTCTTCGCACAGAGAAGTACTCACTGAACTGTTCCCTAGCTGGTTCACCACTTCATTACTGAATGCCTGTGGGCCAAGCACTGATCTAGACCTTCAGGTTCCATGGTAAGCACAACACACCAGAGCCCTGCTCTAATGGAGCTTATCGTCTTCTGGAACAAGAGTCACCCCCAAACCCTTCGGGACTTGGATAAACACACTTTACTCCCATCCAACAAATAAAGACAAGGTCTGTAGGTGCAATCCCAGAGAAAGGAGAGCCAAGTTTCCTTTTAAAAGGTCACAGGACACATGAGTATTTATATTATTTTCCGGAAGACAGAAGAATGTCCTGCTCAGGTGTGTTTGCCTGTGTTTTTCCTAAAAGCCAGGGAGGACTGGCTCCAGCAGGCCAGGGGGTGCTCAGGCTGCCAACCCCCGTCGGGCCCCCTAGGCCTCCCCTGCACTGCCGGGGAGAGACGGCCGGAGGCCGACTCGACCCCAGCTCTGCCTCCCCTAACCCCCATCCTGTGGAGCAGGCAAAAAGTGTGAGTGTGACCTTCAAAACATAAATTTAGAAAAAAATAAGTAAATAGTTTGGTCTGAGGCTGTTTAGCACAGGGTCCACAGCATCCATCTCACCCCAAACAACTGCCGTGCCCTGGGCCTTGCTCTGGGCTGCTCCCCTGGCTCTCAGAGTGTCTGGGCCAGCCAGATGCCAGCTGTTCCCATCCACGAGGGCATGCCCAGGCGGACAAGGCTACAGACGCATTTATTTTCTTCACTCAGGGCACTGCAAGTTTTTTTCCCCATTAATTTAAATTCTGGACCCTGACCATCTCCCAAAACAGTTCTGAGCATCAACTCTGGCTCACCTCACCAGCACCTGCCCAGGCCAAAAACTCTGCCACACTGCCCATTCTTGGGCCTAATCCCATCCCTGGGATAACCAGTCATCCAGGTTTGCTGAGGATCAAGGGATTTCCGAGGACAGAAGACTTTCAATGCTAACACTGGGACTGCGGGGCAGCCTTTCTCACCCTGCCCACACGCAGAACCAACTCGAGCCTCCACTCCCAGCGGGCCTACTCCCAAGTTAAATGCTTGCTCTCAGTAAGAAAAGCTCCTCTAACTACAAGCCTATTAAACTTCTCTTTCATGGTGGCCAAGTTCTGGAAAACCTGCTCCTTTTCACTTCCTTCTCCCTCTCTCTTCCACCCGCCTGTGTCTCCAGCAGGACAACAGTAAATTCGCATTGTGTCCTTGGTATTTCCCAAAGACACAAACCCTGATTCATTCCAGAAAAGGAGAAAGATTTTAAAAGATCACCTGCTCCTGAGTTTTAGATCATAAGTGAACACAGCCAGGCTCCAAATCTGACCACTTAAGTTCCACTCTCACCAGGCAGCCACTGTCCCTGCTAAACAGTCATAAACTGAGAAACTCAATTAAGCTGTGAGCTTGCTCAGCCTAGCCAAACAGATTCTGGGACCAGATTAGTCCCTGCCTGCGAGTTCAGGGGAGAACTATTAACAATTCTTGCCGAACACAACTGGGAACAGAAAGCTCTGTTCTAAACTCCCAAATGACCTCCAAGCCACCCCGCTGCCCACAGAAGCTACAAACCCTATAGTTAGGGCCACACAGGTTGGCCAGCCATCCAGGTTTGCTCAGACTTTGTCAGGTTTAGCACTAAAGTCCTATGTCCCAGGGTCAGTTCTCCACCCTAGAGAGAAGGAACTTCTAACCAGGGACCCTAAGCAGCCCTGGTGGAGAGGAGTAAACAAATTTGTCCAGCGTGCACCCTACTCGGTGGTGTGGCAAGCCCCAAAAGGGTCAGGCGTGGCCAGAGGCAGGAACAGGATGGCAGCCCTTGAACCCCTTGAACCCAACAGACAAGTATTTCTGGGAGGCCAGTCCGACCCAGGTTGTACTCCCAGCCAAACCAAGATGAGATCACGCC
This sequence comes from Sturnira hondurensis, assembly GCF_014824575.4. Lineage (NCBI taxonomy): Eukaryota > Metazoa > Chordata > Mammalia > Chiroptera > Phyllostomidae > Sturnira > Sturnira hondurensis. Next base: position 867,970 of record NW_028073751.1, read on the forward strand.
AGGGGCACACACCTTTCGCCCTTGCCCTCTCCTTCACCAAAAGGACAGCAGCACAATCTGGTGCTTAAATTCCCTAGCTCATGACAACCAGCCAATAAAATAAAATAATAAACATTTCCTGAACACATTCCTTAGGTTAGAACTTTCAGTTTTAAAACCTCCCTGGATAGAGCTACCCACATAGCTTCCAACTTCCCTACTGTTCACAAAACCCACTTAGTAGGCAAAAATTGTAAGGTTTTCCACCTTTCCATACCACCCTCCCCCCCATCCTGCTTGGGTCCTCTCCTGCCCAAAAGCGTTCCCAAGCTGACTTCCTAAAATAAATGGGGCTGGTGGTTTCTCTAATTGCTCCTTCCCTCTCTTTGATCTTACACTGCGATTAGCTATGAGTCAAAGGCCCTTTTCTTCCCACTATTTGCTTCATACAGGAAGGCGTGAAGGAAAGTAAAGGAAGTCAGAATGCTGAGGGGAGAGGTCTGGAGCCTGGGAGATCTACCACTTAAACTCTGACTCTCAGGGATGAACTGGGCCTCAGTCCAGTGAGGTTCTGGGGGCTACACACGAGCGCGGGCACAAATCCCCAGAGGCCGTGAAAGAAAAGAGAGCCTAGGTCCCTGAGGGGCTGTCCTCACCTCCCTCTCCCACATCAACCAGAGTCTCAGAGGACGCCCTCTTCTCTTATCTGGCCTCAAGCGGCAGCAGTAACAAAATTTCAAATAAAAGGCTAAGGCTGGGTAACTCTCAGCCTCGCAGCGAGACTGATGGAATCACTAGGGCAGCGCCTGTCCCTGGATGGAGGAGGCTGAGGCCAGAGAAGGGGCACTTGGCTGGAACCACGGCAGGGGTGGAGTCAAAGCTTTTAGCTTGCCTCCCTCCACCTCGGTATTAAGGTTCTGGGAAAGCAGGCCCTGGAATGACCCTCGTCAGAGAGGTTACCGGCTCCCCTCCAGTTTGAGAATGGCCTCACCTCCATTTCTCATACGCAGGCCCCGTTTTGTTTTTTCTCTTCCTCGGATAATATGAAAACACAGCAGAGGATATCCCGTCACAGAGTTTATTTCCTTTAGCAAAAACAAAAGGAAATGCCCTGCCTCAGAAAGCACCTCCTCCTGGAATTTCAGGGAGGCAGGGCCATGCACAAAGGGAGGGCACCCGCCAGAGGCCCGCGGCGCAGAAACAGGGCTGCCCGAGGCCTTTGCCCCACACACCGTGGGTCTGTCTCTGCCAGCGCCAGGCAGGAGGCCTGGCACAGAAACAGTGTGAAAGCAATAATCTGTTGAGAAAAAGAAGAAGAGGGAAGGGGAAGGGTGAGAGGGAGCGTGAGTTAGAGGAAGGAAAGAGGAGATGTGTATAGGTGAACAAGAGAGCTGGCAAAATAACACCGTGATTGAAAGCCTTGTTTGGATTTTGACTTCTCCGTGTACCAGCCGCCACGTGACTAACAGCAAATTACTTAACCTCTTTGTGTCTCTGTCTCAACAGTAAAATGAAGATAATAATGGTATCGCCTTAAAGACTTGTTATAACAATCAAATAAGATAATACATTTAAAGCAGTTAACACAGTGCTTGGTTCCTAGGGAGTGCTCAGCTAAATTGGTCTTTATTATTACTAATTATCAGCCGAAGTCAAGATTCTGATCATTCATTCAACAAGAAACCCAAGTTCACCACATCAATAGAGTGCAGCGAGTTGGAGAGAGCTGGGTTGAAATCCCAACTCTACCCCTACCTACCCACGTGACTGTGGGCGCTACCCATTGAACGCCTTTGCACGTCAGTTTCTTCAACTGTAAAAGAAGGATCACAGATGGCCGTTCCCTTGACGGTTGTAAGAATTAAGTGAAATAATGCATGTGAAGGGATCAACACATGCTTGGCTTACAGTGAGTATTAATGTGTTAGTTACAATGATCGTTACCTCCACCACAGAAGGTCAACGCAGTGCCTCCAAGGTCTGTGGGGCAGGAGGAGGTTAGGGCATAGCTCTCCTGGCCGGTTAACCACGCCCCAAACCTCTGCCCCTGGTCCCTAAGGCTTTCGGGAGAGCCCAGTGCCGCCGGCCATGCTCACCTTCTCAGGGAACCACACCTTCAAATACGGATGCCATATACAACTTGTGAGCAACTGCCTCAGAAGATACATAACAGAGAGGAAAAAAAAAGCCTTTTTTGTTTGTTTTTCCCCAAGGTCACCCCTGACCAAAGCACAATTTAAAGTGAGGAAGAAAAAGGAAAATTGTACGCCTCGATAATTCGGAACACCGCACAGTTCCCTGAAGGTTCCACACTCGCTTCCTAGTGGAGCCCCCGCACATGCCGGCCCCTCCCACCCATCACAGAGGGGATCAGAGCACGCCCATCAGGGCACACACACACCAGTGAGGACACAGGTGGGCAGAGGAAACAGGCCCGACCCCTCAGTTTTCCTTCAAGATCTGGCTCAAACAACACTTCTTCAGGGAGGTCTGCTCTGGCCACCCTCATCCTGGTGGTGAGGACCACTCCCTGCTTCCTGGGTACCTCCATGCTGTCCCCCAGAACACCATTGGGCACCCACGCTCAGCCATCTGTCCCCAGCTTCCGACCATGTGCTCCTTGGTGGAAGGGTTTCTATGCTCAAGTGCTCCCAGGGCCCATACAGTCTGCGGGCACAGGGTAGAACTAAGTGCCCTACCTGAAGTAATTCATTCAATTCTCACACCAACCCTATGCACTTAAGTGCTCCTACTATGCACAGATTACAGATGAAAACACTGAGGCACAGTGAGAAAACAGCAGAGTCATGATTTGAAGGCAGACAGTTTAACTCCTGACCACCCAGGAATATGGGTGCTATTTTGATTCCTGTTTTACAGATGAGAAACCTGATCCTGAAGGCAGGATGTCAGTGTGGACATCAGAGAGGTTCTCATAGGAGGGAAAAAAAACAAACCAGGAGCTGGCTGAGAGTCTTCTCCAGCCAGAGGTCACAAAGTCTCATGCCCCCACTTCACAGATGGGAAACTAACACCCCACAGTGGGAAAGGGCCAGAGTAAGAAGATGCTGCAAACGCACGGTGAAGCCGATACTCAGACCCAGTTCTCCATTCATTCTCAGTTCCCGCCTCATCTCTAGTCCCGTATGTCCTCTGAACCTGCACATCTTCACCCCCGCCCTGGGCTCCCATCCCTACAAAGTAATTTTTTAAAAAGCAAAGGTGAAGTCATTTCCCCCAAAGTCCTCTAATTAGTCTGTCTGCTGCTACCTCCCTTAGGATAACTGGTGTTACAGAGACCACTACTGGGCTAGACCAAAGCTGCAAACATAAACACCTAGACAAGTGAAACGGATGCAGAGTGAAACAGCTTTCATTGCTAGTTTGCAAACATTCTGTACTTTACCAAAAAACATTATTAAATAAATACATCATGAAAAGGGAGGGAAAAAGTTGGTTCCGATCATAACAATTCTATAACCTCCCCTGCAAGTATTGTTTTTGGGGGTTGCTTTTTATCTAATTTATTGGTGGTTTAAAACAACACACATTTATTTTCTTAAAGGTTTCTTAAGGCAGAAGTCCCAAACGGTCCTCACTAGGCTAAATCAAGGTGTCAGCAGGGCTGCTCCTTCTGAAAGCTCCAAAGGAGGATGCTTTCTTGCTTTTCAAGCTTCCAGAGGCCCCCCACATTCCTCGGCTTGTGCCTTCCCCCCATCTTCAAAGCCAGAAACATCTAGTTGAGTTCTTCTCTGATCACATCGCTCCGGTTCTTCTTATGCTGCCTCTCTGTTCCGCTTAAGGAGCCCTTGCTACTCCACTGGGCCCACCTAGATAATCCAAGGTGGTCTCCCCACAGCATGTTCTGCTGACCAGCAGCATTAATTCTATCTGCAGCATTAAATTCTCTTTGACATTTAACCTAACAGAGTCTGGGGATTCGGGCGTGGACATCTTTGGGGGCCCTTCTTCTGCCTACCATGCTGTATGATTAATTAGTTACTAATATACCCTAATGTAAGGGTTTCCAAAATTATTTACCCCTTGAACATTTTTAGGTTGACATCTAACTAGCATTTCTCACTAGAGTTGCAAAGAATGTAATTTTGTGCATTTTGTAAATCCCAATATTTATATCAAGTACCTACATAAGTTTAAGTATGATGATAATTTGATATGACCATCATCCATTTAAAAAAATTTTAGATATTTGTCCTATACTCATGTTATACTAAATTATTTGCACATACTAATCAAAAGCCATTCGGCTGTTTCAGTTCTGCTGCTAGGCCTGGGTGTAACCATCGCATTGCCCCCTCCATCCCGAACGGTAAAGACCAGAAACAAAATGGAATAGCTGTGCATTTTGCCGTGTATAAAATACACCTCGTTTTAATGAGGTGGGTGGTGCATTAGGCCAGATCACTGCACAATGCAAGAGTGTACCCAGCGCCCAGAGACAAGGGCCGGCTCTACTGTGGGGTGGGCTCTGCGGGCCCAAACGCAGCGTGCCTTAGCCGCTCTGCTTGCCTGCACCCTAACCCCTGCCCCACTTATGAGCACCTTTACCCCCAAACTACCTCCCACTCATCTCCAGGCCTCAGGCTACATCTTATCTCCTGAAAGAGCCCTTCTGAGACCCCTTTACGTCCTCTCTCATTGTTTGCCATGTTCTTTTCCTTCAAAAGACTTCACCACAATTCAGACATGAACACTACGTGTAAGCTATTTGATGAGCATCTGTCTTCATCCCTAGACCGCAAACTGCTTGAGAGCAAGCAATGGAGTGACCACTGCTCACTGTTACAGGCTCACTGTCCAACAAAGCACATGGCGTGTAACAGGCACTCAAACATTTGGCCTGAACTAAATGAATAAATGTTCACCAATTCGGCCTCTCAAATACCTCAGTGCTGGAAAAGGGGGTGTGTCTGGGTTAGGGTAGTAGGTATTTTGGCCACGTGAGAGGCATCTGCCTCACAATAAATAAGGTGGAATTGTACTTTAAAAAAACAAACAAAAAACAAAAACCTTTATATCACATGAAATTGCCAGCACTTTAAATAAAAAGTAAGATCCTCAATGACAAGGAATAGTATATCCTGTGTCTCTGTTTAGCCTGGTGATTTGAAGGGCTACAGATGGGGCCACATTTCCAACCACCTCCCTGCCTGAGGCCTGCTGCTGAGCCTCACGCCCGCACGGTAAACACGTGAGGCTTTGAGTGAAGTAGCATCTTCACTGACTCTACTTTCCAAGGCCTCGGATGACTGAGGATGAGGGCAGGGCAGTGAAAAGAAGAAAAAGCACAAGACAATCACTTCACAGCTACACACCCCTGCTGAGATTTAGGCCTGGTGTTTGGCACCTCCCTGTGCCCAGATGAATTCAGTTGACCAGTGTTGAAACAGGAAAACATTTTTTACAATCCAAATAATCCTTACAATCCAAAACTCAAAATCCTTGAGATGAGATGATGACTGGGGAGAAGCAGAGTCACCTTGGCTTTTAGTTCTTCCTTCACCAAAGGTTTGGGTGAGGCCCTCACTCTTTCTTGGATTCTGCTCTGGGGCCCAAGCTCATTCTGAAGTTTCGTGGCCTAGTGGTGAAGAGCGTGGCTGATGCAGTCAGGCAGGCATGAGTCTGAAGGTCATCCACCCACCTACTGACCTCGCAACCCAGGGCAAATCACCTAACCTCTTTGGAACCTTAGTTTCCGCTCCAGCAACCAACTCGTTGTCGGGAGGGCTAAATAAAAGGACGCTGGAAAATGGTGGGCCCTGAGTGCGCAGTGCGCTGAGCTATTAGCTGGGTCTGCGTTTACCTGGACATTCTCTTCGGTCACCTCAATTTCAGCCGTATAGATGTAGTCGATCAGTTTACTCAGTGTCCTCCCATCCACATCCTTGATTTCAATCTTCTTGGCTTTACTCTCAGACATGTCACCTACAATTCAAAACAAAACAAAATGGACATGAACGTGGCACCCAGAGCACAGGCAGCAAATACAAGGCCCATGGGCGTAATCCGGCCCTCCACCTTGTCTTATCCAGCCCAGCACCTTGTTTCTACCTGGCAATAGTGCTGAGCTCTCACTTAACTGTTAAGGAGCTGTTACAGTCCTAAAACTACATTTAGCCCTTTGAAGGCAACCACGAGGCTGATGTGGCCCCTGGTGAAAATGAGTTTGACAGCCCTGACCTAGAGAATGCTTAACTTTCACATGGCCTCCTGCCTTGTCTTAATAACAGAAAAGCACTGATCCCACTCTGGAAGTCACCAGAAAAAATTCATTCTGGCATTCAGCTGACACATCAGGACACATCAGGACACATCAGCTCTGTGATCACCCACAAACCTGGTATTAAGAACCCCCACTCTATCTGTTGCCCATTTCCATTGTGAAGGCAAATCTGTGTGCAATAACTCATTCAACCAACACTCACTATAAACCTCTACACAGAAGGCCCCAAAAAGAGAAAAAGATATGCACCTGTCCTCAAAGAGCACGTGGTCTAGTCTGGCAGATTTATAAAAATACTAATAAACAGAGGTGGTAAGAACTAATAGAGGCATACACAAAGTAACTATGATAACAACAACAGTAAGAAGTAATATTTAGCTGACTATGGCCAAGCACTGTCTCAGGCACTTTAAAGTGTTGCCTTTTAATCTTCAGAACAACCTGTGAGGTTTATTAACCTTACCCCCATTTTACAAATGAAGAATCTGAGGCAAATCCAGGAAAGGGCAAGCCAGGCCGGGATTGAAACCAGGGATTCTGACCCTAGAGCCTACACCTGTAACCACGACACAGGACTAAATCCCAAGAATGCAGAAGACAGAGCAGGAGCCCTGCCTAGGGAGTCCGGGAAGGCACCCTAGTAGGTCACTTCTGAGCTAGGTGTTAGAGAACAGAGTGTTCCGCAGGCAGCAAGGTAAGAAAAGGGCTGGATGCATCAACCATAAACGTAAAGAGAGGAAATTGCCAGTGGGATAAATGCTGGCAACAGCAAAAGGCTGGCAGGGCGGGTACCTAGAATAACAGTGAGGAAGGCAGCTGAAGAGGTAGATGGATAGGGGCCAGGGCGTAGAGAACGCTGTAAGCCACGCAAATGAGTTTGGACTTGACGCTAAGAGGAGTACCACGGGTTTTACAGAGGGGAATGACATCGACAAGTGGGTGTTTTTGAGTGACATTTGGAATGCACACTGGAAGCTGAATCAGAGTCGGGGGGGAACAGTCGGATTAGAAAGAGAGGACGCGGCCTGCAGACTAGACGGCAGCAGCACATGGGCATGGGCCTGCAGCCCCTCACCTCAGCCTGCCCTCGCTATACAGCACAGACACCTGCCAGAGCCAGGCTCGTGCAACAACGGCTGCTGGTTTCAGGAGGAAAAGACGGGCAGACACGTGTCTTCGTAGGCTGGAATAAAGGCAACCTGACTGCACGAAACAGGGATTCAGAAGCGCTCATGTCAGCTCGAAAAGAGAGCCCGGAAGGTTGTTTTCTCTCTGTGGAATTTGTGCACTGGAGCCAAGAAAATAAGTGCAGTGCAGCATGTGGGCTGCAGACGCCCACCTCCAGGCCACATGGACGGCACATGATTCCTCCACAGCCCACCGTTCCCGCCCCGACAGAGTTCTGGACACGAATGACTGCAGCAAGGGGAAGGGGGGCATTCCGAACCCTGCCTGCTGCCTTCACTGCCAGATCGGGTAGACCAGAGACCCTACACTTTGTTCTCTTCCCTTTGACTGCTCGTAGAAGCCAGTCAAAGGCCTCGGCACCGAGAGCCCTAAAGCAGGACGAACAAGCAAAGAGGAAACCGGAAAAGATGATGGATTTCTCCTCCACCCATAAGCTAGGTTCTCCCAATCTTTCTTGATTTTACTCCAAGACATGCAAACAAAAACATGCCCAAGAGGAAATTACAGTCGGCTGGTAATTATGTTGCAAAATATCATCGAAGATAACCAATGCTTAGTTTAAGAACTTCAGCATTAGAAAAACAAAAACAAAAACAAAAACAAAAAAAATGAGCAGCCTGACTGCAAAAACCAAGGGACTCAGTGGCCCGCATGTGAGCATGAAATCGGAACCTGGCCTGATTATTTTCTGTCTCTGAAATCTGCGCTTGGGAGTCAGGTTAAGGTCTTGTAACTTTGGGCAAACAAGTGGAAATTCCTGCAATTGTATGAAAATATTTATATATATGGACAAAAGTCTGAATTTTCTGGGGGGGGATGACAAATGATTTGTACCAGCCTCAAATGTCCGGAATATGTTAAGACCTAGTTTTCTAGATGATGGGACTTATGAGACTTATTTTCTGCTTCTTTAACATGACTCCGAAGTTACTTATTTTCTGTACTAAGTACTTATAACATCAATAAGCAAGGGGAAAACAGGTGAAGGAAAAACTAGGGCCTTGAAGACAATACTATTTTCTAAGAGGTCCCTCAGGGAAATTGGAGACCTGTGTAAGTCACAGACTTACCAAATCCAACTTTACCTCTAATGGACCAACGGAAATTACTGCACTGAATGAAGACTTCAGCTTAAACAGCCCCTACAAGTGGTAGTAATAACAGTTGCTACCGTGCGCCAGGCCCTCAGCTAAGGGTTCATACACGTTAATTCATTTAACCTTTATAACAACCTCAGGTGACATAGGACATTACCTCCAGTTTATAAATTACGGCACTGGCATTTCAAGAGGCATTTGCACATAGCTGGTCAGAGGCTGGGACCTGAACCTTGGCCTCACTCTAGACCTCACATCATTTCTAACAAACCCTCTATAATTCAAACCTGACCCTAACTAGTGACCTTGATGAAAGTATCCCCAAACAAGCCCTGGGTCCAAATTCTGCGGACAACAAATTCTGAGGCACTCAACACTAGCAAGCACAGACCAAGAGGAATGGGATCTTGTCAGCTTATTTTTCAAGATACCCCCAACAGCTAACCAAGTGTGTAACATACAACAAGCACTTTAAAAATATTTGTTGGAACAAGGAAAGAAAGGAAGAGTAGAGGCTTTCTCTTGACATCTCATAATTCCACGGACTCCAGTAATTTCTGCGGAACAGAAACCATCAAAGGTTTGGTCATTCTTGCTTCTTCACTCACCTCCCACTACTTTAACAAAATATTTCTAGAGAACAGAACATGAGCCCTGCTGAGCACTTCCATTTTCAAAGCCAACCCAGAGGTTTCCCTCTCTATGCAGCACGGACGCCTGCTAGAGCCAGGCTCATCCCACAACGGCTGCTGGTTTCAGGAGGAAAAGACAGGCAAGACGTGTCTTTGAAGGCTGGAATAAAGACACCCTGGCTGGTTTCCCCCCAGAGGCCCAGCTCAGCCACTTAGACTCTGAACTTTCAGAAAATGTCTGTTGGCTGCACATCTTTTTAGCCCCTTGCATCTCTTGCTTGTCATCTGTTAACATCCATGTCTATTCTTTCAAATAGAACTCGAGCCACTCAAAGGCAGATATTTGTTGACTCACTCATTCATTCAGCAAACATGTATCAAACAGACCCCATGTACCGAGTACATGCTGGGTTCAGAGGACACAGTGGCGAACAAGTCAAAGCCCCGCCCTCCTAGAGCTCAGTTGAAGAAAGAGAAGTTTACTCACATGAGGAGTAAACCAACAATTACAAAACATGTTAAACGCTAGAAAAGGGGGCTCGGCACTACAAGTTCTTAAACAAGGATTCCTGCACTCTGAACTGTATGCAGAACAGTGAGCAGACAGGAGCACACATCTGTTTTTGCAGAGAGGGTCCATTGTTCAAGTCAGGTTGATTCTGATGGTTAAGAACCACTGATCTAAAATGAGAGCTGGAGAAGGAGTCATTATCACCCAGAAGAGAGGTAACTGTGAGGCGAGAAAATTCCAGGCAGAGAGAATAGTGTATGTAAAGGTCTGGAGGTAAGAAAGAACATGACTCGCCCAGGGACCATCAGAAGCTGAGTTCAGCAGAAGCACCGAGAGAAAGGGAGGAGCGGGAAACGAGGCTGGAGACCCGCGCAGGGTCTGGAGCACTTGAGGGCCTGGTGGGTCACGCTAAGGAGTTTCGACTTCATCCTGAGGGCAATGGGGTGCCTCTGGCAGGTTTTCAGCCAGTGAGGGATACCTCAGATTTCTACTTTGGAAAGAGGTCGCTGTAGCTACAGGACAGAGAATGGGTTGAGGATGAGGGAACAAAACAGGTGGCAGGTTGACCAATGAGAAGGCGGCTGCAGTAAATTGGGTGGAAGATGATGGTGGTAACCTAAGGTATTTTCTTGAACTTATGTAATTCCTCATGCTCTACCGTAGGACCTTGCATCTAGAAGTCTCCAAGAACCAGAGAGAGCTCAGGAAAGCAAGCAATCCACACAAGTCACAGTTCTCGACCTTGGCAAGCACACCAGGTGACAGCTGAGCTCTTCTCGGATGGAAGGCCGCCAAAGGGAAGCAGGAGGGAGGAGATGCAACTTGAGCAGCAGAGGGAAAACCCTGCACTAGCACAGGAGGGTCAGGAAGTCTAGAAAATCACTGGCTCTTCTCCCCAGTCATCAGTATAAACCCCACTCTTACTATTCAGCAAAAAGAAGCCTCAGGAATGAGAAAGGAATACTGGAGAGGCTCTGGCTGGTCTCTGAAGAGCCAGTGCTAAACCACCAACCACCTCTACAAAGCATGTCAAAGGGACGGAAAAAGTGTATTCAAAAGTCCCTACGTTACAGAACTCTTCCCTGTTCGTAACCTGAATCCTCACTGCTGCAATCTAGTTCCATGGTCTGGGGAGAAAGAAAACAGAAGCTCCTTATCTTTTGTAAAATGATCCTTCATGAGTGTTAAAAATGGTTATTAAACTTTCTTTCACCTAATTCTTATCTGTCTAAATCCTGATGTCTGGTTGCCAACTCATCTGGCTAGAGCAGAGACCCGTGTCACACACTAACCTCACATGAGAAAAAGAACACCCTGCCCCCTCCCTCAATCCCGGCCAACTCTCCTGAAAGGGAGTGGTCTGGGCCATTTAACTGCAAAAGGCTGGCCTCTGTCTCCTGGGAAGTAAGGACATTCCCACCCTGCCTCTATCCAAAGGCTGTGTGAAAAGCAAAGGAGATGACGAGAGTGTGCATTAGGACAGCAGGACCCAGTAGAACCGCAGTGACAGGTATCACCCCATCTCCCTGCCTCCCCAAACCTCACACTTTCTCCACGTGGAAAGACCTTTCCGCTCAGCCAGTGGCACACGGGGTCCACGTCAGGAAGAAAACTCCTGTGCAGCCACACATGGGTTTCAGATCAGCCCCACCTACCATCAGGGTGGCTGATGTCAGAGCCATCCCTCACCGCCACAGAAGCTTTGTAAACTACAGTGTGCTCAACAAATAACAAGTACACTTACGTACCTATTCTGTATTGGGTGCTCTATTCCCATTCCCTATATTTGTTCCCTGGTTATGGTTATTATTCCAGCCCCACAGATAAGAAAAATGGATTGCAGAGGTTAACTGAATTCCCCGCAAAGGTATTAGGCACCAAAACCCAGGTCATTACGGCTCCACAGCCCTATCCAAGGACTTTCTAAGACACTACACCACCTCCCAATACAAGTTGGCGTTAACACCCTGTTCTTAATCATTAGCAAAGAGGCCTCCACATCAACAACTTTTCGATGACCATTCATCAACGCTTCATTACCAATGTTTTTCTCCAATAATGAACTGAATTTTAAGGCTGAGCTACACTCTTAAGTCCAAAACGTCTACCCCAGACCATCTTGGTCAAACTGGTAACACCTTAATGAAGGGGGTTGGGGTAAAATCAATTATTTTTTTTTAAGATTTTATTTATTTATCTCTGGAGGGGAAGGGAAGGAGAGATGAAGAGAAATATCAATGTATGGTTGCCTGTCATGCATCCCCTGCTGGGAACTGGCCTGCAACCCAGGCATGTGGCCTGACTGGGAATTGATCCGTGATCCTTTGGTTCACAGGCCCGCACTCAATCCACTGAGCTACACCAGCCAGGGCCTGAAATCAATTCTTTAAAAAAAAAAAAAAACTCATCATCTCTGCACCAGGAGCAACATATTTTTAGGCAAGAGTACTGTACCCCTCATCCTCAAATCTGGGTCTCCTAAGCTAGAAAAGAATGCCTGACTCTGTAACTTGTTAGGGACAGGAAAAAGAAACCCTATGTCACTATAAACTTCAGCCCAGAGCCAACTCTAAAAGGCGAATCACATGGAAGATAAGGCCATTCTTTCTTAATCCCAAGCAGCCTTGGATGCTTCCGATCTTTTTTTTCTGAACTATTCAACCCAATCCCTGACGCCTCAAGGCAAAACCCTCAGAAACCAGACCTTTTTACTACTCCTACTCCACACCCTCCCCTCTAGCCTCCTTTATCCACAGAAATGATTCAGTTCCCTAGGGCTCCCTGCCTCCTGGCCCCAACGCCTTGGATTAAGTCTTACTGAGCAGCACGTTACCATGAAGATCTTCAAAAGCATCCATACAACACGCAAACAGACAGGACACAGACAAGGGTCAGGGCCTGGCAGAGTCTGGCGTGAAGAAGGGGTGGAAACAAAGGTTCTGTGAAACGAACGCGTGACTGGAAGCCGAGTAGGAGAGCCAGGCCGTCACTGCTGTGCCTTGTGGGTGGTTCAAGTCCACACAAATGCCGAGCCCCTTGCCTCTGATCCGGGCACATTCCTGACTCCCCTCCCTATTTCTACTCACTACATGTTTAAAGACACCAGCTAAATATCAGCCTCCATCTAATAAAAACTGGACAGCAATTCTTCTTTAAAAAAACAAAAACAATCGGAAACCAGCTTCTGCGTCTAGAACCAGGAGGACAGACAGTTCGCTCCAGGGGCTTCCTTTGGAAGGGAGCCCAAACCTCTTGCAGCGTGTTGATGGGCAGAAGACCCCGAGCCCACATATTCCTTAAACTCACTTTCTTTAACACCGTAAAATGGGGTTGTTCTTAAAGTACTTACACGAAATGTAGGGACCAATATGGAGTACAAATGCTATGGGAGAACCCACAGTAAAGGGCATGATAAAAGGAGAAAGAAACTGACTAGGCTATTTTGGGGAAATTAGCGCCCCTGGGAGGTCTTAGATGGGAGGGGTGGGGGGGGGATCTTCCATACTCACGGGAAAAAGGTGGGCAGGACGCAGCACTGCGGGCCTCTGCAATCACACCAGGCTAAGGTGTGGAGGACCATTAGGGCGACTGGCCGCCCCAGGTCTTCTCAGAGGCTGGCTGCCTTTCGACACTCTCCTGTGGGCACTCAGACCTCAGTTTCACATTTACTCCAAATGACTGTGAGCAGGCCATGGTCAAGGAGTAGAGCTGGTATTTGGATACCACAGGGCATTTGGGCAGTATACACTCAGAGGACAAACAAACAAAGGCACTTTAAAGCCTGAGTGAAAGATGATAACAGCATCGGGCAAGCTAGAAGAAAGTCGCCGGCACCTTGTTTTCTTTTTGGCCTTACACACACTGACAGAAACGGGCCTTGCATGAGTCAGCCGGCCTTTCCATTACTCATTTTATGCAGTTTAAAGCTGAACTTGATCATTAGAACACAATTTTGCGATGTTACCTGTTTACCAAGGTCCAAGCAATGTTGTCTGTTTACAAAGCAAAGCCAAGGGGCCTCAAACAATACACAAAACGCATCTATTGCTGATGGAAGCACGACGGTCAGAGAGCTGTGCAGCCGCAGCACGTGTCTCCAAGTCTCCAAAATGTACACACCCCTGAACCGAGTATTTCCCGTTCTAGGAATCTATTCTAAGGAAATAATCAGTAATGTAAGGAAAGATTAATAGGAATCACATGCCTATTCATTTCCAGCCAATAAGGAACTGCATTTTCAATTAGGATACATATGATGGAATCTTAAGAAGCCATTAGGGAGGCTTGGAGAGGCTGCAGATGTGATTTAAATGACATGAAAAGATAGTCACAATATACTGTTAAACCCAATTAAGTAAATTTTCATTGAGCATCTACACTATGGAAGACCATGCTAGACAGTGGGAACAAAGCATCTAATTTAAAAAGTACAGTTCTTACCCTCATAAAGTTTATGACTGACCTGGGAAGTCGGATATTGAGGAAATAATGAGATAAGCAGTAATAGTGAAGAGAAACATAGGGTACCATGAGAGTAAATAGCAAAAGGGATTTAACCTAGTCCAAGGGGATTGTCAAAGGCCTTCCTGAGTAAATGATGCGTAAGTGGTCATGAAAGGTGGATAGGAATTAGGCGGGCAAACAGGTAGGGAGGAAGAACATTTCAGGAAGATGAACAGCAATTTTTTTAAGTATACACCTCAAAAGAGGCTATTCAACTATGTATATATAAAATGAACTCATTAATACTATAAATATAATTGGTATCTACATATTGGTATCTAAACCTCAAAGAACATAAATCAAAATCTTATCTAGATGTTATATTACATGTAATTTTTAATATTTTCACTTGCCCACATTTTCTAATTTTTTTCTGTAGTGAACATACAGGATTAGTGGATTAGCGGGAGGATGGATGGTAACCAGATTCAACAGGAGGCCGGGCATCACAATAAATTACTTTCTTCTCTCGATTCTCTCCTCCCTTCAATTACTGCAATGCAAGACCTGCCTCCAAAGCAACTTTCTACTCCATTTCTAGTATCATTTTCATTTTGCTTAAGCACTTTTACTACCCGAGAGGCAAGTTCATTAGCCGAAAGTGGAGCCAACACTAAACACACTGCAATTCCAAGCAGATTCTTATGACAGCGCTGGACTTTCCAAACCCACAGGAAAAATGTCTGACAGATATTCATTGAAATTTTGGCTAAATACTTATTGCAGACAAAATGAATCATATTTTTAAAAAGAGATGAATGAAGGAGAGGAGAAAAAATTAAAACATTTCTACTAGGGTTTCAAAGAGAACGTGGCTCCAAATTCCCAGGTAGTTAAATTATCTGGTTTTACAGGCTCCGCTGTGAAATTCCGAGCCTAGGGTTCAGAGTGAGGAAAGAGTCGCTTGGCCCACCGAGCAGAGACACCAGTCCTTCACATGATGAGCCAGGGGGACACACATGGGAGGCACTCTGAAAACCCAGGTGTCAAGTCCAGCCCAACAGGAACTACTCTCACCCAGCAGAGGCTGGGTAGTGGATTAAGAAAAAGGTAAGGGCCTATGCAAGCAAAACTGTGCCCACGCTCACCCTTTCTTAGCAAGCCTACGTTCACTCTTTCGACCTCTACTTATTGACTGTGTCATAAATACAAGGCCCTGTAGTGGGCACTGAGGATTCAACAGTGACAAGACATAGTCCCCAAGTGCCCAAAGCTCACAATCAAGTATGAGAGACTTTTCACTCATTAAATTAAAAAATACGAGTCCTGTTGGGTACCACATACTTAGGACATAGTAACAAACAAGTCCAACAAGATCCCTGACTTCATGGTGCTTATATTCTAGTGAGGGGACACAGGTAGGAAAACATAAAAATAACCAACCAATATGATTTTTAAATGGTACTGAAAAATATAGCGTATTTCTCAGACTATACGATGCAATTCCCCAAATTTGGGAGGAAAATGGGGGTGTGTCCTATAGTTTGAATGTAGCTTTATATTTACATTGCTGAAATATTATGTTATTTATGTTATTAAATATTTTACCACATTTTTGCTTGAAAAACTTTTTGTTATTAAAATTTTTTTTTCTTATTTTTCTCCTCTAAAACCTAGGTGCATCTTATGGTCCAAAAAATATGGTACTCAACAACTTATGGGACAGAAAAGGTCAACTATGCCTAGGGCGGTCAGAGGAAACCTCTAGGAAGTGGGGACATTTGAACCGTAAAGGGCAGTATGAGAAACACCTGATCTATGAGACGCCAGAGCCTGGGCACTGCAGACACCAGGAAAGAGACAAGAACGCAGAGCAATAGTGACCATATTCAGAGGAAACACAGGGTGCTTGGCAAGCAGACGAAAGGGACACCTGACCCAGTCCCTGGTCTCACCCAGCCCAGCCCAGCCCAGCCCAGCAGCCTCCAGTCAGCAGTGATGTCTACAGCACTGCATGGACCTAGCTCAGGAAAGAGGCTGTGAGGCACTACAGACAGGCAGCTCAGCCCAGGGGTTTCAAGGAATTTTGTTTCAGCAGTAACGCATGTGAAATGGTTGGGCAAGGCTCTCTGGCATGCTCAGGGAACAGGCACTCCCTGGAAAGTTGGCAAAGATGCTGAACATGAATGACCCATAGTGAATATCTCTAGGGCTTATTCTCCCCCACCCCAGGTCCCACTATCACGTCTCCCACAACCCGCGCCCTCCTTTAAGGAAGGGCTCGAGAGGGACAAGATGCGGGCAGCCATCAGGAAGCCAAGTTCCACTCATTCTCTGTGTAACCTGGGCAAGTCCCTTCCCTTCTCTCTACTTCGGTGTCCCTCACCTGCAAAATGAGAGATTGGAAGGCATGGACATCAGCCCAAAAGTTTATATTTTTCACAAGCTCCCCACATGGTTATGAAGCATGCCAAAGTTTGAGAACTTATGGACTATAGGAAAAATATGGAACTTTTTTTAGGATGCTACCTCTTTCTGCCTCATGGTGGACAAGGGACTACTTGCCCAATTGGCCTAGCACATAGAAGCTCCTCAGGGTGGGTGGCACAGCCTTCTCTTTCCTCCCTCCCCTCGGGCCGCCTCCCTCAGTATTCTCCGGGGGCGGGGCTACAGCCTCATCGCTGTGGGCTACTGTTTCCCCACACCATACCTGTGAACATTGCACGGAAGTAGGGGCTGCAGGCTGACAGGACCACACGGTGGGCTTCTATCTCGACATCTTCTGCCACAATCATCACGTCACACAACAGATGCTTACTGTAAGACACCAGTGAGGGGACAAGATGGGTCACAGCACCAACACCCACCCCAGTCGAACAACAGTATTTTTTCCTCCCACCCAGATTCCACGCTATACCTATACGGCGGTCATAGAGTTAAGCAGCAGGATGGACTCATCAACTTTTCCAAGTCCCTCACAAGTCTGACTTTCATGCTTTCCTAAGGAACACAGAGCAATCCAACTAGTCTATGGCTGCAAATTCAGAGTTTCTTCATTTGTCTTCACTTCTCTGCTCCCCACTCCATCAGCTCTGCCTGGGACAGGAGTACAGCAGCTCAGGGAGCAGTGGGAAAAGCCCGGGGCTGCCAGCCGAGCGACTGAATGAATGCCAAGGGGCATGGGCGTGCCATTGAGGTGTGCCACCAGTGAGAACAAGTATTAACAATTCTTCAAGAGAGCCACTGCCTATGCAATACTGGTAAGGATCAGCCAGATGGGGATCACTCGTGTGCTTCTCCTCCCACCCAGATTCAACACTATCACCAAGAAGACTCTGCCTATGTACTACGCTTTCTAAAGACCCTGCACAAACTCTAATCATTGTAATTATTAAGAATACCATAACTACCTTTTTACTTGTTTGTCACTCCCACTACCCTGTGGATGCTGAAAGGGACTTGTCTCAGTTACTCTTATATCCTGGCTGCATGCATGGCCCACAGTAGGCCCTAAATTTTTACTAAATAAGTGGATAAATTCTGAAATGGGATTAACCCACATTCTTAGATAGAATGAATATATGACTACTTGGGAGATTGAAAGGCCCTATCGATGCAAGAATTTTTCCTCTACCTGCCTTCCAATTTCTTATCATGCCTATTATTAATGTAATGGTTAACATTGAGTTACTGAGTACTATTCTAAGCACTTTTTTACTTGTACTGCTTAATTTAATCCTCCCAACTGCCCTACGAAGTAGAGCCGTTTTTACCCCCCACATTGCAAACAAGAAAACTGAGGCCCGGGGAAGGTAAGTAATTCTCCCATGGTCACACAGATAGAGAGCAGTGGAGACAGGATTTGAATGCAGGTAGCTCAGCCCCAGAACCCACGGCCCTAGCGTCTATGGCATCCTGCCACCACTAGTCCCACCTGCAGACCGAGGCACTCAGAGTACTTCAGGCAGGACAGGTACATTTCAACTGAGATTCACTGGTAGTAGTTACTTAGAACACTATAGCACATTGAGAAGTCTGAGGTCATGACCAAGCTCCATGTGATGGTTGATAAATGGAAAAGAAGCTACATATTTCCCATCCCTGGTATAGCATATTAAACCATTGCCAACTATTAATACATTAGTCCAGGTTCACTCATCAGAGACATAGAATCATGAAGTCTGAAAAGGTTGGAGCTGCAAACGAACTCAGCAATTATCTGGTCTATGAAGCTCAGAAAAGTGGCTCAAACCTACAGAAGCTCGAGTCTTTAATCCGCACACAGTACCACAGTGCCTTGTGATTGATTGACACTTGTATGGAAAAAGACAGAAAATAAGTTAACTCCAACAAGGAAAGGTGGTAAGGGAAGGTCTACAAGATGCAATAAAGTGTCAGTGAGGGGGCTTCTGGGAAGAGTGATACCTCTGAGCACCAAGAGGCAAAACCTAGGGGCGGGACCTCACCCTGCAGTGGCCAGCAGACTCAACACACAAACTTTGTCAGAACAAGCCAGCTCAACTGGAAACATCACTAGCTCTGCCCTTAACTGGCTATGAGAAGAGGGACAAATGACCTCACCACAGTTTCCTCATCTTCCAGCTACCTTGGGACATACATCATAGGGACAACATGAGCTTGTAGATGCTACCTGAGAACAGACTGGTTTTTAACCTGGACAAAATTTATTGTAAAAATGCAATCCCATTATGAATAGACTCATTTAGGACATTTTCACTTCCATTAAAGATTTTAGGGAAGAAATGAAGTTATTACTGCTATTTAAAAGTGTAAGTAATTTTTTTTGACAACCAGTATTTTAACAAGAAAAGTGTTGACAAAGATGCATCAGAAATACAAAACAAATTTGCAGTACCAGGTGCTGAACAAGTAATGTTAGAGAGTAATATCAGTCATGAACACAGAGGAGCTGATAATTCATGAATGAATAAGAAAGACAAGAAGGGATGAAGAATAAAGATGGACAATCCAGGTAAGCAAATGAGTAAGAGCAGTTCTAGTAAGAGAGAAGTATATCTCAAGGCCAGGAAAACTCTAATTCAGGGAATTGACCAAGAAAAACTTGCCAAAAACTGAAAGCAGACTTTCCGTATGGGTGAGAAGGCCTGTCTGCACACTGGAACCACCTCTGTGTCTCCATTCTGCATGGAAAAGGGGAGACGCAGCTCTGAAGCACTGTGTGGCGCACAAGGCCTTCTAATGCCATTTAGCAGAGATCCCATGGGATCCTTTTTTTTTCCGAGCTATCACTCTACTCCAAAAGACAATCTTGAAGAAAGAAAAGTAGAGCTCTGTACTTTGCGATTTATAAAGAATTACAGTATAGCTCTTAGTAAGGAGCGCAGACTACAGATCAAATTTGACCAGGGTTCACATTTGATCCCTGAGTATCAGAACTGAGTATCTGAATTAAGATGTGTTGTAACCAAAATAATGAACAGTAATAATAGTCAACATTCAGTAAATGTTAACTTATTTCTTTTCTTCTTTGTCCACAAAATACTTCATTAAAATTAGAGGTTAGGTTTGAACTGCCTGTTGGACATCTAAGGAGGGTTACCAAGTAGGCAAGTGGATCCATAAGCATGGAGCTCAGAAGTAGGGGATGGTTTTGAGGTTGGGTAGAGATAAGAAGAACCAGCAAAAAAGATGAGACAGTGGCCAGTGAGATGGAAGAAAAACCGAGAGTGGGGTATCCAAGCAGCCAAGTGAAGCGAGAACTTCAAGAAGGGAGGAATGAACAACTGTAACACATACTGCTTATAAGTAAGATAAAATGAGGGTGGCCAGATAGGGCAATTAGGCAAAAAAATAAAAGACATCCAAATTGGAAAGAAAGAAATAAAACTCTATTTGCAGATGACAATTTTGTATATAGAAAATCCTAAGTAATCCACTAAAAACTACTGGAACAAATAAATGCGTTCAAGAAGGTTGAAGAATATAAGATCAATATTTAAAAAATCAATTGTATTTCTATACACTTACAATGAACAATCCAAAAATGATAGTAAGAAAAATTCCATTTACAGTAGCATCAAAAAGAATATGATACTTAATAAGTTTAACAAAAGAAGTACAAAACCAAAAATGATAGTAAGAAAAATTCCATTTACAGTAGCATCAAAAAGAATAAGATACTTAATAAGTTTAACAAAAGAAGTACAACACCTATGATCTAAAACTATAATACACAGTTAAAAGAAATTAAAGACCTAAATTGAAATATCACCAGTTTTTATGAATTGAAAAGTTTAATATTGTTACCGTGGCAATACTCCCCCAAATTGTTCTACTGATTCAACAGAATTTCTATCAAAATCCTGGCTGGCTTCTTTGCAAAAATTAACAAGCTGAACCTAAAATTCATATGGAAATGCAAGAGAGCTAGGATGACCGAAACAATCTTCAAAAAGAAGAACATAGTTGAAGGTTACACACTTCCTAATTTCAAAACTTACTACAGCTAACGATAGTGTAGTAAGAGCATAAGGATATACACAGAGAGATCTCAATAGAATTGAGAGTCCAGAAATAAACATTCACGTTTATAACCAATTGTTTTTTTTACTTTAAATCATTTTTTATTTTTCAATTACAGTTGACATACAATACTGTATTAGTTCCTAGCGTACAATGCAGTGATTAGACACTGTATAACTTACTAAGTGATCTTAGTAATCTCAAGAAATCTCATACCTGCCTGACACTACATATACTTATTAGAATATCATTGACTATATTCCCTATGCTATACTTTATTTACATCTCCATGACCATTCTGTAACTACCAATTGGTACTTCTTAATTCCTTCACTTTTTCACCCATCTCCCCAAATCCCCTCCCATATGGCAACTGTCAAAGTATTTTCTGCATCTGAATCTTGTTTCTGTTCTGCTTGTTCATTTGTATTGTGTTTTTTAGTTTTAGTTTTCTATAGGTATGTATTTATTGTCATATTTTTATGTTCATATTTTTATGTTTTTTTCTTCTTAAAGAAAACCCTCTAACATTTCATTTAATACTTGTTTGGTGGTGGTGAACTTCATGGTGGGGGGGGATTCCTATCTAGGAAGCTCTTTATACAGTCATTTGATTCTAAATGATAGCTTTTCTAGCTTGAGTAATCTTGGTTGTAGGTCCTCGCTTTCCATCACTTGAAATATTTTCTGCCAATTCCTGCTGCTCTGCAAAGTGTCTGTTGAGAGTCAGCTGAAAGTCTTATGGGAGCCCCCTTATAGGTAACTAACTGCCGTTCTCTTGAACTTCTAAGATTCTCTTTGTCTTTAATCTTTTGCATTTTAATTACGACATTTCTTGGTGTGGGCCCTTTTGGGTTCATCTTGTTTGAGACTCTCTGCAGTTCCTCGACTTGTATGTTTACTTCCTTTGCCAGATTAGAGAAGTTTTCTGTCATTATATTTTCAAATAGGTTTTCAATTCCTCGCTCTCTCCTCTCCCTAAGGCACCCCCATGATGCAAATATTGGTACACTTAAAAAGTTGTCCCAGAGACTGTGTACACTATCCTCATTTTTTCATTTTTTTCCATTGTTATTGGGTGTTTTTTGCTTCCTTATATTCCAAATCACTGATTTGATTCTTGGCTTTATCTACTCTACTGTTGGTTTCCTGTAAACTATTGTTCATTTCAGTTATTGTATCCTTTATTTCTGATTCATTCTTTTTTATGCTGTTGAAATTCTAAGTTCATCTACTCTTCTTCTAAGTTCACTGAACATTTTTGTAACCAGAGTTTTGAACTGTGCATCTAGTAGATTGCTTGTCTCCATTTTGTTTAGTTCTTTTTCTGGAATTTTGTTCTGTTCTTTCATTTGGGACATGTTTCTTCATCTCCTCATTTTGCCAGCCACCTGTGTTTGTTTCTATGTATTAGGTAGAGCTGCTACATCTCCCAGGCTTGGTACAGTGGCCTAATGTAGTAGGTGTTCTGTAGGGTCCAGTGGCATAGCCTTCCTGTTTGCCCAAGCTGGGTACTCCACGTGTGCCCCATGTGTGGGCTGCGTACACTTCCCTGTTGTAGTTGAGCCTTGATTTCTATTGGCACATTGATGGGAGAAATTTACCCCCAGGCCAATCAACTGAAAGGACTGGCTGCAACCACCATGGAGGATCAGCCATGCAGGGGGCCCATGCTATGGAGCAGGACTTACTTCAGTGGGGCTCTGGTGTCCACTGAGTCTGCTTCTTAAGTGTGACACTTGTGGAGGTGGTTGGGCATTGCTTCAGTGTGTCCTGAAGCTTTTGACTTGCTGTGCTGGCTCTGGGGCCTCCCAGAGGATGCAGGCCAAGGTCCGATACCTCCTGTATTCTACCCATGTGACCTGGCAGGAGCTACAAAACAATCTGCATATGGCTGTTATTTGTGCTGGCCCTGGAGGAACCCAGAAGAGGCCAAGTTGTGAACCAAGGCCAGCTGCCACTGGTGTTAGACCCGGGACCACTTAGCAAGAGGTACAGAGCATGCTAAGGCCAGATGCTGCTTGTTTAAGAGATTGTAGAAAAGTCTGAAGCATGAGCCAAGACGAGCCATTTGTATGGAAAAGCCACTGGAAACAGTTTGGGTGGGTCCAAAGTTGGGTGAGGCGGGGTTTCAGAGAATCACAAGGGCTTGGTAAACAGCGTTAGCCAGGTTGATGGGGACTCAGATTATGGCACCCATCTGCTGAGTCTGCAGGGGAAGGGTTCATCAAAGGAACAATGGCCTCTGCCAGCACTGCTGTCTGGGAGAAAGCTGCCCCCTAGTTCTCACCCTGATGCCAGACAATTCAGTTCCTTCCACATGTTCCTGGTGACTTTTGAGCTGCTGCACCAGCACTGGAGCTCAGGGTGAGTGAGTCTGAGTAAGACCATGTAGGGGCCCTTTAAGAACTGCCTGGGACTCCAGAAACTCTCCATCTCACTCAGCCACAATCCTGGCTGGTTTTCACAGCCAGAAATTATGGGGATTTCTCTTCTAGGGTCTAGAGGGCATGGTGTAGAGCTAGAACCTCTCCCTCTCAGGATAGAGGTCTCTAAAGCTGAGATATTCCTCCCAATTTTACCCACCACATGTGGGCGTGGGACCAGCCCATTCCACATCTCCGCCCCTCCTACCAGTCTCAATATGGCTTCTTTTTTATATCCTTAGTTGTAGGATTTCTGTTCAGCTAGATTTCAGGGAGTTCTAAATTATGGTTGTTCTGTAGTTTAGTTGTAATTTTGATGTGGTTGTGGGAGGATGTGAGTACCACATTTACCTACACTGCCATCTTGACCGGAAGCCGATGGTCAATTAATTTTTGACAATTGTGCCAAGGCCATTCAAGTGGGAAAGAATAGTCTTTTCAACAAATGGTACTCAGACAACTGGATAGTCACAGGCAAAAAAATGAAATATGACTCCTACCTCACATCATATATAAAAATTAGCTCATAATGGATCAAAACCTAAATTTAAGGGCTAAAACTATAAGACTCTTAGAAGAAAACATAGGGGTAAATCTTCTTGACTTTAGATAAGATCATGCTTTGTTAGATAGGACACCAAAAGCACAAACAAATAAAAGCATAAATTAGATATTAAAATTTGTAACTTTTTGCTTCAAAGGACATCAGAAAGTGAAAAGACAACATACAGAAAGAAAGAATATCTTTTCAAATCATTTATATAAGAGCTTTGTATATAAAATATATAAAGAATTTGAACACAACTCAAGATAAGTAGACATATAATACAATTTTAAAATAAGCAATTGATCTAGAGAGACATTTTTCCAAATAAGATAGAGAAATGCCAATGATCAATGAAAAGATGCTCAACAACATTAGTCATCAGAGAAATACAAATCAAAACCACACGGAGATACCACCTAACACACACCAGGGTGACTATAATAAAAAACAGGTGTTGCTAAGGATATGGAGAAACTGGAACTTTCATACACTGGGGGTAGAAATGCAAAATGGTGCAGCTGCTAAATGAAGGAAGCCAGTCACCAAAACCCATATATTATGATTCCAAAACAGGCAACTCTATCGAGACAGAAAGTAGATTAGTAACTGCCTAAGCTGGGGGGTTTGTGGGGCGGGCAGGGAGGACAGGGAAAACGGGGGGATTACTGTTAAACTAGACAGGATTTCAGGAGTGATAAAAATGTCCTAAAATTGATTCTTGGTTGCATGACTGTGAGTACACTAAAAGTCATTAAACTGTATCCTTTAAATGCATGAATTGTATGGCACGTGAAGTACATCTTGATAAAGCTGGTACTGGAAAAAAGAAGATAAAATCAATGTGCTAACATAGCTACTCCACTACTAAAGGCACAGTGGCAGCCCACCAAACAAAAATGAGGACAGACAACTGTTTTCAATGGTGAAATGAGAGGTTAGAACTGTCAGGATGACCTAGGAAAGGCTATCTCCTTTTCAGACCTGGTCAGGGTGTATTATTCCAAAAAAGGACCATATACCCTATCGCTGGCTGGAGAGTCAGGAGCCAAAGAGCCATTAGTGCTCTGCTGCCCAGAAGCAGCTGTTTGTCGTATAGAACAGAGCTATGAATCACAGAAAGAGGAGGAAGATTGGGTGGTTACCATGCCGACAGCCCACTCTCCACTATGGAAGTAAAAAGAATAGGAAACTCATGAATTGTGTGATCCATAAATGGCAAAGAACATGTGTGCTTAAAGTAAAATAGCTTAAAATTGGGAGAGGAGAATGTGAAAACAATGCAAGAAATAACCCTAGGTCCCTGAAATATGGAACATTTCATTAGCTTAATCCCTGAATGGTGAGATGGTTTACCCAGGCTGGCATCAAAATAAAGTAGGTCTCTCTCCAGTTCCCACTAAACTCACACAGATCAATAAAGTTTTTTCAGGTCCTTCTCTCATGGCCTCACCCATTCCACTCTCGTTTTTAGTATATGTGCCGCTGAAGAGAGCACTCCACTCTAATTTTTAAAATGAGCCATTTAAATATCTTAGAATTTGACATCATCTTTAAACACCACTAGAATGCAAGTTTCGATAAGGGCAAGACCTCAAGTCACAGATCTACTGCCATATTCCTATAACTCCTATTCCATATTCCTAGTGCTCGTAGCAAATCATCATCGTCAGAAGAGCTAACACTTTACGGAAGGTTCCCTTTGTGCAGAGGCCTCATAACAACATCCAAAGATAGGTATTGATGAGGAGGAGGAGGAGGAGGAGGAGGAGGAGGATTACTAGCATTCTACATGCTGTTGCAATTGGCAATTCTAGGAATTAATTTGACATTAATAACCATGAATGTGCACAAGATTTAACAACAATAATATATGTGCTATCACTGTTCTAAGCACTTTACTCATTAATCCTCTTAACAAGCCAGCTGAACTGGAACTATTATTAGCCTCATTTTAGGGTTGACAAAAATGAGGTGAGGGAAATTAATTAACTTGTCCAGGTTACATAGCCATTCAGTACCAGAACCAAGACTTGAAACCAGGCTGGCTGGCTCCGGAGTCCATGCTGGTGACCACCATGCTATGTGGCTCCACACGCAACCAGCTTAAGTGTTCTGCTCCTGGGGGCTTAGAAAACCTAAACATCCAAGAACGGGACAACTGTTTACAAAAATAAACCAAAAGTAGAATATCATTCATCACTTAAAATAATATTGTAGAAGAGTTAGTGATATAGAAAAACTTGTACAATATAGTGGTAAAAGGAAAAATCTAGTTGAGATATACAAGTATTTTAAAGAAAAAATATATTCTCCCCAGTGTTAAAAATCGTTACCATTGTATTATAATTATAGATGACTTTGTAAAAATTTTTACATGTTTTATTTATTTTTAGAGAGAGGGGAAAGGAGGGAGAAAGAGAGGAAGAGAAACATCAATGTGTGGATGCCTCTCACGTGGCCCACAATGGGGACCTGGCCCACAACCCAGGCATGTGCCCTGACTGGGGACCAAACCAGTGACCCTTTGGTTCACAGCCCACACTCAATCTACTGAGCTACACCAGCCAAGGCTATATATAAATGACTTTTTGCTCACCTGTATTTTCTAAGTTTTCTATAACTTAATATATTCATTTCACCAAAAATATAATAAAAGAAAAATGATTAAAAATTAGCAGAAAAATGAAGGAAATCCATGTCTAAACTTGATCTAAAATTTTCTCAGCCAAAATATACATAAATTATGGTCCATTTGAAAAATAAAGAGAGAAAGAACAAGATTATGATAATTTTATGTGTCAACCTAACTGGGCTAAGGGATGCCCAGAAGGCTGATAAGACATTATTTCTGGCCCTGCCTGTGAAGGTTTCTCCAGAGAAGGTTAGCATTTGAATTGCTAGTCTGAGAAAACAAGACTGCCTTCACCTACCCAGGTGGGCATCATCCAACCCACGGCAGACAGCACAGACAGCTTGAATGGAACAGAAGGAGAGGAATTCTCTCTCGTGAAGCTAAACTGTCCGTCTTCTCCGGCCCTCAGACGCGGGAGCTCCTGGTGCTCAGGCCTTTGGACTGCAGGGCTTGCACCAGTGGCTCTTGTTTCTCAGACCTTTGGACTCAGACTGAATTATACTACTGGCTTTCCTGGTTTCCAGCTTTCAAACAGCAGATTGTGGGAATATCAGCCTCTATAACCACATGTGCCAATTCCTATGATAAATATCCTCATGTATGGACTTCCAGCCGAGATGGAGGTGTACATAGACACACTGTGCCTCCTCACACAACCAAAAGAAGGACAACAACAACTTAAAAAAACAAAAAATAACCAGAACTGACAGAAAATCGAACTGTATGGAAGTCTGACAACCTAGGAGTTAAAGAAGACACATTCATCCTGACTGGTAGGAGGGGCAGAGTCCGGCAGCTAGGCGGAGAGGACTCGCGGGGGCAGCTGGAGGACCCGGGTGGGTAAGATGGTGGCTGGCAGACCCAGCGAAGCAACAGATTACAGACCTGATGGTCCCACATTCGTGCTCAGATAAAGTGGGAGAAACAACTTGGGGGCAGGATGGACTACGCAACCCAGGGCTCCAGCTTGGGGAAATAAAGCTTCAAACCACTGACTGAAAACACCTGTGAGAGTTGAGGCGGCAGTGGGAGAAACTCCCAGCCTCACAGAAGAGTTCACTGGAGAGCCCCACAGGGTCCTAGAATGTACACAGGCCCACCCACTCTGGAACCAGCACCAGAAGGGCCCAATTTGTGTATGGGAAGTGGGGGGAGTGACTGAACTCTAGCAGAGAGCAAAGCAAGTGCCATTGTTCCCTCTTGGACCCTTCCCCACATACAGCGTCACAACACAGCAACTGGGTTGCCCCGGGCAGGTGAATACCTAAGGCTCCGCCCCTCACTAAGTAAGAGGTACATCAAAACAAAAACAAAAAAAAATGACCCAAACAAAAGAACAGATCAAAGCTCCAAAAAAAAAAATACAACCAAGTGATGAAGAGATAGCCAACCTATCAAACGCACAGTTCAAAACACTGGTAATCAAGATGCTCACAGAATTGGTTGAATTTGGTCACAAATTAGATGAACAAATGAAGGTTATCCTAAGTGAAATAAAGGAAAATGTACAGGGAATCAATAGTGATGAGAAGGAAACTGGGACTCAGATCAATGGTGTGGACCAGAAGGAAGAAAGAAACATCCAATCAGAAAAAAATGAAGAAACAAGAATTCAAAAACATGAGGAGAGGCTTAGGAACCTCCAGGACATCTTTAAACATTCCAACATCTGAATTATAGGGGTACCAGCAGGAGAAGAGGAAGAGCAACAAGTAGAAAAGTTATTTGAACAAATAATAAAGGAGAACTTCCCCAGTCTGGCAAAGCAAATAAACTTCCAGAAAGTCCAGGAAGTTCAAAGAGTCCCAAAGAAGTAGAACCAAAGAAGGAACACACCAAGGCACATCATAACTACATTACCCAAGGTTAAAATTAAGGAGAGAATTCTAGAAGCAGCAAGAGAAGAGGAAACAGTTACCTACAAAGGAGTTCCCATCAGGCTGTCAGCTGATTTCTCCAAAGAGACCTTATAGGCAATAAGAGGCTGGAAAGAAGTATTCCAAGTCATGAAAGGCAAGGACCTACATCCAAGATTGCTCTAACCAGCAAAGCTTTCCTTTAGAATGGAAGGGCAGATAAAAGTGCTCAGACAAAACCAACTTAAAGGAGTTCATCATCACCAAGCCCCTATTACATAAAATGTTAAAGGAATTTATCTAAGAAAAAAAGATTAAAAATATGAACAGTAAAATAACAGCAAACTTGCAATAATTAATAACCACACCTAAAACAAAAACAAAAGCAAACTAAGCAAACAACTAGAACAGGAACAGAACCACAGAAATGGAAATCACATGGAGGGTTATCAACAAGGGAGTGGGAGAGGGAGAGTGGGGGGAAAGTTACAGAGAATAAGTAGCACACATGGTAGGTAGAAAATAGGAAAGGGGAGGGTAAGAATAACATAGGAAATGTAGAAGCCAAAGAAGTTATATGTACGACCCATGGACATGAACTAAAGGGGGGAATGTGGGTGGGAGGGGGTATACAGGGTAGAGGGGAGTGAAGGGGAAAAATGGGACAACTATAACAGCATAATCAATAAAACGTATTTTAAAAAATATCCTCATATATAACTGCATATGGTTTTCTGGAAAACCCTGAATAATAAAGATTATTCACCTAAATTTCAGCAAAGCATCAGTATTCTCCAAAACAAATTTCATAAAACAGTTGGTCTATACATAATAATGACAACCAAAGAGGGTTCTGTGGTCAAATAGGTGAGGGGAACCCTCAAACAAGTGTTTTGCAGGACTTCTCAGAGTTTTTAATAGGCCGATATGTATTATGAATCTCAGAGTGAGGGACAGCAGTTTTATACTTCATTTTTCAGACTCATCTGGGTTCCAAGCTCTTTTTTTCCCACGGAGCATCTTACGGAAATGTTCCTCAGAACAGACTAGCAAATGCAGATTTATAGGAAGGTAAAGAAGAAGCAGATGTGTCAGACAAGGTTAAATCCAAGTAGATGCTTTTGGGGAAAGATGCAAAAACATGGAAACTTCCCCCAAAAGCAATAAGAACATAGCAGGATGACTTTCTTTTTTAAGTTATTTAACAAAAAGAAAAATGCTAGTAACTGGAAGAGGAAGGATTCTGCATGCATACCTACTCCCCAAGCTCTCCCTCCCTCCCAGCAGCTACTGGAGTTGGCTACGACTCTCCAAGGTCTGGTAAGAGATCTTGAATCTTTTTTTTTCAGTTTTATTGAGATATAATAGACATGTAACACTATATAAGTTTAAGCTATACAATGTAATGGTTGACGTACATGTATTGTGAAATGATTACCACAGTTAGGTTAGTTAATACATCTATTAACTAACATAGTTAATGGTTAGTTATAATGCACATAGTTGGTTAACTAACTCTTACAGTTACCACCTATTTTGATCTCTAAGCAACTTTCAAGCATACAATACAGTATTGCTAACTAAAATCACCAGATTTTACATTAGATCCTCAGAACTTATTCATCGTATTACTAGAAGTCTGTACTGCTGACCAACATCTCATTTCCCACACCCCACCAAGACCCTAACCACCACCAATCTACTTTCTGTCTCTGAGTTCAGCTTCTTTAGATTCCACATACAAGTGAGATCATAGTGTATTTGTCTTTCTCTGACTGGCTTATTTCACATGCATGATACCCTCCAGGTTCATCCATGTTGTTGCAAATACTGGGATTTCCTTCCATTTTTTCTTCAGATACATACCCAGAAGTAGATTGATAGACTACATGGTAGTTACATATTTAATTTTTGAGGAACCTCCATACTGTTTTCATTAATGGCCATACCAATTTACATTCCCACCAACAGTGCACAAGGGTTCCCTTTCTCCATATCCTTGCTAGCATTTATGTCCTCTTGTCTTTTTGATAATATCCATTCTAACAAGTATAAGGTGATGTCTCATCATGATTTTGATTTTCATTTCTCATGATTAGTGATATTGAGGTCCATTTCACATATCTGTTGGACATCTGGATGTCTTCTTTGCAAAAACGTCTATTCAGGTCTTTTGCCTAGTTTTTAATTAGATTATTTAGTGTTTCTATTCAGTTGTATGAGTTCCTTATATATTTTGGACATTAATCATATATATGATTTGCCAGTATTTTCTCCCATTCTATAGTTTGTCTTCTCATTTTGTTGTTGACCTTCACCTCACAGAAGCTTTTCAGTTTTATATACTCCCATTTGTTAATTTTTCCTTTTGTTGCTTGTGTTTTTGGTGTCATATCCAAAGAGTCATTGCCAAAACCAATGACAAGGGGCTTTTTCCTTGTTGTTTTTTTTTCTAGGAGTTTTATCATTTCAGGTCTTAACATTTAAGTCTTCAATCAATTTTGAGTTAACTTTTGTGAGTAGGGTCCAATTTCAGTCTTTTTCATGTGGCTGTCCAGTTTTCCTAACATACGGTAATTTTTTTAAGAGACTATCCTTTACCCATCAAGAATTCTTGGCTCCTTTGCCAAAAATTAGATAGGTTTATTTCTGGGTTCTCAATCGAATTCCATTGGTCTGTGTGTCTCTGCCATACTGTTCTGATTTCTACAGCACTGTAATATAGTTTAAAATCAGGATGTGTGATGTCTCCAGCTTTGCTCTTCTTTGGCAAGATTGCTCTGGCTATTCAAGGTCTTTTGTGGTTCCATACATATTTTTGGATTGACTTCTCTATTTCTGTGAAAAATGCCACCAGGATTTTGATAAGAATTACACTAACTCTATACACGGCTTTGGGTAGTACTAACATTTTAACAATACTAATTCTTCCAGTTCACAAACACAGAATATCTTTCCATTTATATATGTCTTCCTCAACCTCTTTCATCAATGTCTTACAGTTTTCAGTACACACATCATTTACCTCCTCTGTTAAATTTATTCTTAGGTATTTTATTGTTTTTATGCTATTGTAAATGGGATTGTTGTTCTTGATTTCTTCCTTAGTTTCTTGCTAGTGTGTAGAAATGCAACTGACTTTTGTATGTTGATTCTGTATCCTGCAACTTTACCAAATTTGTTTATTCTAACACTTTTTTGGTGGAATCTTTAGCATCTTCTGTGTTTGGACATGTCATCTGAAAACACACATAATTTAACTTCTGCTTCTATGATCTAGATGCCTTTTATTTCTTTTCCTTGCTCTGGCTAGTACTTCCAATACTATGTTCAACAGTACGGTGAGAGTGGATACCCCTGTCCTGTTCCTGACCTCAAAGGAAAAGCTTTCAACCACTGAGTATGATGTTAGCTGTGGGTTTGCCATATCTGGCTTTTATTATACTGAGGTGTGTTCCTTCTATGCCAAATTTGTATGGTGGGTTTTAATCATGAAAGGGTACTGAAGCACTTTTTCTGCCTCTGTTGAGAGGATCATTTGATTTTTCTATTAACGTGGTTTATCACACTTACTGATTTGCATATCTTAAAATATCCTTGCATCCCAAAGTTAAATCCCACTTGATCATGGTATGTGATCTATTATTTAATGTACTGTTGAATTCAGTTTGCTAGTACTTTGTTGAGAATTTCTGCATCACTATTCATCAGGGACATTGACCTATAGTTTTATTTCCTTGCACTATCCTTATCTGGCTTTGGTATCAGGATAATTCTGGCCTTATTAAAATAAGTTTTGGAATGTTCCCTTCTATTCAGGTTTTTGGAAAAGTTTGAGAAAGATTGGCATTTATTCTTCTTGGAATGTTTGGTAGAATGTACCAATGAAATCACCTGGTCATGGGCTTTTCTCTGTTGGGAGATTTTTGGTTACTGATACAATCTCCTTAATCATTATTGGTCTATTCAGATTTTCTACTTCTTTTTTATTTAGTCAACCTTTTGGAAGGTTGTATGTTTCAAGAATTTATCCATTTCTTCTAGGTTATACAATTTCTTGGCACATAATCATCCACAATGGCCTCTTATGATCGTTAGTATTTTTGTGGTATCAGCGGTAATGTTTCTTCTTTCATTTATAATTTTGAGTCTTCTATTTCCTTGGTTAGTCTAGCTAAACGTTGGTTTTATCCTTTTTTTGAAAAACCAACTCTTGGTTTTATTGATTTTTTTCTATTGTTTCTCTAGTCTCTTTCATTTATATCTGCTTTAATCTTTATTATTTCCTTTCTTCTGCTAAGTTTAGGCTTAGTTATTTTTCTTCTTTTTCTAATTCTATGAGGTATAAAGTTAGGTTGTTTATTTGGAAACTTGAAGCCTTAAATCAGACCAAGGGCACAAGCCACACACAAGGGAACTACATGAAGAACTTCAAAAGAAAATTCTTTAGTGACAAGAGAACCATACCCCACAGGCATGAACATCATCACTGACCACTGACTAAGACAAATATGGACAGAGCTTCCAGGAAATCTGGCAGGAGGCTTATTAAAAATTGAGCAGTAGGTAGAAGCAGCCTAGGTGCCCATCAGTAAATGAATGTATAAAAAAACTATGGCACATTTGCACAATAGAAGGAGCTACTTCTTTCTTTCTACAGTAGAAAGAAAGAAGGAGCTCCTACCCTTTGCAACATCATGAATGGAACTGGAAAGCATTATGCTAAGCGAAACAAGCCAGGTGGTGAAAGAAAAATACCATATGATCTCACCTTTAACAGAAACCTAACAACAAAACAAACAAACAAGCAAAATATAACCAAAGACACTGAAACAGAGAACAGGCTGACAGTGTCCAGAGAGGAGAGGGGAGGGAATCTCAGTGGAAAAGGGGAAGAGTTTACAGGAACAAGTATAAAGGACACATGGACAAACACAAGGTGGGGTGGAAACAGGAGGGAAGTGGGGAGGGCTGGGGGAGTGGGCTAGGATGGGAGTAAAAGGCAGAAAACTGTACTTAAATAATTCAAAATTTTTTTTAATTGAGCAGTAGGGATAAGATAAATTTTAATTTTACTTGATTTTTATGCCAAAGACTGGGCCCTTCAGAAAGGAGAAATTAGGAAACTAATGTAGAATCAGATAGAACTTTTGTTTAATAGTTCAACCTCCTACTCAACAAGCATATCTTCAGCTATACTTACATTTATTTGCTCATGCCATTTTCTCTGCCTGGAATACTTCTTCCTAACCACTTTTTATTCTTTATTCTTCTTGTCCTTCAAAATTCATCTCAAGCATCACCCCCTTTAGGAAGGATTCTCCAAAGTTGCAGTTAGCATATTTGCTTCCATAATACACTTTAAGGAGCAAATAATCACTGCACATTTACCACCTCTGGAAGGTACCTGCTGCACTCCTCCTTCATAGAACACCTATTTGTCCTACAGAATATAATTTTCACGGATCTATTTACATTTTTTACATTTTACCCCCACTCCTCCATCCCGGAGCCTATGCAGTGCCTCCATTCCTATGAAGTAGCTACTAGAGATCAAAATAATTCAGAAGTTGCCCCTGCCTTCAGGTAACGCATGAGCTACCGAGAAAAAAAGAGATAAACAATTATAGCTCATAATAGGATGAAGTATGCAGTAAATAATGGCATGGACAAAAGAAGTTCTGAGCTCTCATAAAGGGATTGTGTGCATAAGCTTTGTACAGAAAAATATGCTCAGTGCCCTGAACCTGTCTTGTAATAAGCTCATCATACATGCACATTGGCCTTATAAATAGCCTTAACACCCATCACCATTCAGCTCAGAGAGAATGAGTCCATTGGCATCTCATTTCTTTCTTTATAGAGTTAAGCTGCATTTGAGAAACTAGGTATTCTTCCATTCATGTGGCTCTCTTAACAAGCACAGTTCAGACCAAGGAATGAGAGAGGACAAAAGAAAATGCATGGCATCCACAATCTTGAATCTGCAATTGTGTGTAGGTGTTGCAATCATTCTATTGAACTTTAAACAGCTGGTTCAGTTGAAAATCAAGTTCATGAACAGAACTTCTGTAACCATAAAGGATTTTTCCCCTGTGATGAAGTACTAAAATGATAGGCATTAAATACAAAGGAAAAAGAGATTTCTGAGAGACATTTGTCTCAATCAGATTTTGAAAGAGGAAGCCAAGTGAGTATCTGAGGTGGGGGAAGGCAGGGGCAGGTGGGGAGAAGAGTCAGAATTCACTAGGAGGTGGTATCCTGACTCATTAGAACCTGATGACGCTCACCCAGGAAGTTCCTTCCAAAAGGGCACAGGCAAAATAGGAAAAGTACCTCCTCAGTTCATTCATAACCTTGAATGCCTTCCCCATGTGGGCAGGGTTGACAGTGATAGTCCTCTGGTTCTTCTCATCATCCCCAGCCTGTATCGGTGGCTGGGAGCTCAGCTTGATGCTGTGAACAGGAAGGAAGTGGGAGAGGGAAAAAAAGGATCACATGTTGGTAAACCCATTCACCTGACTGCCACAAGGCCGTGCATTTTCCCACCCACCAGGGGCATCTCTGTTAGCCTGTTCTTGTAACCACAGACGCATCAGGGAAGTAATGCACTGGGGTCGGGCATTTCTGCAGGATCTTTCAATGTAAAATGCATTCCTCTAGTAGAAGCCAGGTCCTGGCTCAGCTTCTTCCACCAAGCACTTTTGTGACTGTGTCAATGTCCTTAACTGCCATCTTTCCATCCCCTAACAGGGTAAGGAGTGGGGGGAGACTATATCACTCAATTTACAGGGATGTTTGTTCATTCGACATCTAATGGAGCCTACTATGTACCAGGCACTGTATTTAAATTTAAGGGAAACACAATAATAAACGAGGCACAGACTCTGCTTTCACAAAACTTTGAGCTCAATGGAGGAGAAAGCCAAGTAAGTATTATGATTCAGTAAGAGTTAAAGAAGCACAAAGGATGGGCAACTATCCCAATGCTGGTATGTTGAAGGAAAACTTCATATACTAACCAGGTAAAAAGGAAGATAGAAAGTGTTCTGGCAGAGGGAACAGTATGCTCAAAGACCTATAGAAAAAGAGTCAAGTGTGTTCAAAGTACTGAAGTTCAGTAAAACTAGAGGAGATTATCAAGAGAAAAGGCTAGAAGACGGAAGAGTCAGTGTAATAAAAGGTAAGTTGCTTGGATTTCATTCTGAACCATGAGAAGCCATCGAAGGGTTTTAAGCAGAGAAGTGGGCAGGAAGCAGATGAACACATCTGTGCTTCAGAAAGATCACATTGGCTATGGTATAGAGAACAGTGACACAAGAGTAAATGCTTTTGGGAAAACCATAATTCCATACAAAGATAAGGGATTGTAATTTGTTATGAAAAGAAAGGTTGTCTATGTGAGCTAAATGAGCAGGTGGTGACTAGCAAGAGTCATTTATAATCTCAAAGCCCTCTGTACCAAAGAAAAAACACACTCAGATCCCAACTACTTCTAAGCAACATGTCTAAAGTCAGTGAGAAAGAATCAAAAGAATGAGCAAAAAAGGACTTTCTCCCCAGACTGATGAAATTATTCAGGTCCATGGTCTAGTCTGGAACCTTGGAGTCACCTGTGTTAGGACAAGGCTAAGCTTTGCTTTGCTAGTAGCAAAACAAAACCTTCTCCACATCTGTAGAACTGGGGACCCACAATTCACTCCAACTCTAACTCCAAGACAGTAAGAGTAGTTTCCTTTGCCTTTCCCTTTGCCTCTGTCCGTGCTACTACCTAGCTTTGCAAACTGGCTTGAGAAAGGGAATACCGTAATTAAGAGAATGTTCCAGAGGCCTGAGAATCTCCGTAGATGTCACACTGGGATTTGTGACATTCAAATATGCATGCCAGACCCCTTCGGCCTCCTTCCTTCGGTGTGGCAAATGTAAGCCACAGACGTCTGAACTGTGGGACTGTGTATAGATGTGCAAAGAACTTAGGCGGGCACAAGACAATACTATAAAGAAATGCACAGAGGCAGATGATTAGAGCTATGCGTTTAAAGAGATAAAGAAAATCTCAAAGCTGAAACTGTGATTAGGAAGTGGGAATACCCAATAAAGATGAAAAACTTCATGTAAGAAACCCCACAAGCATAGTTTGTTTTATAGTTAGTGTCCTTCCCTACTCCAAGGCCAGAAAGATTTTTTTATTTTATATCACTATCTTTTATATTCCCTTATTTTAGCTTATGTTGATTTTTGTGTTATGATGTGAAACAGGGATCTATTTTTTTTCACCTAAGTTCCACTTATTGAATACTTCTTGCTGTTCCTACTCACCTATCATGCCACCTTAGGTCACATACTAAAGTTCCAAATATATAGGAATCTGTTTCTGGACACTCTAACCTATTCCACTGGTCAGTTTATCTGTCTCTGTACCAGTAACACATCATTTCTGCAACTTCATAATAAGGCCTGATATCCGATAGAACAAGTCCGCAGTCCTATTACTACTCTTCAGATGAGGTGACTGTTCCAGTCTCTTTACTCTGTCACACAAATTTTAGCATCAGCTTGTCAAGTTCCTTGAAAGACTGTGATGGGATCTGGAAAGAAACTGCATTGAATTTATAGATCAATTTGAATGGAACTTACACTTTTCTGATATTATGTCTTCCTATGCATGAACATAAAATATCTTTCCATTTATTTAGGTCCTCTTTATTGTGACTCAAATTTTTATATTTTTCTATATGAGGACCTTACAAATATATGACTAAGTACCTTATGGTTTTTGTTGCCATTTTATAATGGAAATGGTATCTTTAATAATCAGTATCTTTATTAATAATTTTAAATAATGGTATCTTTAATGGTACTTTTAATAATGGTATCTTTATTATCTTTTAGATTATATTTTCTGATTATTATGGTTTATAAAATGCAACTGATTATTGCAAACTGATCTTATATCCAATCACCTACCAAACGTTTCTATTTCTAATTATTTGTCAAAAGAT
The DNA here is from genome assembly GCF_014824575.4 of Sturnira hondurensis. Classification (NCBI taxonomy): domain Eukaryota; kingdom Metazoa; phylum Chordata; class Mammalia; order Chiroptera; family Phyllostomidae; genus Sturnira; species Sturnira hondurensis. The sequence goes on from NW_028073751.1 coordinate 905,031, forward strand.
TTTATTAGTTGTTCTGTATAAACAATCATATTACTTGCATATAATGCAAGAGTTGTTTTCCTTCTTCTCTAATTCTTAGGGCTCTAATTTCTTTTTGAAAGAAATTCTGCTCTGGCTAATGTGTACTAATGAATATTCTTGTCATCCTTCTGATTTTAAAGATGTTTCTAATGTTTCCCCACTGTATGTGTTTGTTGTTTGATTTTTGTAGATGCCCTTCCTTAATCAAATTAAGGAAATTCCCTTGTATATTTTTTAATCATAAAGTTATGTTGAATTTTATCAAATGTTTCTGTGAATCTAATGAGATGATCATATGAATTTTCCTCTTTATTCTTTTAATGTGGTAAATAATACCAACACATTTTCTAATACCAAACCATGCTTGCATCCCTGGGATAAATCTAGAAACTATAAAACATTGCTCATATATTCATTATAAATGTTATCTTCAAATTGTAGAGAGACTTAAAAGCCAGGAAGAGACAATATAATTTGGTATCAATCAGGGAACCACTGAAGGTTTTTAACAGGGAACTAACAAGATGAGTGCTCATAAAAGCCCAGTGAACAAACATCTTTAGTTCCATTCCACATACATAGAATAAATGTAGACCAAACAGAGCCACTTTGGAAGCACTGACAAAAATCTCCAGTGTGACTAGCAGCTGGGATGGCTTGCTCCCACTTTTTGTGTTGTTGTTTTTTTATAATTTCCAGCCTACCAGAATGGCCCAATAATAATATATCCTTGTTAATATAATGTTGTGCTTACCAAAAGGTCTCAAACACAAAATAGATTGTCTATTATCAGAGGATTAAAGTTCAAAATGCAATTTACACTGAAGCGTCCCTGAAAGAACCACATGATGACTAGAGGGCTGGGTGGGGAAGGGACATCTGGTTTCCCCCTTCTAGTCAGAGCCCTTTCCACCCTTGATGCGAAGGAAAGACTTGACATCAGAAGGAACCCAGGGTTTCAATCATCCCCTGCTCTGCTTGGCTGTGAAGACACAGGAAGTGTGGAGTGAGGTCTCCCGTTTCTAAAAGATACAAGCTTCTTGGCAACCCACTGGCCTTCCAGGAAGCAGGAAGTTGAGAAAAGAGAGGATCTGAGGGCTCAGAGAAGTTAAGAATCTTGTACAAGGTCACAGATAATAAATGTCAGAGATGGGATCTGAGCTCAGGTGTCCTTGACTTGAATCAGCCCAAATTATTCACACCACAGCCGATACCCTCTGGCAATATAGTCCATACATACACGCACACGCACACGCACACACATGCCTCAGCCTAGGATCACACACTCAGACACAGAGTTGCTAGATCCCACCATTCCCTTTCCTACACCTTTCTCCCTCGATTCATGCCAGAACTTAACTAGTTAACCCCCAACAGATAGCCCAATCCCACTCTCTCAAGGCCCAATCCCCAGCATGCTCAGTTCTTGGTACCAGACAGGGCTGGTAAATTCCCCTCCCCACCAGTGAAACTCAGACCATGCTGAGGTATACTCTCATCTCTTGCCAAAATTCAAGGTCTAAGACATACTTTTCACCCTATCCAGACCCAGCCAAAATCACACACACCTCTAGGCAGACTCAGCCACAAGGTACTTTTTTTCAATATCTATTTCAGAGAGGGGAGAAACAGAGGGAGAGAAATGTCAATGCAAAAGAAGAACATCAATCAGTTGCCTCTGTCCAGGGACAAAACCCACAGCCCACGCACGTGCCCCGACCAGAAATGGGACCAGCAACTTTTGCTTTGTGGGAGGACGCCCAACCAACTGAGCTAGACCAGTCAGGGCAGCCCCGAGATGTTTACCGCTAAAAAATGTCTCTCCGTATATGCCCTTACTCCAAGCACAAAGTGGTTGATTTCTCCAAGACTAAAGAACTGACTCCAGCTTCAACCCACCTTTAAGCCTCAGCCCCTATTAAGACCACGCCAGGCTTTAAGAACTCTCACCCAGCCCAACCGAGGTGATGCAGCCTTCAGAGTTTCATGATCTGGCAACAGGCCTAGCAGTTTTGTCCACAGTCATTGTTAACTTATATGTGGCCCTTCCACCATATCTGAAGCTCTGGCTGCTGAACAATGGAGCCTTCATCCACACTCAGATGTCCGCAGAGTTGCAGCAACTTTCAGGTTGAGCCATAGTTAAGATTCAAATGGGTCAAAAATAATAGATGTGGTATGAGGGGTGGGCCAGCCAGAATCCTTGTAGAATTCTTTCCTATAGAAGTATACAGAAATACTTCTGCCAAGATGGAGGCATAGGTGGAAACACTGTGCCTTCTCCCACAACCAAGTTTGAATACAACAAAGGTTTGGAGAAACAAAGACACAGCCAAAGGACAGAAAATTGAATTATACAGAAGTCCGACTACATCTAACCATTCAATGGGGACGGTAAGAGAGGTGAAGCCAGCAGCGAGCAGGGTCGGGAAGGACAGGTCCTCTGACCTAGGCACTCAGGCAGCCCGGAACCAGTCGGGGTGTGGGGCAGACTCACCGCGGTCGCACATTCGCACACAGTGAGACAGACTGCGCAGGCCCCAGGGGGCGAGGGCTGACGGCGGTGGCACACTCACGTGCAGTGGGACGAAACACGTGGGCCTGGTGACGGCAGCAGCTGCGGCACCGGTGAGGGCCTCGGCGGCAGGCGGCACACAGGAGACGGGACACCATAGTCCCTCTTTGACCCCACCCCCACATACAGTGTCACAACCCAGTGACTTAGTTGCCCTGCGCTAGTGAACACCTTAGGGCTCCGATCCTGCTACGGAACAGGCACGAACAGCCCAAAAGATGGCGCAAGAAGAACTCAAAGTCCCAGGGCCGATAACTCTCAGTGACCAAGAAATTGCCAGCCTCTCAGAAGCACAATTCAAGACACTGTTTATCAGGATGCTAACAGAACTGGTTGATTATAGTCACAAATTAGAGGAACATATGAAAGCTAAACTAATTGAAATGAAGGGAGATGTCCAGGAAACCTATAGTGATGGAAAGGAAACTGGGACTCAAATCAATGGAATGGACCAGAAGGAAGAACGAAACATTCAACCAGAAAGGAATGAAGAAATGAGAATTCAAAAAAATGAGGAGAGGCTTAGGAACCTCCAGGACATCTTTAAACGTTCCAACATCCGGATTATAGGGGTACCAGAAGGGGGAAAGAAACAGCCATGAGTGGAAAACATATTTGAACAAATAATAAAGGAGAACTTCCCCAATCTGGCAAAGGAAAGAGACTTCCAGGAAATCCAGGAAGCTCAGAGAGTCCCAAAGAAGTTGGACCCAAGAAGGAAAACACCAAGGTACATCATAATTACATTAGCCAAGATTAAAATGAAGGAGAGAATCCTAGAAGCAGCAAGAGATAAGGGAACAGTTACCTACAAAGGAGTTCCCATCAGACTGTCAGCTGATTTCTCCAAAGAGACCTTACAGGCAAGAAGGGGCTGGAAAGAAGTATTCCAAGTCATGAAATCCAAAGACCTACAGCCAAGATTGCTTTATCCAACAAAACTTTTATTTAGAATGGAAGGACAGATAAAGTGCTTCTCAGATAAGGTCAAGTTCAAGGAGTTCATCATCACCAAGCCACTATTGTATGAAATGCTAAAGGGACTTATCTAAGAAAAAGAAGATGAAAAATATGAACAGTGAAAGGACAGCAAACTCACAGTTATTAACAACCACACCTAAAACAAAAGCAAACCAAGAGGACAGCTAGATCAGGAGGGGAACCATGGAAATGAAGAACACATGGAGGGTTAGCAACAGGGGAGTGGGAGGAGGAGAAGGGGGGAGAAGGTATAGAGAATAGCATAGATGGTAGGTAGAAAATAGATAGGGGGGAGGGCAAGAATAGTGGGGGAAATATAGAATCTAAAGAACTTGAGATGTGGTTATAAGCTAAGGTGGGGGAGAATGGTGGGGGAGGGAGTGTGCGGGTGGAGGGGAATGAAGGGGGGGAATAGAACAACTGTAATGGTATAATCAATAAAATATATTTTAAAAAAAGAAGAGAAATGAAAAAAAAGAAGTATACAGAAATAATCATCAAAGAAATTTCTACTCCCCACAGAATCAGAACACATCAAACTAGTCAATTTTGTCAAACCACCACATATCTGGCCCAGAAGTTTAATTAAGTTCACATACTATCCTGTTATTATTAAACATACCTACATGAACCACCACTGTGCCATGGTGAACCTAGTACAGTAATCCCTCCAGCCAAGTAGGTAAAAATGCCAACAACGACCCACAGAAAGGGGACTGCCAGGGGACTGGTTCAGACATAATTCAGACCCTCAATGATGCTATGCAAGAAGTCATGCCTATGAGATAGTCAAGATCCACAGCCATGAGAGCAATGAACATGACTGGCCCTTCCTTCCTGGACTCTCTGCTTCTCTTTTTTCCTTGGCCTCTCACCTGCTGTTCTCCACTCTAGATGCCCTCCCTCCAAATACTTCCACTAGGAAACTGACCCTTCTCAAAGATCACTGTGATCACATCTTTCAGATCCTCACTGCCCATACATCTCTTCAGGGTCCATGAAGGTTAGAAGCTGGAGGCTCAGTCACAGCCCTCTGCTTCCACTTGTTCAGCATATTGGGTGTCCCTGTAAGATGTCCTTTCAAAGGACTCTGTAGCTAGAAAGTTGAAAAATCATCAGCCTACAGGATAAAGACATAATTTTTGTCTAGTATCCAAAGCCCTCCTTGGCCTGGACTGGATATAAATGCTGGCCCTTCCTCTCCCTTAAATTTTTACTGGGCACTTATATACTGAGCAGAGGAACTATCTACTGTAGACAGACTCTCCCTTCCCATAGTCTAAATACCCATTCTTCTAAAACCAGCTAAGCTTTGCCTCCTCTGTAAAGCCCTCTGAATACTTCAGTCCTTATCTCTGCCTTTCTGAAATTCCTATGGTATTTCTGCCTTATAACTCAAGTGGCACATACAATACTGCCCCATGTTTCCCTTTTCATGGTACCCACCTAACCACCCATCTCCCCCACACTGGGTTTGACACCCCTGGTGGGCAAGACAATGTATCCAAGGACTCCTGAATGGCCTGGCCTGCCCAGCATAAAGCCATGCCCACAATAGGCCCTTATGACATATTTGTCATCATTGAACTGACCTGAAAACCTTTCAATTATCCTTACAATTGGTGGTAGAGCTGAGTAGGATAGTCTGCCCCAACCACTGCCTCCAACCCTAACAAAACAGTGCAGTGACGGCAATTTCCACCCAAGGGTGCAGGGGGTCGGGGGAGGGGGTATAAAGGGTAAGAAAATGTAATGGAAAAAAATACAATAGAAAATAAACTATTTAAAAAATTTAAAAACCAAAGTAGAGTTGGCCTTCAGAGTTCAACTACAAATCAATAAACATAAAATATTAACTGTAGAGTTTACAAATAAAAATATATACATGCTAAATATTAGAAGCTCTTCCCATGGCACACCACCTCCCACAGCCTTTTTTCCTGCCCTCCCCTATGCTGTAAATTCCAGATCTGCATGTTCAATGTTTTAGCCCCCAAACTTAGATTTTGCACAATAAGTCATACTCAACATACCCCAAACTGGTGCTCTCTGCCCCCTTCAAGCCTCCTCTTCTTCCTGTATTCTCCCCGTCTGCAAGGCATAACCAACCACCCACTCACCTATCCAAAGCAAAAATTTGGATATCATCCTTGATATACTCTTTCTCTCTCTCTCTCTCTCCCCCCCCCCACATACAACCGTTAAGTCCTATCAAACCTATGTCCCTTTAATATCTCTCCACTCCGTCACTGCCACAACAACCTCAGTCCAAGCCATCATGACCTCTTGTCTGGATGACTACAATAACCTCTCAGAATCCAGAGTGATCCTCACAGAATGTCAGTGTGAGCATGGAATACGGCCCCTCGCTGCATTCAGAATAAATCTCAGAGACCTAGCCTGGCCCTTCAGAATCCCATCCCTGCCCTGAAGACTTCTTGTTACTGAAGAACTAAACTACTTGCAATAGCCTAAATACACCAGACTCTTTTGCCCTACCCCACTGATTGCCCAGACGTCCAGCTCATTCCTATCAGCCCTTCAAGCCTCTTGCTGTAAGTCTTCCCTTTCACCCTCTGCTACCCACTAGATTAATTTCCCTTCTTGTGTGTTCCCACAGAACTCTGTGCTTCCCTCTGTATATCAATGTAATTACCTCCTACTTCTCTGCCTCCCCCACAGAGTATGTGCTGGTGAACGTTTAACACTTGTTTGCCAAGGAAGGGAACCCTGATTTTTAGCCTTTGCCAATTTCCACGATGTAACTACTCCCACCACAGCATATTTCAGGCTACCAACACAACGGTCACTTGACTACGCGGAGTCGGGAAGAATGTGCCGCAGCACGTCACTACCTCACCATGTGGCATTTCCACCACATGGACACGAGAGACATAATCTCGGAGACACAGACCATAATAGAATAATTAGAAAGTGATGAGTTTTGAATATTTATTACACTTGTTTCTAATATAATTAAGTTACATCATTTAATTTTTAATAAGAGCTGTATTTAAGAGCTGACTCACAAAATTCCTAAAAATTTAATAAACATCTCTTGCAAGTAAGTGGGTGATTATTGGCTCCAGCACCCCACTGCCCACCCTAGACTTGGAGCTCCATGAAAAACAGGACAGTGTCTTATTTCCCTCTCTATTCTTAGCATATGACAGGTGCTCAATAAATGATTACTGAGTAAGTGGATGGACAGGTAAGTAAAGGAATAACCACCAACTATTCCATCCACCCTCACTTTCCTTTATTAAAATAATTGTAGCTTCGTCCCTCTCAGCTTCCCCTCCCGCCTTCCCCATGAGGTATTTGGGGAATTCTTTCTTAGCCAGTCCAGCTCCCTGCAGCAGGAGGATGGGGACCCGAGAAAGGCAGCATCACCCAGAGATGAGGGAAGGCAGCGAGATGGGCCGCTATTGCTGCTTACTGTGTCCATTTCTAGGCTCTTTCCATCGCTGAGGAAAATTCTGGCAATGACTGGAAAGGAAAAGGCATTCAAAAGCATGTAAGCAAAGTAAGAAACAGAAAAGCCTGTGAGTAGGCTGACTGTGCAGAAGTGTTTGGGGAAGGGGGGGGGGGGCGGCGGTGGCGGGGAGGGCCTGTCAGATGAGGAGCTTCGAGTATCCAGGGTGTGAGAGAAAGGAGGAGAGGGAAGTCTCAGACGTGCTCCTGAGGGCTATGAACTGCATCGCCTCCAGAAGGCTTCAAGAGATGCAAATAAAGTTCCGGCAGGGTGCGCGGATACTGCGCGACACACACAGAGCCCAGGCACGTTATGTTCAAGCTACAGATGAGATAGAAAAAGAGGAAAGTCACCCAAAGAAGAAAAACACCAACTCAGTTGGAATAAAACTATACCAAGTGCATTAAAAATCCCTCATCAAAAAAAGTAGTGCCCTTTAGTGCTTGCTTCGGGAGCACATACACTACAAAGAAGTAGTGTCCTTCAGAGAGAGAGAGCAAAAAACAAGAATCAGAAAGAGAAAGCCCTTGGTCCCACTCATCCCACATGATCCAGGAAAGAAAATTATTAAATTAACAGATAGTCATTTGGTTCAGCCTCAGGTCAGACCTCTGTTGTAAAGCTTGAAGCCTGTAAATACTTACATGCCATAACTCAGTCCCTAGTTTACAATGAAACTTTTTTTTAAAGATTCCACCCATTTATCTTTAGCGGAGAAGAGAAGGAGAGAGGGAGAGAAACATCAATGTATGGTTGTCTCTCCGCGTCCCCTGCTGGGAACTGGCCTGCAACCCAGGCATGTGCCCTGACTGGGAATCGAACCGTGATTCTTTGGTTCGCAGGCCGGCACTCAATCCACTGAGCTACGTCAGCAAGGGCTACAATGAAACTTTTTTTATCAGTTTAAGCCTCCCCCATGGTTCTTCTTCAGGAAGCAAGAAAGTGGCGGCAAGCCCTCAGGGACATCTTGCCAGTAATAGTTTTCACAGCAAATTAACAAACTGCCACTGCGACCGTTGTACTTCAGGTATGAGGTCATCAGCTTGACCCAGCTTCTCCAAGTCTGGGCAACGTTAAGATGCTGACGAGATAGGATTTTGGAACCTACAGGACTCTGGGCACACTGCAGATCTAGCATGTATCCCAATCCTAAAGTTCAAGGTCAAAAGACCTCATTTATATTTCTCCTTCTAGATTAACGAAGGACCTAGTACTCAAAGATGTCCGGGTAGCAGGATTCAGGACTTGCAACAATCCTGTCATCAGGCAATACCACCTCCACCGAGGCGTCTACAAAGTCCGACATTCTCTGCACCTTCAGTAGTGCCCCCTTGGCTCACAGCACCAGGCTGCGTCCCTGCAATGGCCCACACGAACGCAGGCAAGACAGGCATCAGGAAGCAACAGCTCCTAGGTAACAGTTAATAACTGTTCATAATAACTGAAAGCCAATGATATGAAAAAGCACTTTACCTCCTTTATCTCACTTTATCTTCAGAGCAACCGTATGAGGAAGGTGCTATGATCTCCCAAGGCGCTGAGATACAACTTACCCCAAAGTCCCCCATAACCACGAAGTGGAGAAGTGACACTCAAACCCAGGTCTATCCGACTCCAGGGTCCCTGCTTTCACTAGGAATGTCCACTGACTCGGGACAATGTCTACAGCCTGTCAGGCCTCGGGGGCTCATTTCTTATGTCCTACTCTGAGGCTCTTCCTTGTGTGGCCAGCCCAGGCTAAATGAAAAAGACTGAACCCTCCAGCCCCTGGGACCCAGCACTACTTCACTGCACCGACTGGGAAGCACAGCACTTACTGGAGTCGGTATTACTCCCTGTATTGAACCTGGAATTTTCACACGCGCCCCTCATGACTCACCAGAGCCGGCCAGCAGCTGCTGCCCTTCTCACAACGTGCTCCTTCATAAACAACCTCTAGAACAGGTATGTTACTAATCACATCCCTAAGAGTCCAATTCACAGACCACTTCCTTCAAAACCCAGGGGGGAAAATCTCTTACGTGGGCTGTGTAAAAATGCAAAACATAAGAGAATTTAGGCAGAATTAAACAAGGAAAGAGAGAGACTAAAAGAAAACACACCCCTTGTTATCTGGTATTTTGGAAGCCAACCTCATACTTGGCTTGAATAGGAAAACTGAGCTGTTCCGTGTGTGGTTTTGACAGAGGCTACAATAGACTCTCAATAACTTAAAAAGTCCAGGAAAATTGTGCTGAGCCTCTAAAAATTGTTATAAATTATAAAAAGTCACAGGTATCTAGCTTGAGAACCACTGAATTTATTTAATAGGGAAAAAATCTGAGAACAAAGTCCATCCAAGTTATCTTTTATGTAATGTATAAATGCTCTTTTTGGTCTAACCTAGTTTTAGGGTTCATCTAGCAACTGAAAAAAAATAGGTCAGTTCTACAATGGCAAATTTCATCAAATAAAAAACTTCCTTTAGAAAACTTATCCAAAAATGTTCTTGTCTGGATCTGAAATAACAAACTAAAACCTAGCAAGCAAGATTCTAAAAAACCAAATCTGGATATGGGGAAATTAAGTGGTTTCTGTCACTGATTTTGTGTTTTTGCAGTTGAAAAACCTACTCTGCTTAAAAGTATTTCCAAAGTGGAAAATTTGATTTCAATTATCATGGATGAAATGCACATCTGCTTCAGGCAGCAGCTGTGGCCAAAAAGTTTCTTTAAAAGTTTCTACTCACGACTCCTAGGGTGGGAACGGACTCGGCAAGGTGCCGTGGGAAGAGAGAAAGGGCTGCAGCGCTGTACTCCATACTTGCTCCTGCCTGGGTTTCGCCAGCCTTTTCCCTGGCACTACAAAACTCAGCATTTAGAGATCATCAGCTTTCTAAGTCATGTCTTCTCAGAAAATATGATCTATCTGTTCCTGGATCAAGGGCAGATGATAAGCCCCTCCCAGTTCCAAAGCTCCCCAAAGTCCAGCCTCCTGGGCAAGGACGAGCCATACTTTCTTTGAGAAGTGTTCACACAAATCCACCGCATAAACTTGGATGCATGGGGCCCACCTCAAGCAGGGGCATCCTGATGCCTCTGATGAAGGAAACTACAATTTTAAGAAAAAATGAATAACCAACTTCCCCTTTTTATGATGCTTCCTCCGTAAGTTGTGGTTCTCTGCAACTCTTGCAGATATGCCAGGGACTAGGACTGGGGGAAAAATTTAATTCTCACTTGAGGTTATGTTTTTTATTGATTTTTAGAGAGAGAGAAAGGGGTGGGAGGGAAGGAGAGAGAGAGAGAAACATCCATCGGCTGGCTTCTGTATGTGCCCCGACCAGAGATCGAACCTGCAAACTTTCTGGTGTACGAGACAATGTTCCAATCAACTGAGCCACATGGACAGGACTGAAAAAATTGTTTTCATTGTAGCAAAATATATGTAACATGAAATTTACTATTTCAACCATCTGTAAGTGTACACGTCAGTGGCATTAAGTACATTTATGTCGTTGTGCAACCATCGCCACCATCCGTCCCCAGAACAGTACTCACTTTCCCAAACTGCAACTCTGTGCTCATTAAACCATAACTCCCCATTCCGCCCTCTGCCCAGCCACTGGCAACTACCGCCGTGCTTTCTGTCTCTATGGATTTGACTACTCTAGGTACCTCTTATAAGTTAAAAGTTTATTTTAATCCACCCACAAGTCTGATTTCCAAAACTGAAATAAAACCACAGTAGTAAGAACAACTGCCATCTTGCTCTCTCTCACTAGAAGTTGAGAGCACTTTCTTTGCAAAATAGAAGACAGAATCGTCTCCCTCTGACAGACCAAGTCACATTGATTCTTCACAGAGAGAGATGGGGAATAGCTTCAGAAGGCACTGCAGAGCTGGAGAGCTTGCGAAGCACAAGGAAGGTGTATCCAGTTCCTGGTTCCAAACCACTAAGGCCTCTAGATGCCTCAAGGTGCCTATAAAAAAGAGGGCTGAGGTAGTCTTTGGCGAAACCAAGAAGAGGCAATGCCAACTCCCGTACCTTACTCTGAGGAGATAGTTCAGGTGGAAGCAAGACGCTGGCCTGATAAGCTCCGCCTAATTTCCTCACGGGAATGGTCCCACGTCATCTGCTTCAGACGAGAAACATCGGAAGGCCCTAAAATAAGCTCTTAGTACCCCAGTAGAGTCGTGGGGTATAAAAGACTAGCGAATACCAGTGGTATCACCACCCACCATTTCCTCAGCACTCACTCTGTGCCAGAAAAACTTCACTAAGCGCTTTATACATATTGTCTCACTTGATCTTCACAACAACTATATATCTCATATTATCTATATGAGATATAGATACTATTGCTCCCTTTGCAACAAAAGGAAAAATTATTTCTGAAAAACTGTGACACTCTCAAGGTCACAGTTTATGAAACAGACTCACTGCAAGGGCTCACCCCACAGCCCATGCTTTCAATTAATAGCCTTGAAAGGTAGAAGTTATTTTCACACCCTCATGGCAAAGAAAGAAAATTGTTCATTAAAAATCTCTTGGCTGAAAATGCTTAATGCTTAAAAACAGCCCCAATTAAGCTTCATCAGGTTAAGTGTGGAACAAGCCCCAGATTCAGGATCCCTCCAGTCTCTGGAGGTTTGACATGTGATCCTCGGCCAATCACTCAGCTTCCCTGGCCCTGGGCTTCTCAAGGAACTTGTAAAACAAGACTCCTTTCCCCCCTTCTCCCCCTACCTCAAAGCATTCCTTAGGGTCAATTATCCATACTGAGATAATAAGGCCGATATCCAAGGATGAAGCTATTGACCAAAGGTTTCAGTCTCCTCTCTAAACGATTTTCTGTTCAGTTATCAGAGTTTCCCACAAGAGTTATCAACTAATCAGCAAACAACTATTCAGGACCTACTACGCACACAGTCACAGAGTATAGTAAGTGAGCACTACCCACAGGCACAGGCACCATCCTTGCCCTTGACCTATCTCCAAGTTTGGGGTCTTATAAAACACATGAAAAAACAGCAGGAAAAACTCTGGTGGTTGCAATTATTATTCAGTAGCCAACTATAAGACACAACCTAGATGTCTTGAAATTCAGAAGAACATTAGCTGGGACTTAAAAAGCTGAGGTTTCCCACATAAAGTGGAATTTTAAAACTTTTAGGAAAAAGGGAGAGAAAGGCATTCCAGGCAAAAGGAACTCTGGAAGATAAGTGGTCTGAGACTGGGCAGAACAGGGTACAGGATGAGCAACCACAGACCCCTTGGGAGGGTCTGGGTGAGCAGTGGCAATGGAACGAGGAGCCAGACTTCAGAAGACAAATGCCCAGCATGGTAAACTGGACCTGCAGTAGACACAAAATGTAGTGAGCTGGGTGACATGGTGAATGTTGAACTGCTCAGTTTGGATTTCTTACCTACTCTCTGTCTCCAGTAAGGGAAAAGCAAAAAACAAAAACAAATAACAAAAAACCCACACATGCAAAAACAGTCTTTATAAAGCAAAAGAAATCAGCCATGCCAGCTGAGTATTGAAGAACAAGAGAGCTCCTTGAAGGCATGGACTCATTACATTTCTGAGTACAGTACTGAGAACACATTAGGCACCTAAAAATGCTTGGAAACAGTACTTTGATTTGCTGCTGTTAGTTTCACTTGGACCTTCCAGCCCCACTATATCATGGGTCAAGAAAACAGGCCTGGTCCAGAATTTATAATCCTCCGTTCACATCACCCCTACCCTTCTGCTAGCTACGTACCAAAAGGAAATTGAGGACCCTGCCCGCCTCTGCTCCAAGTCTAGGAATCAGGTCACATGGAGTCCAACACTAAGCTTCCGCTGCAAAAGATCATCCAGGGAGAGACTGCACCAGCAGCACAATCCGTCTAAAAAGTCCCAGACTCTTCCTGCCCTGGCTGATGTGGCTCAGTTGGATGGAGTGCCAGCCCATACACTGACAGGTCAGGGGTTCAGTTCCTGGTCAGGGCACATACCTAAGTTGCGGGTTCAGTCCCCAGTGTAGGGTACATGAGAGGCAACCAACTGACCTTTCTCCATCATATCTGTTTCCCTCCCTCTCCCGCTCCCTTCCCCTCTATCTATTATCAATAACCATGTCCTCGGGTGAGGGTAAGTAAATAAGCAAGTCAGTCCCAGACTCTTCCTACAGAAGTCACGTCAAGAAACACAGTCCCTGGGGCCTCCACCCTGCGAGGCCCAGCGGGGACGGGAGCTGCTGAACTGTGCACACACCCAGAGAGCCTAGCACTGTTCTCAGTCCTTGCAGCCAACCAGCAGGAGATCTGATCGGCAAGTGACGCAGACAAGGGGACACCCAACAATCATGCCAGTTCTGATGAGGTCTAGATATCACTCCGCACCATAAGATGCAAGAGTAGGGACAATCTGTGCAAAAAAAGGAGGGGGTGTTTATTCAGATACTCTCCAGACAGTGTGGACTTAGTTCATTAAACCTGGTATCATTTGACCAGCCAGTTACCATCTGCATCACACTGGCAACACAGAACATCGGTCCTCCCCTCAATGGTGCACCTCGAAGGCCTGACCCCTCCTGCTGTCTTCACGCCTAGAGGAAAATGGCAAGCCTTGTTCTCTAGCAGCTGCAGATCCGCAGAATGAAGAGGCTGGCACAACACGAGATGTTTAGTACCCAGAAGAAGGACCCACCCCTGCCCTGCACCGAGCACCTTCACAATCAAAGAATCAGATCCTCATGTAACAGTTGAAAATTTACATGTGTGTGCCTGACAGGAAATAAACTGTTGCTAGTTAGATGCAGCTCAACAGAAATACCTAAATTCCCTCCTGCCAAGTCCTATGTCATAAGAAACCCCTGGAGGGAGCAGCAAGAGTTCCTCTTAAGCACACACCTTCCAATATCATTTATAAACTTTTCGATGCAAATGAAAGTCAAATCAGAGCAAGTGTCATCTGATAGGTTTCTCTCCTTCTTACCTGAACTTGTGTGCATATACAGGCACACACGCACATGCTTGCACACACACACTTTTAGGAAAGACACCAGCATGGCACGGTTGCCGAAGGTTTGAGCACCTCAGTGTGAAAACGCAATCACTCTATGCCACGCCAGCCCTGCTATAACATCAAAAAAAAACCCACCAAAGAAAAAACACCCCGGGGAAAGTAGCCAGGAAAGGGAAATGCCTCCTTGAAACAGCTTGAAAAAGGCAATTCTGAGTCAGCCCGTGCTGAAACTATTCCCAAACACCAGCCAGGAAGTCCCTCTTTCAGGGTGCTCTGCTGCCCGACAAACCCGACCTGCCTTTGGTAAAGCTAGATCTCTGGAGAGAGGAGCTTCCCGGGTCTACTCGGCCTCCCGCTGGGACCCGTCAGCGGCCAGGTCTTCCAACCCTGCCTAGCTAACGCACACACAAAAGCTGCTGGCTGCCGCACGAGCTCACATCCACTTCACACACACACACACCCCACGACACAACACACACTTGTAAATACATACCTTTCACCCTCCATTGTGCGAGGCCCAGCAGGGATGGCAGCTGCTGAACTGTGCACGCACCCAGAGAGCCTAGTTCTGGTCTCAGTTCTCGCAGCCGACCAGCAGGAGATCTGATCAGCAACAGTGATTCAGCATGGCTGCAAATGAAGCCTCCTCCCTCTCGATCCTCCTTCCTCTGACTTACTAGCGGCAGCTTGCACCGCAGAAGCAGCAGCCGCAGAAAATGTCTTACCCAGAGCTCCCTGCAGCCCTTTCAGCTGCTAAAAGCAGCAACCCACTTGCTCCCCCTCCCCCGCAGGCTTGCGGCTCCTCCGTCTCCTAGGAACAGTGCAGCTCCAGCGACCCGAGTGCGGTGCCACCTTTCCAGCTGCCTCCACATCTGCCCAGGCATCCCCAGGCGAGGCGACCTGCCCAGCCCAAAGGCTCCCCTCTCCTCTGCCTGGACTGCAAAGGCTCAGACAGTTCGTTCCTCACCAGCCCAAGAAATACTGGCCCCCACCTCCGCCCCTGCCTCCCTAGGCTAGGAGTCTGTCAGCCTCGCCAGATTGCTGGAATGAGGAGGCCCCTCCCTCCGTGGCTTGCAGAGGAGTTAATCCACCTGGAGAAATTGACTTTTAGGTCACAGCTCATGTTCCAGTTCCTTCTCCCAAAATCTGCAGTAGCTCTGAGAGTCAAATAGAGAGTATTTGGAGGAAAGAGCCTAATAGAACTGAGAAGAACGCAAGAGAAATTAGAAAAAGAAACTAGTAGAAACAGGTGGAACGGAAACAAACCTTATTTTACTGCAAGAGGCCAAATTTCACAGCACAAACCTAAAGTATATTCCTAAAGCATTGAAATTTGACTAATCTATGGGTCTAACCACTGAGTTTCCCACTGACTCCCCACCCCCAGCCTAAGTATCTCACGTCCTCTTATCTCCACCTGCTGAGACTCCAGTCAGACTCACTTAAGTCTAACACATAATCCTGGGGAAGGCAGGGGGCCAGTCTGTCTCCTAGCCACAACCAAGAAGCTTAGAGGTAATCGAGGCAACCAACCACTGAGAATTGATTAGGCACAAAAACGGGTTTAGAAGCTTCCCTGGTGCCTTAGTAAATTATACACGAGCACCTCTACTCTGGGACCCTCCGTGTCACCCCTGTGCTTCTCAGGATCCATACTACCACTAGCCACCTGAGTGGCTTTCAGCAAGTCTCTTCCTCACTCTGGACCTCAGTACCTCATCCATAAGGTGGGATGAGGCCAGACAACCTCTAGAGTCCTTTTCAACTCTGAAATCATGAGTCTAAAAAATGTCTTAATGCTCCATTTTTCTTATGAGAGTAATCTGTAGGATTGTTTTAAGAAGAAAATTTTATCGGACTCTAATTTTTTGTAGGGGGCTTCAGAAAAAGTAGGAGAGATGTTCAAGAAAGCTATTATTGTTACAATTTTGGCCTGCTAAGTTTCCGCACTGCTACAAAGCCCTGAAACCAAGGCTTTGGGAAGGAGGGACACTGAGGTAATACAAGCTAAGAGTAACTTAAACTCCACACGGCCTGTTGAACTCAAACTGGCTAGGACAGTATTCTTGAAGATGATGTCCTGACAACTCAATGTCCTTTATGATCAGGCTGTTACCCAAACTCGCTCTTTCTCAAATGAGAAGAGGCCTGGGTGGTCTTATTTGCGCCCTGTTATCACCACTTCCTCCTTTACCAACAATACTCCTCTCGCATCTTTCTCTGTCCCTTCCTCCTCTAATCAGTCTTACGGCTCTACTCCAGATAGTTCCTCTTGAGGTAAATCACACGAACCAGGAGTAACTGAACATCACAAATAAGGAAACTGAATTCCTGAATTCGTGCCAAAGTGCAGGCATCCACCAGGAAGACAACTGGGTGATTCATAAAAATGACATAAAAATAAGATGAGTCTCTCTTTTATAACTTCATACCCTCATTCACAACTTCCATACAGGAAACGGGGGGGGGGGGGGGGGGGGAGGGNTGGGGGGGGGGGGGGAATGTCACATCTCACAAACCAGAGAGAAAGGAAAAACAAGGCCAGGAAAGGGAATACACAAGGGCTGAACATATTCGGTTCTAATATACAACGATTGAGAGGCTCTTAAAAATTCTACAGAATTTTCTTTGCAACCTACTTTTGCCAGGCTAACCATCACTACAACGTATGTGTTGAAACCATACTGGTACCAGCTGCCCGCTACTTTATCCTCCACTCGCTCTATCCACAGGAAGTACCAGAACAGAGTGGGTGCAGGGAATGTTTTCGAGAAAAGGCTTACTAGACCCTCACTGAGTAAGATCTAGTAAGATCCTCAGTTCTGGGGCCAGCGCTGAGCCAAGAATTAAAGTCTCCAGGCTGCTGCCACAAAGTTTCCGCCCTAACTAATCTCTAGTTTGAGCTACAGTTTACATTTTCTACCTTATTATCCAAATGTTCTCTGGGCCACAACCTGAACCTGTTGGCTCTAGGGTAATCATACGGAATGGACTTCAAATTAAGAAGAGTTGCTACTGAATTCTCTCAGTAGAGGGAAGTCAAAGGAACCAAGGTAGTGACTACCTGGAGGAAAAGGCCCTATCCTTGAAGCCTAGCGGTAGTGTCTTACCCCCTTCCTAGCCCTCCTTGCTATACCCAAGGCTCATTTCACAGCTTATCAATAGTGCCTAGAGGCCCCAACTCTCCATCCCAAAGCAATTTACCCAGCCATCTGCATCAACTTTGTTCAGGATCCTTCATCTCTACGCAGTTCGGGAAGAAACCATGGTAGAAGAAACTTGGTGGTTGTTTAAGTGAATTTGATCTAGAAGGTTCTCTTCTCCACAGTTTGTCTCGCCACAAGTAGCCAGTACAGCATAGCTTTTCATTCTTCTTCTTTTTTAAGAATTTATTGAGGTGACATTGGTTAATAAAATTACATAAATTTCAGGGGTACAATTCTATAACATATCATCTGTATATTGTGTTGTGTATTCACCACCCCACGTCTAGTCTCCTTCCCTCACCATTTATCCCCTTTTACCCTCTTCTACCTCTCCCCACCCTCTTTTCCCTCTGGTACCCCCTTTTACCATACTGTTTGGGGGGGTTGCCAAATCCCTTTACCTTTTTCACCCAGCTCCTCTACTCCCTGCCTTCTGACAGTCGTCAGTCTGTTCTCTGTATCTACGAGTGTGTTTCTGTTTTATTTGTTAGTTTATTTTGTTCATTAAATGCCACATATAAGTGACATCATATGGTACTTTCTATGACTGTCCTATTTTACTTGGCATAATACTCTCCTCTTCCTTCCTTTTAAGTCTCATTCTTAAGTCTCAGGTCTCATTCGTTGGTTGTCCCTTTAAGTGTTTTTTTCTGCTCTCGTCCTCCTCCAGGACTTCAGTTCCCCACCTTTGCAGGCACCATAACACAGCACAGGGGTCCGCACCTAGCTGTGCGGCAGAAGCATCTGCCCAGCTGATAAACATCGCAGGCATCAGGGAATCAGAAGGCCCAGTAAACTCTTTAGGGTTACGGGAATGTTTCATACCTTGACTATGGTGATACTTACACAATTGTATACAACTATTACATTTCATCAAACTAGATACTTAAAATGAGTGAATTTTATTTTATGTAAATTATGCCTCAATAAATCTGGGAAAATGAAAACATTACAGGACCAGGCCCTACCTTACAACGAGAGGGTTAGGGCCCAAGGAGCAAGAATTTTAAGGAACTTTATAGGTGACTCTAGTGCACAGCTAAATGCAAAGTCCACTTAGAACAATGAAAAGACCTCTCACATCATTAGAATCAGACAGACCAGGGCCCAAATATATTTACCAGAAACATAACCCTAGGCAAGTTTCTTTACAAGTCTCAATTTTCTCATCTGTAACAGGGAGATAATAATGTTACCTACCTCCCAGGGTTGTTAGGTTTCAATGTGAAAATGTACAAAGCACTTAGCAGAGAGCCTGGCCCACAATAAGCACTCAGTAACCATTAGCAGCTATTGTTTGCATGGCCTATGCCAATGCTACCAAACCACACCTCTCAGAGTCCTTGGTTCTGAGGTCAAGAAATTAGCCAGGGTACCTAATCCAGGAAGCACAGCCATGGGCCTCCCTTAAAACCATTTCCAAAACTCCAGCAACAACTACTCCTAATAATAGGTCACCACGGATTAGGCAAAACCAGAGCTAAATTAAGGCCCACCCACATCTGTATCGCCAAACTTTCCCCCAGATCCTGGACACTTGATGCGCAGACTCCACCAATAAGCTGCTTAGTGTCCCCAGCCCAGGAAGACAGGTGGAAACTGAAAATGACCTTGAAATCCCAAAACGTCGAAAGGTAAACAGAACAGCACCTTCTCCGGAGTAATGCTTGGCTTCCCTCTGAACTCTTCCTCTGAGAGTAGAAGAACCCATGCCCTGAGTAGATAGATACAAAAGAATAATCACCCACCACATTTGTGTTGCACTTTAATGCTTGCAAAGTGTTTTGCATCCCTCATCTCCTTTGATTTAAGATAACATCCCCTGAATAGTAATAACAGGTCCCAACCCCTGTCTATTTACTCTGGGCCAGATTCAGTAAAGACCCAAGATTTTACATGTACCCCTCTCACTTAATCCTCACTATAGAAGGGACTATTGTCCTTGTCTTGTATGTGAGGTATAGAGAAACACAACAGGTTTTTATGTATTGATTTTGCATTGTTCAACCTTACTGACTTTGTCTATTATTTCTAACAGTTTTTTGATGGAGTCTTTAGGGTTTTCTGTGTTTATCATCATGTTATCTGTAAATAGTTGTAGTTTTATCTCTTCCTTTCCAATTTGGATACTTTTTAATTATTTTCCTTGCCTAATTGCTCTGGCTAGGAATTCCAATATTATGTTGAATAAAAGTGGTGAAAGTGGCCATCGTTGTCTTGTTCCTGATCTTAGAGAAAAGGCTTTCAAATTTTCGCCATTTAGTACAATGTTAGCTGTGGGCTTGACATATGTGGGTTTTATTATGTTGAGGTACATTCCCTCTATACTCACTTTAATGCAAGTTTTTATCATAAATAAATGTTGAATTTTGTCGAATGCTTTTTTTGCATCTGTTGAGATGATCCTATGATTTTTATCCTTCGTGTTGTTGATGTGTTGTATTACATTGATTGACTTTCATGTGTTGAATCATTCTTGCATCCGAGGGATCAATCCCACTTAATCATGGTGAGTGACCTTTTTAATGCACTGCTGAATTTGGTTTGCTAGTATTTTGTTGAGTATTTCTGCATCTATGTTCATCGGGAATATTAGCCTATAATTTTATTTTCTTGTAGTGTCCTTGTCTGGTTTTGGTGTCAGAGTAATATTGATGTCATCAAATGAGTCTGGAAGACTTCCCTCCTCTGTTAGAACTGATAAATTCAGGGACTTCCGGCCAAGATGGAGGCGTAGGTGAAAACACTGTACCTCCTCGCAAAACCAAATTTAAGGACAACAAAGATTTAGAAACAAAAACACAACCAGAACAGACAGAAAATTGAACGGTACCGAAGTCCAACAACAACGAACCATTCATCCAGACCAGTAAGAGGGGAGGAGTAGGTGGCCGGTGGAGAGGGGTCCCGGCAGAAAGAGGCGGTGGTTGGCAGACCCAGGTGTGGGGTGGAAAGGAGCAAACCCAGTGAGATGTGCAAGGCGGTTGGCTGACCGAGGACACACATTTGGACAAAGATAAACTAGGTGAAAACCGGCAGTGGGACAAACCACGCAACCCAGGGCCCCAGCAAAAGGAAATAAAGCCTTAAAAGCACTGATTGAAAAACCTTTTGGGGGTTGAGGTGCCGAAAGAAACTCCCAGCCTCACAGGAGAGTTTGTTGGGGAGACCCACAGAGTCCCTGAATATACACAAGTCCACCTACCCAGGAACCAGCACCAGAAGGGCCCTATTTGCTTGTGGGAAGCGGCAAAGTCTGAGAGAGAACAGAACAAACGACATTGCTCCCTCTGACCCTGTACCCACCTACAGCGTCACAACCCAGCAACTGAGTTGCCCGGCTCTGGTGAACACCTAGGGCTCCGCCCCTCATACGTAACAGGCATGACCAGACCAAAAAATTACGGCTCAAACAGAAGAACAGATCAAAGCCCCAGAGCCAATACTTCTAAGTGACCAAGAGATAACCAACCTATCACATGCACAGTTCAAAATACTGGTGATCAGGATGCTCACAGAACTGGTTGATTTTGGTCACAAATTAGAGGAACAAATGAAGGCTACACTAAGTGAAATGAAGGGAAATGCACAGGGAACCAATACTGATGGAAAAGAAACTGGGACTCAAATCAATGGAGTGGACCAGAATGAAGAAACACACAACCAAACAGAAAAAAATGGAGAAACAAGAATTTAAAAAAATGAGGAGAGGCTTAGGAACCTCCAGGACATCTTTAAACATTCCAACATCTGAATTATAGGGGTACCAGAAGGGGAAGAGGAAGAGCAACAAGTAGAAAACTTATTGGAACAAATAATAAAGGAGAACTTCCCCAATCTGGCAAAGAAAATAGACTTCCAGGAAGTCCAGGAAACTCAGCCAGTCCCAAAGAAATTGGATCCAAGGAGGAACACACCAAGGCACATCATAACTACATTACCCAAGATTAAAATGAAGGGGAGAACCCTAGAAGCAGCAAGAGATAAGGGAACAGTTACCTACAAAGGAGTTCCCATCAGACTGTCAGCTGATTTCTCGAAAGAAACCTTACAGGCAAGAAGGGGCTGGAAAGAAGTATTCCAAGTCATGAAAGGCAAGGACCTACATCCAAGATTGCTCTAACCAGCAAAGCTTTTATTTAGAATGCAAGGGCAGATAAAGTACTTCTCAGATAAGGCCAAGTTGAAGGAGTTCATCGTCACCAAGCCCTTATTATATGAAATGTTAAAGGGACTTATCTAAGAAAAAGAAGATAAAAAACATGTATACTAAAATGACAGCAAACTCACAGTTATTAACAACCACACCTAAAACAAAAGCAAACCAAGAGGACAGCTAGATCAGGAGTGGAACCATAGAAATGAAGAACACATGGAGGGTTAGCAACAGGAGAGTAGGAGGAGGAGAGGGGGGGAAGGTACAGAGAATAAGTAGCATAGATGGCAGGCAGAAAATAGACAGGGGGAGGGCAAGAATAGTATGGAAAATGAAAAAGCTAAAGAACTTAAGACACATGGACATGAACTAAAGGGGGGGAATGTGGGAGGGAGGGGGTGTGCAGGGTGGAAGGGAATGAAGGGGTAAAATGGGACAATTGTAATAGCATAATCAATAAACTATATCAAAAAATAAAGTAATTTAAAAAATAGAACTGCAAAACACAGAAAGGTATTAGGCAGAAGGAAGGAAAAAAGAAATGGGCAAAAACATGAATAGACATTTTTCCAAGAAACATATTCAAAAGACCAACAGATACATAAAAAAAAAGATGTCCAACATCATTAATCACCAGGGAAATGCAAATCTAAACCACAAGATATCACCTCCCACCTGTTAGAATGGCAATTATCAAAAAGATAAGAAATAGTAAGTGTTAATAATGATATAGATTGTTGGTGGGAATGTAAATTGATATAGCCATTATGGAAACAGTATAGAGGTTCCTTGAAATATTTTTTAAAGATTTTATTTATTTTTAGAAAGAAGGGAAGGAGAAAGAAAAGAGGGAAAACATCAATGAGTGGCTGCCTCTTGTGCACCCCCTACTGGGGGACCTGACCCTCAACCCAGGCATGTTCCCTGACTGGAAATCAAACCAGTGACCCTTTAGTTTGCCAGCAAGCCCTCAGTCCACTGAGCAATACCAGCCAGGGAAAAATATTAAAAATAGAACTTTCATATGATCTAACAATTCCACTTCTGGGTGTTTAACAGAAGAAAATGAAAAAACAACTCAAAAAGATATACAAGGTCTGTCCAGAAAAAGTCAGCAATATAATGAGAACAGTGGTTTGCGTTCCATCTGTGTAATCCGGCAGCCAAGGAGAGTGGAATGGAACGCACGTGTGTGAATAATGATGGCTTCATTGTACTACTCAGTGGGGCAGTAGACGTCTGAGTGAGCATGCGTACTGTGTGGCCATCACATTCAAAATGACTGAGCAAGTAGAGCAATGAACCTGTATCAGATTTTGCATTAAGCTGAACATTATTCCACAAACTATTCAGGTGATTCAGCTATTGGCAACTGGTGACTGGCAGCTTCATCAGGACAACATGACTGCTCTTGTATCACATCTCATGCAGTGTTTTTTTCTTTAAAGATTTTATTTATTTATCTTTAGAGAAGAAGGGAAGGAGAGAAATATCAGTGTATGGTTGCCTCTCATGAGTCCCCTGCTGGGAACTGGACTGCAACCTAGGCATGTGCCCTGACTCGGAATCGAACCAAGATCGCATGGTTCGCAGGCCCATGCTCAATCCACTGAGCTACACCAGCCAGGGCTCATGCAGTGTTTTTTTTTGATGAAACATCAAATCACCCAAGTGACCCAGCCCCCTCTACAGTCCAGAATTGGTGCCCAGGGCCTTGTGAGACTGGACCCCAATTATACAATAGTTTGCATTTTCCCCTCTTGTACTTTTTCCAAAACTAAAATCACCTTTGAAAGGAAGACATTTCAGACTGTCTATGAGATTAAAGAAAACAGGACGCAGCTGATGGTGATTGGGAGAACTGTGTGAGATCCCAAGGTATCTACCTTGAAGGGGACTGAGGCATCACTGTCCTGTGTACAATGTTTCTTGTATTTTGTATCTTCTTCAAATAAATATCTGTTTCATATTACATGGCTGGATACCTTCTGGACAGACCACGTAGGCACCCCCATGTTCACTGCATCGTTGTGTATAACAGCCAAGATATGGAAACAACTTGTATCTACCTATGAATGAATGAAGAGAGAAACTGATACACACACATGTGGAGTGGAATATTATTCAGCCACAGAAAAGAGTAAAATCTTGTCATTTTCAACAACATGGATGGAACTTGAGGGCATATACTAAGTGAAGAAAGTCAGAGAGAGAATGCAAATACTGTATGATCTCTCTTATATATGAACTCTAAAAACTAAAATGCTTTGCCCCAGCTGGGGTGGCTCAGTGGATTGAGTGCCAGCCTGCAAACCGAAGAGTTGCTGATTCGATTCCTAGTCAGGGCACATGCCTGGATTGTGGGCCAGGTCTCCAGCTGGGGGCACATGAGAGGCAACCAACTGACGTATCTCTTGCACATTAATGTGTCTCCCCCTCTCCTTGTCCTTCACTACCCCTATCTCTAAAAAGAAATTTAAAAATTAAAAAAAAATGTTTTAAATTAAAAAACAATACAAGCACACAGATACAGAGAACAGACTGGCAGTTGCCAGAGGCAGGGCATTGGGGAAAGGAGAAATGGATGGTGGGAGTCAAAGGTTAAAAATAATTCTTTTTCAAAAGTAATTCAATAAATATAAGCTCTATCAGAACAAAATTAAATGTGAAGACTGAGGTTCTTTGAGTTAAATGACTTCACCATGGCCCCATGGGCTTAAAACCAAGACCGTCTGGTCTCAGAGCCCACCACTAAGTACTGTGCACGGCCAGCACTACCCACCCCTATCTTACTACCTCCGTTTTAGAGATGAGCCGATGAGGATGAGAGAGAGAGAGCTCCTCCAGTGGCTCAGTATCATCTAGTGAAGTGGAGGGCCAATCAGGGTATGAAACCAGATCTTCAGATGCCTAGACTAATGCCCTTCCCACCTCACCTGTAGAGGAGGAAAAGCAGCGTATGAACACTCACAGGTATTTACACAGGATGCCACACTATAAAAGTCCTTCCCCCTGGTTTCCCTTGGTACTTTACCTTATCAACCAGGCCACATACTGCTTTTAGAGAAAGCTGGATGCACATCATTGGACCCCAAGTGAGTCAAAGAAAAGCCAGACCAACTAGAGCAGCATTAAGGGTGCATCACACAGGCGAATGCATCACAAAAATTCCTCTTTCGGGGTCTTAGTAAGAATCCCTTCCTCTCTCAAATCTTCAACCCGCAACTGGTGCCCTCTGCTGGGAAATACGCACATATCTTCATAACAAAAGCAAAATCTAATGACAGCCACCAATGGCTTAGAAAGTGGGTGAAAATCAGCATCCTTCACAGAACATTCTACTCAAGAATGAACATTATTTCCTACTTACAACTTTTTCATGGGTACTTGCAATTTCAAATTGACTGCACTGGTCCTCTACCTGCTGGCCCTTCCTCACCCCTCTGGTTCTTTCCTTTCTGGGTGCAAAGAAAACTGGGCTGTTTTACATGAAAAGGTAAAAAATAGATGAGACAGAGCCCCAAGGATAAGAACACAATGATGTATGTGGGTGAGATCAGGTCTGCACACATAGCAGGTACAGAGAATTGAGGCAGGAAAGTGATTAATGTAAAACCCGTGAACGAGTGTGCCCAAACATTCTGGTCACTCTCTACCTTCATATAACTGCATGCTTATAAATCAGTCTTACTGAATATCATAGTCTATGTAATAGACCGTACCAGGGAACTGCAACATATATCCTACATGAATAGAATGTCAAAGAGCTTACAAACTAGTTGGAGACATTATACAGGGATATACACAGTGGTAAAACAACAAAGGGAGAGAGTGGAAAGAAGTGTAGAACCCTGACTGGGGTGGCTCAGCGGATTGAGCCAAAAAAGGTCACTGGCTTGGTTCCTGGTTCAGGCCCATGCCTGGGTTATAGGCCAGGTACCTAGTTGGGTGTGTGCAAGAGGCAACCAACTGATGTGTCTCTCAACACAATGATCCTTCTTTCCCTCTCTTTCTCCCTCCCTTCACCTCTCTCTGAAAATTGATGAATAAAATCTTTTTTTTTTTAGTGCAGAAAATGTACCATGGAAACTTCATAGAGGGAAACAACTTTCAGTTTGGAGAAGTAGGGAGCACTACTGTAGACTGTCAGGGGGTACCAGGGAGTCTTCCTCACTGGCCAAGATGGCACAGGGGGAGGGTCTTACACTGAGCATGCCAAAAGCTAGAAAGACAAATGAAGGGGGCCCAAATATACAAAGATGAATGAACAGGGCCCTGGCAGGCCAAAAGCTAGCAAGATAATTGGAGAGAAAAAAAGCCCTCCCCTCCTTATCCCAATAAGAACCACAGACTTGAGCAGGAAGGCGGATGGCCTTTGAGATGGGAGTCCCGCATTCTCCAGGTTGCTGCATCTGAAAAACTCTGCTTTTGCACCTACATTGGCCGAGTTTGGCTTTCATAGCAGCAGGCAGCCAAGCTGCATTTTCAATTATAGGAAGAGGACACAAGGAATAGAAATAAAGTTGCAAATTTGGTAAATAATTCTGTAAAGCTTTAAAAAGGATATTCATAATTATAAGTGGTTACAACTAGGTCCTTTTAATTTCTCGTGAATTCATTTTAAAATTTTAAAAAGTAATTTAAAATGCTTAACTGTTTAAACCTACTACTCCAATAATACTTACCTATTGTATTATATTAAATAATACACATCTCATATATATATTACAATTTTGTGGTAGAATAATTTTTATTATGGTA
This sequence comes from Sturnira hondurensis, assembly GCF_014824575.4. NCBI lineage: Eukaryota > Metazoa > Chordata > Mammalia > Chiroptera > Phyllostomidae > Sturnira > Sturnira hondurensis. The sequence goes on from NW_028073751.1 coordinate 931,203, forward strand.
GAATATATACAAAATTTACCTCTTTTTGTGGTAAATATAACATTTACCATTCTAACTACTTCTAAGTGCACAATGAAGTGGCATCAAGTTCATTCACAATGTTGTGCACCATCACCATGCCCATCTTGAGAACTTTTTCATCTTCCCCAAAGAAACTCTGTACCCATTAAATAGCACTTTCCATTCTCCCCTCCTCTAACTCCTGGTAACCTCTAATTCTAATTTCTGCCTCTATCAGTTTGCCTGTTCTAGACACCTCATGTAAGTACAACCATACAATATTTGTCATTGTGTTTGTATCTGGCTTATTTCACATAGCATAATATTTTAAAAGTTCATCCATATTGTAGCAAGTATCAAAATTTCATACCTTTTTTGACTTCCACCAAGATGGAGGCATAGGTGGAAACACTGTGCCTTCTCCCACAACCAAGCTTGAATACAACAAAGGTTTGGTAAACAAAGACACAGCCAAAGAACAGAAAACTGAACTATATGGAAGTCCGACAACAACGAACCGTTCAACCAGGACTGGTAAGAGGGGCGGAGCCAGCAGCAGAGCAGGGTTGGGCAGGAAAGATTCCCCGACCCAGGTGCGCAAGCAGCCGGAGTAGCAGCAGGTAGCAGCAAGGACCCAGTGAGGGTGCGGGGCAGGCTGGCTGCAGTCACACATTCGCACACAGATAAACCAGCAGAGGAGTGAGCAGTGAGACGGACTGCGCAGGCCCCAGCAGGCGAACCCAGTGAGTGCTCAAAGTGGTGGGTTGACCGTGGTCACACATTTGCGTGCAGTGGGAAGGATGCTTGGCCCCTCAGCGGGAGGCAGCAGACCGGACTGCCATTACTTGCCTTTGACCCCGCCCCCACATACAGCCTCACAACCCAGCAACTGAGTTGCCCCACACTGGTGAACACCTAGGGCTCTGCTACTCATATGGATCAGGCACAAACGGTCCAAAATATGGCTCAAGAAGAACTCAAAGCCCCAGAGCCAATAACTCTAAGCGACCAAGAAACAGCAAACCTCTCAGATGCACAGTTCAAAATACTGGTGATCAGGATGCTCACAGAATTGGTTGATTATAGCCACAAATTAGAGGAAGATAGGAAGGCTAAACTAATTGAAATGAAGAGAAATGCACAGGAAACCAATAGTGATGGAAAGGAAACTGGGACTCAAATCAATGGAGTGGACCAGAAGGAAGAACGAAACATCCAACCAGAAAAGAATGAAGAAACAAGAATTCAAAAAGATGAGGAGAGGCTTAGAAACCTCCAGGACATCTTTAAACATTCCAACATCCAAATTATAGGGGTACCAGAAGGGGAAAAGAAAGAGCCGCGAGTGGAAAACTTATTTGAACAAATAATAAAGGAGAACTTCCCCAATCTGGCAAAGGAAATAGACTTCCAGGAAATCCAGGAAGCTCAGAGAGTCCCAAAGAAGTTGGACCCAAGGAGGAACACACCAAGGCACATCATCATTACATTAGCCAAGACTAAAATGAAGGAGAGAATCCTAGAAGCAGCAAAAGATAAGGGGACAGTCACCTATAAAGGAGTACCCATCAGACTGTCAGCTGATTTCTCAAAAGAGACCTTACAGGCAAGAATGGACTGGAAAGAAGTATTCCAAGTCATGAAATCCAAAGACCTACAGCCAAGATTGCTTTATCCAGCAAAACTTTCATTTAGAATGGAAGGACAGATAAAGTGCTTCTCAGATAAGGTCAAGTTCAAGGAGTTCATCACCACCAAGCCCTTATTATATGAAATGCTAAAGGGACTTATCTAAGAAAAAGAAGATGAAAAATATGAACAGTGAAAGGACAGCAAACTCACAGTTATTAACCATACCTAAAACAAACCAAGAGGACAGCTAGATCAGGAGTGGAACCATAGAAATGAAGATCACATGCAGGGTTAGCAACAGGGGAGTGGGAGGAGGAGAAGGGGGGAGAAGGTACAGAAAATAGCATAGACAGTAGGTAGAAAACAGATGGGGGGAGGGCAAGAATAGTAGGGGAAATATAGAATCTAAAGAACTTGAGACACGTGGTCATGGACTAGGAGGGAATGGTGAGGGGGTGTGCAGGGTTGGGGGGATGAAGGGGGGAGTGGAACAACTGTAATGGTATAATCAATAAAATATATTTTAAAAAATTTAAAAAATTTTTTCATTCCTTTTTTGGCTGAATAATATTCCATTGTGTGTATATACCACATTTTGTTTATCCAGCCATCTGCTTATGAAGAGAGTTTTTTATATTTCACCTTTTCACAGAACACAATTTAGTAAACATTTCCCTAATGTTTCACATTTATAGTTTCCAATCTCTTATTATAGGTAATGTTATAAGGACCATCTTTATGCAAAGACTGTTTTCCTTTCATTGACTTGTTTTCTTAGGTTAAATCCCTAGTATTAAAGTCCTACCCTTCACGACAGCATGGATGGAACTGGAGAGCATTATGCTAAGTGAAATAAGTCAGGCGGTGAGGGTCAAATACCACATGATCTCGCCTTTAACTGGAACCTAATCTACAAAAGAAAAAAGTAAGCAAAATATAACCAGAGACGTTGAAATTAAGAACAATCTGACAGTAACCAGAGGGGAGGTGGGAGGGGATAATTGGGGAAGGGTTTTTAGGAACAACTATAAAGGACACATGGACACAACCAAGGGGGGGTGAGTGGAAGCAAGGGAGGGAGGTGGGTTTGGCTGGGGTAGGGGGTATGGTAGGGGGAAAATGCAGATAACTGTAATTGAACAACAACAAAGTAATTTAATGAATAAATATTTTTTTAAAAAGTCCTAGAGTCACTTTAATGCTTTTGGTTAAATAAATCCATATTTACCCTTCTCATTTATATTTCCCAGCCTGACAGTAAAGTTTCTGTCTGAAATTTCACTTATAAAAGTACAAACTGTGATTAAAATCAATTGGTGAGTGCAAACATTTCCACCAATTGAAAATAAAAGTTTCAAGTTCATGTATATATGGATCCAGAGATTTGAGAGAAATTGACTGTGTCTCTAATGTCAGGAATATAGAAATTCAGAGGAGATTTCAAATGGGCATTTTTGGCCACACCCTCCCTTCTGTGACCAAAGGCCCATCTTCTCTGTACCAAAATCTTATTACAAGATCAGGACAGGATTCACTTCTTTCTCAGGGGAGTGACACGAAGCGATTAAATCAGACCAGCTTGCTACACATTCCACTGCAGTTTACAAGCAAACAAAATGTGATCTAACGTACTGACATACTTACACCTGTTATAAGATGAAGCAGTTATGCTTCCTTTCTCCCTAAGGAATTATTTATGATGCCTGTGTCAACAATTCTCTTCACTTAGATCATTTAAAGGCCTATACAGGGCAGTCTTTTTCATAAACTTGTTTATAAAGAATTTACATAATGGCAGTGCATCTTCCCATGCTCAAAACTGCCAGAAGCTGTAATAATGAAAAGACTTGGAGAAAGAAAAGGAATTAACAAAGCAGAAATGCTCCGAACAGCTCTCCACAATACACAGAGCAGGCTGACCTATGTGAAAAGTTTTCCAAAATTGCACCTTTCAGCACTGGGTGGCTCAGCTGGTTTGAGCATTTTCCAATACACCAAAAGGTTGCGGGTTTGATTCCAAGTCAGGGTACATACCTAGGTTGTGGGTCCGATCCCTGCTTGGAGTGCCTATGGGAGGCAACTGATAGATGTTTGTCTCACATATCTCTCCCTCTCTCATCAATAAACATATCAACATATCCTCAAGTGAAGTTTTCTTTTTTAATTGCACCTTTTACCCACAACCTGATGTTTTCCACTTAACTTGGTTACACTAGCAAAAAATGTTAGCTGTGTCAGGGGCTTTCAAGACCAACCCAGTTCCCAAGGCCAACCCTACACTGAGATTATCTAGAAGAAGTCACAAAACGTAGCAATGCTGTAAATTGTATTCATAGCTAAGGTTTATTACAGCCAGGAAGTAAGGCTAGTCAGCTCACATGAGAAAAAGACACAAGCTGTCTGCGGGAATGCATGGGCAGGCCTCTCTATGCTCTCTCCCTACCATGACAGTCACACAAAATACACTCACGTGTAATGTTTCTGCCCAAGAACTCAGTACTCAAGGTTTTACAGGCACCCACTGCCAAGCATATATCCAAATTCCAGACTCCAGAAGGAACTGCTGGCAGTCTAGACATAGTGAACCACCCCTATCAGCTAGGGGAAAGTGGAAACACTCCCTTAATCCAAGTGCCATGCCTCTGCTCAAAACCCTGAAATGGCTCACCGTTTAGTAAAAGCCAAAATTCTTACCACAGTTTACAAATCCCTACATTTGCTTCTCTTACCTTCAGTTCCAGCCAACCTGACCAACTCGCTTTACCTCAGAAAGGCCAGGCATAATCCTGCCTCAGGGCTTTTGCTCTTCCCCTAAATATCTCCATTGTTCACTCCCACTTTTCCTTCAAGTCTTTGCTCAAATGTCACTTTCCCAGAGGACTACCCACTCCACCCTGTTTTAAATGGCATTGTCTTCGCAGACATCCTGCCTTGCAGCATTCCCCAGCCCTTACCCTCATTTTTTCATACCACTGATCTCCTGACAGCCCATATAATTTATTAAGTTTCATTGTTTCATTATGTTACTAAAATATAACCTCTAGGGAGCAACTATAAAGGACACATGGACAAAACCAAGGCGAGGGTGAGAGCAAGGGAGGGAGGGAGGTTTGGCTGAGGTGGCAGGGAGTGATGGGGGGTAAACGCAGACAACTGTAATTGAACAATAAAATATAACCTCTAGGAAGATCCAAGATGGCAAGAGCATAGGTGGAAGCTACACTCACCTCCTCCCAGGACAAACTGGAATTACAACTAAAATATAGAACAATCAACCTGAATAACCAAATGAAGACTAGCTGAACAGAAGTCTGATAACCAAGGATTTACAGAAGAATCCACATTGAGACCGGTAGGAAGGGCAGAGATGTGAAAAGGGTTTGGCCCCACTCCAACGGGTGGCTGATATTCTGAAGGGATATCTCAGCTGCAAAGGTTTCTTCTGAGGAGGGTGGGGGTCTCAACCCACACTGGACTCCCCAGCCCAGAGCACCAGAGCCAAGAAGAGGTGCCCACGGAACATCTGGCTGTAAGATTCCGTGGGGATTCTGTCTCTCAGAGAAAGGCAGAAGTCTGCCAGAGGCATAGGCACCCTCTTAAAGGGCTAACACACAAAATCTTGTTCACAGCCACTCACCCTGAGCTCTGGTGGAGGGAGAGCAGAGCAGACTAGTCATGTAAGGAGAGACTGGGGTTTGTAGCTCTAGGCAGAAAGCTGAAGGGTCAGCTGCCAGGATCCCTGTGCTGAGTCCCTCTCCCATACTGCAGACACCATCTTGCTTGGGTGGAGCACTTCCCTCCTTACAGCATCAGCCTGGGAAAATGCAACAGCTCCACTTTCTGATCTCCCTGACATCCTACCCTGTGCAGCTCACACCCTCCTGAGGAGTCAGCTGTCTGGGCCAACGAGAAGAATGCCAAGCAGACTCAGGGGGTGTCAGTGACTGAGTTATATAGTCGTGGGGCAGAGTTCACTCCTCCCACCTTCCCCCAAGCCTGACCTGTGCCTCCCCTTATGGGACATCCACTAGCCCCACCCTTCCAACTCCTGCTGGGCTGCCCTGCTAAAGCAGGCTCCCAAGAAAAACTGGAACAGGCTGAGTTGAATGGCTCTAGAACATGACCATTTCTCCCTTACATATCTGATCTCCCTTCACACAGCCAAATCTTGGTCTGTTTGGGCCTGATAAACTCTGCTAGCCTCACCCTTATGACTTCCTGAGATGCCATTCAACACAAGAGTCTGCAAGCATCTGAGAGATAGCAGCCAGGCTTGGTATACCCTGAGACATTTGCCAAGTACCCTCAGACTCAGCACTGGCACTGACTTTGAACCTGTTTCAATCTGGTGAACACCACTCACCCCTACCTGGTGACTCACTGAGAACCTTCCTCATGCAACTTGAGAACCACCAGAGGCTCTTTCAGTGACTGAGCCTAGCAGACAGACTTCAGGCAGAGGCATTTGGAGGTGAATATCTGGGTGCATTAGGCCTTTGGGTGACCTGCCTCCGGGCATGGTGCTGGCAGTAGCCAGCCTTGGGGCACAGCTTGGTCCTTCCTATGCACACTGAGGCCCAGCAGAGGCCGCCACAAACAGTGGATTACTACGTAGCTCCAAACAGATTGCCTAGGGCCCGTCAGTCACAGACAGCGTCTGACGCTAAGCTGCTCCAGAGTCCCAAAAGGCCCCAGAACCAACACATCCTGTGGCCAGCTTCCAACAATATCAGTGCGGGATCCAGTTAGCCTCATAAGCAGCATATCCAAAGAGAGATGCTGATAGGCACCGGATGCTGCTGAGGCAAATTCTGATTAGTGAGGTCAGTACCTATGCAGCAGCTCATATACTGTGGTCAGGGTCAGACCTCACGGTCACCCAGCCTGAGGGTCAACCCCATGCACAAATAGGCCAACAGCAACAGGAGAGTTCACATAATCCACACAAGGGATACCCCTGGAGCAAACGGCTCAAATGACCAAGGAGAGTACACCACTGGGTCCCACAGGACACCTACTACAAGGCCAACCCACCAACACTGAAAGACACAGCAGATCTACCTGACACATGGAAACACAAACAGGCAGCCAAAATGGGGAGACTAAGAAACATGCCCCAAATCAAATATCAGGCAAAATTTCCAGGGGAAAAAAAGGTAAATGAAATATAGGTAAGAAATTTACTAGACAGAAAGTTCAAAAAGAAAAAAAATGGTTGAAAGGATGCTGAAGGAACTTAGTGAGAACTTCAACAGAGAAATAGCAAGCATAAAGAAGGACACATAAATCTTTAAAAATAACCAGTCAGAAAAAAGATATATATGAAATTAAGAAAACACTATAAGGAATAAACAGTAGATTACATGAAGCAGAGGGTCAAATCAGTGATTTGAAAGACAAGGTAGGGAAAAAAATAAAACAGAGCAGCAAAAAGAAAAAAGAAGTTCAAAAAATTAGGACAGTTTAAGGGACCTTTGGAACAACTTGAAGTATAACATCTGCATCACAGAGATACCAGAATAAGAAAAGTGATAGCAAGGAATTAAGAACAATCGCTTCTCGGCCTTTTGGCTAAGATCAAGTGTAGGAATTAAGAACATATTTGAAGAAACAATGACTGGAAACTTCCCTAACCTGATGAAGTAAAAAGACACATAAGTCCAGGAAGCACAGTCACAAACAAGATGAACCCAAGAGGCCATCACCAAAACGCATCATAATCAAAATGACATAGGTTAAAAACAAAGAGATAATCTTCAAAGCAGCAAGAGAAAGACATCTATTTACATACAAGGGAATTACCATAAGACTGTCGCTGATTTTTCAACAGAAACATTTTAGGACAAGACAGGATTGGAATGAAATATTCAATGCAATGAAAAGCAAGGAACTACAGCCAAGACTACTTTTCCCCAGCAAGGCTATCATTTAAAATCAAAGGACAGATAAAGAGCTTCCCAGACAACAAAAAGCTAAAGGAGTTCATCACCACCAAACCAGTATTACAAAACACTTTAAAGTGTCTATAAGAAAAAGAAGGAAAAAAACTGAGGAACATAGTTATAAAGAATAAAATAGCAATAAATTTTCATACGTATAAATAGTCACTTCAAGTGTAAATGTCTTAAATGATAAGGTAGCTGAAAATTTAAGGTACCTTAAAAGATATAAGGTAGCTGAATTGATAAGAAAACAAGATATATATAAATGCTGTCCACAAGAGACCCAGGTCAGAATGAGAAATACACACAAAAAGTAAAGGAGCAGAAAAAGATATTTTATGCAAATGGAAATGAAAAAAACCCAGGGTACCAATACTGACACCCAACAAAACAGACTTTAAAACAAAGGCTACAATAAGAGACAAAGTAGGACGACACATAAGGAGTGATCCAACAAGAGGATATAACCCTTGTAAACATTTATGCAACCAACATAGGAGCATGTAAATATGGAAAGCAAATCTTGATGGACAGAAAGGAAGAAATCCACAGTAATACAGTCATAGCAGGGGATTTTAACACCCCATTGAGATCAATGGATAGATCTTACAGACAGAAATCAACAAGGAAACAGCAACATTAAATGACATACTAGGTCGGATGGATTTAATTAATGTCCTCAGAGAATTTCATCCCAAAGCAGCAGAAAGCATGGACAGCATTTTCTAGGAGAGGCCACACGTTAGGATACAAGACAAGTCTCAATAAATTTAAAAAGAATGAAATCATACCCAGCATCTTCTCTGACCATAATTATAAATTATAAATCAATCACAAAATTATAAAATCAATCACAAGAAACAAACACAAAGACACAGAGGCTAAAAAAGACGTTACTAAACAATGAATGGATTAACAATGAAATCAAGGAAATCAAAAGATACCTCGAGAGAAATAAAAATGAAAACACAGCAACCCAAAAGCTGTGGGACACAGAAAAGGCATTCCTAAGAGAAAAATTCATAGCACTACAGGCATACCTCAAGAAACAAGAAAAATATAAAATAAACAATCCAACTTTACAAATAAAGGCACTAGAGCCCTGGCTGGCATGGGTTGGTTGGAGCATCATCCCATACACCAAAAAGTTGCAGGTTTGATTCCCAGTCAGGGCACATACCTAAACTGCGTGTTTGAGCTCTCTCACACTGATGATTCTCTTTCTCTTGCTCATTCTCTCCCCCCTCCAAAAGCAATGAAAAATTGTCCTCAGGTGAGGATAAAAAAAAATGAAATAGAAAAAGAACAGCAAATAAAGCCTTAACTAACTAGAAGAAAGAAAATATTAAAGAGCAGAGCAGAAATAAACAAAATAGAGTCTAAAATAACAATAGGAAATATCAATGAAACAAAGAGCTGGTTCTGTGGAAAGATAAACAAGACCAACAAACTCTTAACCAGACTCATCGAGGAAAAAAGAAGTGTTCGCTGGGTAGCACAGTTGGTTAAAACATCATCCCAATATGCCAAGGTTGTGGGTTTGATCCTCAGTCCAGGACACATACAAGAATCAACCAATGGATGCATAAATAAATGAAACAACAAATTGGTCTCTCTCTCTCTCTCTCTTTCCCCAAACCATTCCCCTCTCTCTCTCTCTCTCTGAAGTCAATGTTTGAAAAAAATAGAGAGGGCCCAAATAAATAAAATCAAAAATGAAAGAGGAGAAATAACAACTGACACCACAGAATTACAAAAAATTATAAGAAAATATTATGACTTCCGCCAAGATGGAAACGTAGGTGGAAATACTGTGCCTTCTCCCATAACCAAGTTTAAAGACAACGAAGGTTTAGTAAACAAAAATGCAGCCAAAACACAGAAAATTGAACTATACAGAAGTCCAACAACAACAACAAAAACAACGAACTGTTCACCCAGACCGGTAAGAGGGGCGGAGCCAGCAGCTGAGCAGAGTCGGGCAGGAAAGATCCCCCAACCCAGGCGCCCAGGCAGCCGAGGACGGATCCCAGGTGTGGGGTAGTAACAGGCGGACCCAGTGAGGGCGCAAGGTGGCAGGCTGACCGCAGTCACACATTCGCTTGCCGATAAACCAGCAAAGGAGAGAGCAGTGAGACAGACCGTGCAGACCTCAGCGGCAGGAATCAGAAGAGGGGGCCGCCATTGCTCCTTTTTGACCCCGCCCCCACATAAGCGTCACAACCCAGCGACTTGGGTTGCCTCGCCCTGGTGAATACCTAGGGCTCCGCTCCTCATACATCACAGGCAGGAACAGTCCAAAATATGGCTCAAGAACTCAAAGCCCCAGAGCCAATAACTCTAAGCGACCAAGAAATAGCGAACCTCTCAGATGCACAGTTCAAAACACTGGTGATCAGGATGCTAACAGAACTGGTTGATTTTAGTCACAAATTAGAGGAACATATGAAGGCTAAACTAATTGAAATGAAGGGAAATGCACAGGAAGCCAATAGTGACGGAAAGGGAACTGGGACTCAAATCAAGGGAGTGGACCAGAAGGAAGAAAAAATGACCAAACAGAAAAATATGAAGTAACAGGAATTCAAAAAAATGAGGAGAGGCTTAGGAACCTCCAGGACATCTTTAAACATTCCAACATCTGAATTATAGGGGTACCAGAAGGGGAAAAGGAACAACCACGAGGGGAAAACTTATTTGAACAAATAATAAAGGAGAACTTCCCCAATCTGGCAAAGGAAATCGACTTCCAGGAAATCCAGGAAGCTCAGAGAGTCCCAAAGAAGTTGGACCCAAGAAGGAACACACCAAGGCACATCAGAATTACATTAGCCAAGATTAAAATGAAGGAGAGAGTCCTAAAAGCAGCAAGAGATAAGGGGACAGTCACCTACAAAGGACTTCCCATCACACTGTCAGCAGATTCCTCAAAAGAGACCTTATAGGCAAGAAGGGGCTGGAAAGAAGTATTCCAAGTCATGAAATCCAAAGACCTACAGCCAAGATTGCTCTATCCAGCAAAGCTTTCATTTAGAAAGGAAGGACAGGTAACGTGTCTGTCAGATAAGGTTAAGTTCAAGGAGTTCATCATCACCAAGCCACTATTGTATGAAATGCTAAAGGGATTTATCTAAGAAAAAGAAGATAAAAAAATATGAACAGTGAAAGGACAGTAAACTCACAGTTATCAACAACCACACCTAAAACAAAAGCAAACCAAGAGGACAGCTAGATCAGGAGCAGAACCATAGAAATGAAGAACACATGGAGGGTTAGCAACAGGGGAGTGGGAGGAGGAGAAGGGGGGAGAAGGCACAGAAAATAGCATAGAGTGTAGGTAGAAAATAGATAGCGGGGAGGGCAAGAATAGTGGGGGAAATATAGAATCTAAAGAACTTGAGACACGTGGTCATAAACTAAAGGGGGGGAATGGTGGGAGAGGGGGTGTGCAGGGTGGAGGGGAATGAAGGGGGGGAATAGAACAACTATAATGGCATAATCAAAAATATATATTTTTTAAAAAAGAAAATATTATGAACAACTATATGCCAACAAGTTGGAAAATCTGGACAAAATGGATAAGTCCTTAGAAACATACAATCTTCCAAACTATTCTAACAAATTCCAAGAAAGGAAGACTCCAAACTCACTTTATGAAGCCAGCAGTATCCTAATTGCAAAGCCAGATAAAGATATTATAGAGAAAGATCATTATAGACCAATATTTCTGATAAACATAGATACTAATATCCTCAACAAAATAGTAGCAAACCAGATCCAGCAACACATTAGAAAGATTATACAGAATGATTACATGGGATTTATTCCTATTTACAAGGTTGGTAAAATATTCACAAATCAATAATGTGATATATAACATAAACAAATGAAGCATTAAAATCACACAATCATATCAAAAGATGCAGAAAAGGCATTTGACAAAATCTAGCACCCATTTATAATAAAAACTCTCAGTGAAGTGGAAATACAGGGAACATACCTCAACATAATAAAGGCCATATGTGACAATCCCACAGTCAACATCATACTCAAGGGGCAAAAACTATAAGCATTTCCCTTAAGATCAGCAAGAAGACACAGATGTCTGTGTTCACCACTCTTATTCAATATAGTTCTGCAAGTCCTAGCCACAGCAATTAGACAGCAAGAAGAAATAAAAGGCATTCAAATTATAAGGGAAGAAGTAAAACTGTCATTATTTGCAGATGACATGATACTGTAAATAGAGAACCCTAAAGATTTCACAAAAAACTACTAGAACTGATAAATGAATTCAGTAAAGTAGTAGGATACAAAATAAATACTCAGAAATCTGTGGCATTTTTATACACAAATAATGAACTATCAGAAGGGGATTCTAAGAAAACAATCTCATTTACAATTGCATCAAAAAGTACCTAAGAATATATTTAACCAAGAATGTAAAAGATCTGTACTTGGAAAACTGTAAGAAAAAAATAAAGAAGATACAAACAAGTAGAAGCATATACTATAGGATAGGAAGAATTAACATCATTAAAATGTTCATACTACGCAAACCAGACTATGGACTCAAAGCAATTCCTATCAAGTGCCAATGGCTTTTTCCACAAAACTAAAACAGATATTCCAAAAATTTATATGGAACCACAGAAGACCAGAATAGCCACAGCAATCTTGAGAAAGAAGGACAAAGTTGGAGGAATCATGCTACCTGATATCAAATTATACTATAAGGCCACTGTAATCAAAACAGCATGGTACAGGCATAAAAATAGAAATATAGGTAAATGGAACAGAAGAGAGCACAGAAATAAACCTATACCTTTATGGTCAATTAATATTTGACAGTCGAGGCAAGAATATACAATGGGGTAAAGACAGCCTATTCAATAAAAGGTGTCAGTAAAATTGAATAGACATGCCAAAAAATGAAATTAGACCACCTTTTTTTTATATCATACACAAGAAAAAATTCAAAATAGGTTAAAAAATTAAATGTAAGACTCAAAACTATAAAAATCCTAGAAGAAAATACGGACAGTAAAATCTCGGACATTTCTCATAATATTTTTTTCTGATATATCTCCTCAGGCAAGGGAAACAAAAGGAAAAAAACACAAATAGGACTATATCAAACTAAAAAGGGTTTGCACAGCAATGGAAACCATCAACAAAATGAAAAGACAACCCACTAAATGGGAAAATATACTTACCAATGATGTATCTGATAAGGGGGTTAATATTCAAAATTCAAAAGAACTCAGACACCTCAACACCAAGAAAACCAAACAATCCAATTTTAAAATGGCAAAGAACCTGAATGGACACTTTTCTGAAGAGGACATACAGATAGCCAACAAACATGAAAAATGCTCAGTATCACTAATTATCAGGGAAATGCAAATCAAAACCACAGTAAGATATCACTTCACACCTGTAAGAATAGCTCCATCGATAAACCAACAAACAAGTGTTGGTGAGCATTTGGAGAAAAGGGAAACTTTGTGCACTGTTGGTGTGAATGCAGACTGATGCATCCATTATGGAACAGTATGAAGATTCCTCAAAAAATTAAAAATGAAACCGCCATATGATCCAGTGATTACACTTCTGGGAATATATCTGAAGGATCCCAAAACACCAATTTGAAAGACTATATGCACCCCTGTATTCATTGCAGCATTATTTACAGTAGCCAAGATTTGGAAGCAGCCCAAGTGTCCATCAGTAAATGAGTGGATAAAAAATCTGTGGTACATTTACACAATAAAATACTCCTCAGGCACAAAAAAGGAAGGAAGGAAGGAAGGAAGGAAGGAAGGAAGGAAGGAAGGAAGGAAGGAAGGAAGGGAGGAAGGATGAAATCTTACGTTTTGCAACAGCATGGATAAACCTGGAAAGTATTATGCTAAGTGAAGTCAGACAGAGAAAGACAAATATCATGACTTCACTTACATGTGGAATCTAATGAACAAAATAAACAACCAAACAAAATAGAAACAGATTCATAGATACAGAGAACATACTGACAGCTATCAGTGGGAAGGTGGGGTTGGGGCACTGGGTAAAAAGGTGAAAGGATTAAAAAGAAAATTATAGACACAGACAACAGTATGGTGATTGCCAGAGGTAAAAGGGGTTAGGGGTAGAGGGTGAATAAACGGTGACAGAAAAAGACTTGACTTTGAGTGGTGAATACACAATGTACAGATGATGTATTATAGAATTGTATACTTGACACCTACATAATTTTATTAACCAGTGTCACCCCTCTAAATTCAATAATAAATAAATAAAATATAAGCTTCATTGAGGGCAGAGACTTTTGTCTCTTTTTAATTTATTCATTTTCAGAGAGAGAGAGAGAGATTGATTTGTTGTTGCACTTATTTATACATCATTGGTTCCTGCTTCTTTGTGCTGTGGCCAGAGATCAAACTCACAACCTTGGCCTATCAGGATAATGCTTTAACCAGCTAAACTGTCTGTCTGGCTGGGACTTCTGTCTCTTGGTTACTGCTCGATTTTCAGCTGACTCGTCAAGCAGAGGAATCATAAGTTTAACCTGACATCACAGGAAAACTGAATTTCAAATAATGTGGAAAAACTTATGATAGGTGGGGAAAGTAGTAACTAGTGCAAACAGCTATGTCTTCTCCAAGTATGTTAGTGTCTGGGAGATCAAGTCACTAGAAAATGTGAAGGGGATTAAAAGTGTTTTAACTTAAGAGATGAAAATTCATGGCACATTCGAACAGGATTACTGAAGTTTTACAATAACAAAAATAACTATTTACAAGAGTGTGGGTACAGTTAAGGAAACTCAACAAGGTTAAGAGAACCATCTTGGGACTAGCAACAGGCAGCCTAAAGTAGCAATAGGAGGGAGTGGTTACCAAAAGCCAGAAAAGACTTAGACATGTAAGAGACAGTAAGTGGAGCAGAGGTATGGCCACTGATAACCTACTTGTGCTGAATGTGTGTATTTGAGGAGAGGGAACGAATATCTTTGTCACTTTTCTCTCTCCAAATCTCCTGCCAATTTCTCCCACTATCCAAACCCAACATGAAGCCAGAGAAGAGAGTATGCAGTTCCATAACACAAAGCATAGAAGATTAGAGTGGATCGGGGGAAAAAAAAGAGAGAGAACACTTGGCACAGTAACCATTTAACCATTTTACCTTCAACTATGTCCAAACCTTCCTCCTAACTCTTCCCATTCCCAGTGGCATCACCATCCTCCTACTCACAGAGTAATTCTGATTCAACTAATCCCTCTTTCTATTTCCCACATATCCACATATCATTTGCCGATTACACTTTCACAACTTCCCTCAAATTCTCTTTCAGTCTATTTCCAGTGCTATCTCTTTGTACATGCTTTCATTTTCTTACCTGGTTAACAACATCAATTGTTAGTTAACTTAGCAGACTTACTACCTAAAACTTTGTTCAAATGCCACCTATTTTACACAATGCTACTGGATTAGTCTTTCTAAATTACTCTCACTACCACTATTGTTGCTCAAAAACCTTTGGTGACTTCCACTACCTGCCAGACAAAAGTCCAAACTCCTTAGCACACTACTCAAAGATCTTGGTATGCAGTTTCAAACTTTTCCCATTTATTTCCCACAACTCCCCTTGATCCTTAGTTCAGATTAGCCACTTACATTTGTAAGCATTTAAAGAAAGGTTAGGGACTTCTGTTCAAGATGGAGGCATAGGTAGACACACTGTACCTCCTGGAATAACCAAAATAAGGACAACAACAATTCAGAAACAAAGTAACAACCAAAACTGAAAGAAAATTAAACTGTATGAAAGTCTGACAACCAAGGAGTTAAAATAGACACATTCATCCAGACTGGTAGGCGGGGCACAGTCAGGCGGCCTAGCAAAGAGTGGTCACAGCACAGGAAGCAGTGACACTGGGTGCACAAGGCAGCAACAGGCAGACCCTGGGCACTCAGGCAGCAGCTGGCAGACCCCGGGCATGGGGTGGCAACGGGCAGACCCAGTGAGGCAGCAATTGAGAAGTGGGGCACCGTGCGCAGGGTGGCTGGCTGACCGACCAAGCAGTGGTCCCACATTCTCATGCAGAAAACTGGGGAGCAAGACAGATCGCGCAACCCAGGGTCCTAGCACCAGGAAATAAAGCCTCAAAACACGGATTAAAAACACTTGTGGGGGTTGAGGCACAGGGAGAGACTCCCACCCTCACAGAAAAGTTCGTTGGAGAGACTCACAGGGTCCTAGAACACACACAAGCCCACCCACATGGGAATCAGCACCAGAAAGGCCCAGTTTGCTTGGGGGGAGCAGTAGAAGGGACTGAGCAACAAAGAGCAGAGCAAAGCACCATTTTTTTCCCTCTCAAACCCCACCCCCACATACAACGTCACAACCCAGCGACTTGGGTTGCCCGGCCCTTGTGAACACCTAAGGCTACGCCCCTCATACACAATAGGCACAACCAGACCAAAAAATTATGGCTCAAACAGAAGAACAGATCAAAGTCCTAGAGCCAATACTTCTAAGCAACAAAGAGATAGCCAACCTATCAGATGCACAGTTCCAAATACTGGTGATCAGGCTGCTCACAGAACTGGTTGATTTTAATCACAAATTAGATGAAAAAATGAAGGCTCTGCTAAGTGAAATAAAGGAAAATGTACAGGGAAACAATATTGATGGGAAGGAAATTGGAACTCAAATCAATGGAGTGGACCAGAAGAAAGAAACAACCAAACAGAAAGAAAGGAAAAATCAAGAATTCAAAAAAAAATGAGGAGGCTTAGGAACCTCCAAGATATCTTTAAATATTCCAACATCTGAATTATAGAGGTACCAAAAGGAGAAGAGGAGAGCAACAAGCAGAGAATTTATTTGAACAAATAATAAAAGAGAACTTCCCCAGTCTGGCAAAGGAAATAGACTTCTAGGAAATCTAGGAAGCTCAGAGTCCCAAAGAAGGTGGGCCCAAGAAGGAACACACCAAGGCACATCATATTTACATTAGCCAAGATTAAAATGAAGGAGAGAATCCTAGAAGCAGCAAGAGATAAGGAAACAGTCACCTACAAAGGAGTTCCCATCAAGCTGTCAGCTGATTTCTCAAAAGAGACCTTACAGGCAAGAAGGGGCTGGAGAGAAGTATTCCAAGTCATGAAAGGCAAGGACCTACATCCAAGATTGCTCTATCCAGCAAAGCTTTTATTTAGAATGCAAGGGCAGATAAAGTTCTTGTCAGATAAGGTTAAGTTAAAGGAGTTCATCACCAGGCCCTTATTTTATGAAGTGTTAAAGGGACTTATATAAGAAAAAGAAGATTAAAAACATGTATACTAAAATGACATCAAACTCACAGTTATTAACAACCACACCTAAAATAAAAACTAAGGAAACAACTAGAACAGCAACAGAACCACAAAAATGGAGATCACATGGAGAGTCAGCAACAGGGGAGTGGGAGGAGGAGGGGGGGAAGGTACAGAAAATAAGTAGCATAGATGGCAGGCAGAAAAAAGACGGGGGAAGGCAAGAATAGTACAGAAAATGAAAAAGCTAAAGAACTTAAGACACATGGACATGAACTAAAGGGGGGGAATGTGGGAGGGAGAGGGTGTCCAGGGTGGAGGGGAATGAAGGGGGGAAATGGGATAACTATAATAACATAATCAAGAAAATATATTTTTTTTAAAAAAAGAAAGGTTAGTTAAAGAGTATGACCACTGGAATCAGGCAAACCTGGATTTGACACCCAGCTCAATCACCTCACCAGTTGGGTGGCCTTCGGAAAGTTACATTGTTCTGAGATAAGCTTCAGCTACCTTATCTATAAAGACTATTGAATGGATGCAGTGAGAACATTTGTAAATGTACTGAGTACAGTGTTTAGCACACGGGAGACACAATTCTCTGTATATGCTCCATGTCTTTGCCTTTTTGTCCCTCTACCTGAAACTACCTCCCCCACCCCTTCTTTATGGGGCCAGTTTTTTAGGTCAAATGCTTAGGTCATATCCTCTACAATGCTCTTCTTGATCTTCCTATCTGGAAGTCACCTCTCCTCAACACTCACATTATTTATATCTTCCTTATAGTAATAAGTACTCAACCACAGATAGCTAACATGGTCAAAATCTCTACTAGAATTGAATCGGCAGTTATAGGGGTTTCTACATCCAAGCTTACCCCAGTAAGTCAAGGATAAAGCCTAAATTAAAAACAAAATCTCAGTTACTAAGACTGCTCTAATAACTACATATGCTTACGTCACTATTCAAGAGTTAAGTCTACTGTGCAAATACCATGTGGTTGGGATGAGGATGAAATAAAGGTACACTTTTTGCTAGTCAGTCATACCTCTTAATAGAGGTTCTAATATTAGAACTACTATGCACCAGAAACGATGAGTTTTTTCACTGAATCTGTTCAACCCTGTTACTAGCAGTTTCTCCTTTTTAAAGACAAGAAAACTGAGGTTCAGGCCAATTTGGTCAAGGTCACAGAGCTAGAAAGTGATAAAGTCTGGAATTGAACCTTGTCTTTTTTATGCTAAAATTTGTGTCCTTAAGGACTATAAACTATTAAATCAGATGCCTACTCTGAGGCAAATTACTTTGCAATATAAGCATCAAAGAAAAAAATGTAATACCATTCATATGGTATCCAAACAACAAAAACCAATGAAGGAGTGAAGCCTCAATTTTAATCAAAGAACATACACTGAATGACAATGGGACTTACTCCAATTTGTTTGCATGATGTGAGCAATCTGAGATGCTGCCACAACACTGAAAAGGAATGGATACATCATTTCAAAAGTAATAAGAATCCCAACCAGAATGCAAGTTATTTGAAGACAGGAACCATGTGTGACTCACTGCTATGTATCAGTTCCTAGATGTTTTTGCACAAAGAAGGTAATCAATGCCTGACGAAACTGATGGTAAGCACTGGGAAATAAGCAGATGGTTTAAATGGTGTAAGTTTACATCAGAGAATTTTAGAGCAGTATCTGATGATAAAACCTGTTTCAATTAATTTTTTTAAGCAATCCATACAAACTGGTAAAATAATCAAAGGAGCCAAAGAAAATCTGCCTGAGTAGAAAAGGAAGCACAGAACTAAGAAAAGAATGCCTGTTACGGTATCTTCTTGAACGATTTTCCTCTCTGAATATTCAAATCCTCTAGATCCAAGTGCAAGTTAAAAGTAGGTGGAAAAAGTCAGTACATGAGAGATGTAATTGCCCTTTATAGCTTTTCTACTTTGGGACTCCTTTTTAAAAAGCAGCTTTCAAGTATCTCCTTTTTATGATAAATGTTTTATCTGGTAACATTTAAATCCTCATTTAGGGAGAATTCAAAGTTCACCCAAAAGCCAGTTCCAATGCCAAAGACTCATTTTCCCAAGCCAGTTGTATGCTTCTCTTTGAAATGAGCAATAAAGTCTATTTTCCAAGTAAGACACTTCCACACATATTTACTAAAAAACTAAATTTAAGCATCAAGAACATTCACAATATGCTAAATTCAAATTCAAACTGAGGCTATTCATGTGCACTTATTATTTTTCAAACTAATCCCTCTCCCACATAATTATACAACTGTTAACTACTTTTAAAATAAAATTTGAGGCACATATAAACCTTTCGATTATAACAAATTGTTTCTTTTTCTTCAGAAACTGCTTTAATGACTGCAAGTTATTTTCTAACAAACCTGTATTTTAAAATCAGCTAATATAACAAAATATAAGGAAGACATAAAAAGAAAATGCAGCCCTGGCTGGTGTAGCTCAGTGGATTGAGCACAGGCCTGCGAACCAGACGATCGCAGTTCGATTCCCAGTCAGGGCACATGCCTGGGTTGCAGGCTAGTTCTCGGCAGGGCCAGTTCCCAGCCAGGGCATGCACAGGAAGCAACCATACATTGATGTTTCTCTTCCTCTCTCTTTCCCTTCCCCTCTAAAGATAAATAAATAAAACATTTAAAAGAAAAGAAAAGAAAATGCAAAAATGGTGAGCATAATGCTAACACTGGCCTACGAAAGGGGTCACCAAGACAGGAATTATACTCTTACGGAAAGATTCACTAATACATAGTATTATTATTTCCCATTTAAGATCTCAACTGATTTGTATTTCTAGCACTATTTTAAGTTCTGCCTCCTTTAAGTTGATTTCACTGTTAATACTTATCAAAAATTATGAATCATAATGCAAAATAAAAATGGACGATATACTTTTAAAGGTCTTTGTGATTTAGCAATCTAAGAAACAAGCAAGGAGCCCAATATATCATACTCTGCACTTTCGCATAAGCTGTGGAATGCCCTTTGCTATTCAAATGTCAAGACTAGTCCAAATATCTCTTCTTTAACATTTTCCTTGACCCATATAGAAAGTCACCATTATGGCTCATATATCTCTAACTCAAATGCTCACTCTATCACAATTTTTTTTGAAATTTTAAGAGAGGGGGGAAGTAAGAGAGGGAGAGAAACATTGATCAGTTGCCTCTCACATCAAACTATTCCCCAACTGCAGACCTGGCTTGCAACCCAGATATGTGCCCTGACTGGGAATCGAACCGGTGACCTTTTGGTTCACAGGCCAGCACTCAATCCACTGAGCCACACCAGCCTGGACTCCATGACAATTCTTTAAATTCCCACCACACAAACTAAATTGTGGGTATCTTGCAAGCAAGGGCTGACCTTTATTTATTATTTAGCTAAATCCTGCTCAATAAATTTTCATTGAATAAATATTAGAAGCAGCAGTCTAAGGGTTTCTCTTGAAGGCTGTTACTGAATCATTACCAAGTGACTAAAAAACATTATCAAATTATAAAGTGATTATAGTCTTTACATCACAGAAAAGAAAGTTAACCCACTAAGGTTAAATAGTAAGATCTGAACCCATATTTCAATTGAAAATATAGATTGTTATTGCCCACTTCTGATCCAGAGCAAACTTCTCCAATCTGCTGTTTTCTCCACTTCAGCTTCTTGAGAAAGTATGTAGTAAACTGTTTAAAATTCCACTAAAGATAATTTTTATGTGATAATTTTTTATAATTTTTAAAGATCCTCTATAAACACACTACTGAAATATGATGCTGCAAGCTTTAAGTCAGGTAAACCAGAAATGAGCAATAAATGGCAAATTTATTGCTGTAAAATAATCCCGGATGTCAATATATAGTCCCTTCAGAATATAAAGAGCAGTAAGGCTTATTTTTAATGGAGATGAGTTACATATTTTCTAATCAAGTCTTTCTCATAAAAACACTAAAACACAATTTGGGAGGAAATATGACAATACAAAATTAGAATGTTAAGACTTTCTGCCTGGCCAAGTAGCTTGGTTGGTCAGCACATTGTTCCGATATGCCAAGGTTGCAGGTTCAAACCCCAGTGAGGGGACGTAGAAGAATCAACCAATGAACGCCAAATAAGTGGAACAACAAACTGATGTTTCTCTCTTGGGCCAGCTCTAAAAATCAATAAAGTTTAAAAAAGACTGTAGGGTATCCAACAAATCCTTGTAGGACTCTAATGGACACCAGTATAATCAAGGGTTTCAGCCAGGCCCCTGTACTTTCTCTTTTTTCCTTTGATATGTTGTAAATGGCAAAACAAGCCCTGCAGAAATTGTTTTAGATTATAAGCAGAAGAAAAACTAGAAACATGCTGATCTATAAATTATGGTGCATCTACACAACAGTATACCAGGTACATTAGTTATATGTACAGATATGAAAGAACATCTTTGAAGTTAAAATACATGTTGTAAGAATATATAAAATGGTCCAATTTTTATTTGTCCATGCAAATAAAAAGACCGGGAGGTAGACAAACTGTTAATATACATTATCTCTGGGTAGTAGGAGAAAATACAAAAACAAAAGTTTTTGTTTATTTTCCTTTACAATGTGCCTTTCACATATAAGCAAAAAGATGCCTGTTCTTTGTTCTCAACAGCTACATGACTGTAGGCAAATTACTTAAATTAGGTAAGCCTGCAACTAATATGCAGCATAGACATTAAGATCTCATAGAATTATTCTGAAATAAAATGATACATACCAAGTACTTCCTGCAAACACAGTGAATGGTACCTTTCTTAACTTTATTTCTCAGACAGTAATGTTATCTAAGTGATATACGTAGACATCATACAGAAACACTGGCAAGTGTTTCTGCAGTAAAATAACTGGAGAAAACAAAAGGGGAAGACAGTAATATACCCATATTTTGCTGTGTATAATATGCACCCATGATTTTGTGCACATTATACATGAGATTATGCCCATTTTAATATACATGGTATGTAATCATTATACTCATGTATAATGCACATCCTTATTTTCCCTAAAAAATCTGGGCAAAAAAGTACACATTATACACAGCAAAATACAATAATGGTCCTCAGAGGTCATTAACTGTTTATCATGTATTATTTACTTTTGACAATTTTCAGTATAAATGTTTTAGTTGAATTTACCCTAAGGCCTTAAAAAAGCCACCAGTAAGCATGTACCTTTCTCTGTATGTGTATTGAGAACTGAAAAATACTTAGTACCAGAAAACTGCCGCATTATTTAGCACATTTAAGTCTGAGGTAGCCATCTTATCAGCTAAGTGTGCATTTGACAAGCAAAAACTATCTGCAAGGATAATCATCACTGCATTATTCCTAATAGCAAGAAAATTGAAGACAACTCATGTGCATCAACAGAGGAATGTTTTAAGTTATAGTACAGCCATATTATGAAACAGAGACATTAAAAAGAACAAAGGTCGCCCTAGCTGAGGGCGTGGGTGTGGTTCAGTGGATTGCTGGCCTGCGAACTAAAGGGTTGCAGGCCAGGTCCCCAATAGGGGGTGCACAAGAGACAACCACACATTGATGTTTCTCTCCCTTTCTCCGTCCATTCCCCTCTCTCTAAAAATATTTAAAAATTAAAAAGCAATGAAGGCCTAGCCTTGGCTCGGTTGCTCAGTTGGTTGGAGCATCATCCCATGCACAAAAGGTTGTCGGTTCAATTTCCCAATCAGAGCACATACCTAGGTTGTGGGTTCAATCCCTGTTCAGGAGGCAACCAATCAATGTTTTTCTCTCACACTGATGTTTTTCTTTCTCCTTTCCTCTCTAAAATCAATAAACATGTCCTCAGGTGAGGATAAAAATAAAAGAATGAAGGTCTATTTGCTTTGCTATGTGAAATGTTAATATACACATAAATTGTGAAACTATATGATCTTAGTTTTTAATTAACCTAAACACATACAAAAAAATCTAGCTGTATACCCATTAACAAAGATTATCCTTGAGTAGGGGGTTTGCTCACATAGGTAGAAATTTTACTCATTTTTAGTTTGGTTTATAAGTAGTTAATTCTAGGTTATTTTTTAAAATACACCAGTCAAGCAGATTCAGTAAGATTCTTGAATCTATTTCTTAGTAGTATTAGTATTTTCTATGACAAAGTACAATCCAAATGTTATGCAATACTATAATTTTCTAACATACAATGATGAGGTCTGTCCAGGAAAAGATCAGCCACTGTTAAGATGAGAACAGCTGGCACATCAATGTAACCAGGTAGGCAAGGTGAGTGGACTGGGAATGCACACACGATGACTTCACTGTAGTGATGGGAGCAGATGCTGAGTGAGCGTGAGTGCTGTGTGGTATTGTATTAAAAAATGACTGAGCAGTAAGGTGGGGAGGAGAGATCAGAAAATAAAGAAAAAAACACAATGACTGAGTAGGGTAACAAATCCGCATCAAATTTAAGCATTGAACATTAAGCTTGAACATTCCTCCACAAAAACTAGTCAGGTGATTCAGAAGGCCAAGCAGCTATGAAAACTGGCAGCTTCGCCAGGACAACGTGCCTGCTTATGCATCACATCTCCCAGTTTTTTGGCAAAACATCGAATCACCCAGGTGACTTGGCCCCTCTACAGCCCAGATTTAGCATCCTGCAATTTCTGACTTTCCTCAAAACTAAAATCACCTTTTAAGGGGAAGACATTTCAGGCTATGAGATTCAAGGATATACAACTGGGCAGCTGATGGCAATGGGGAGAACTGTGAGGTCCCAAGGTGCCTACTTTGAAGGGGACTGAGGCATTATTGTCCTTTATACAATTTTCTTACATCTTCAATAAATGTCTCTAATTTTTCATATTACATGGCTGGATACCTCCTGGATAGACCTCTTACAGCAGGTGTTGTTTTTTAAGCTTTACTCTTGCAAGGAACTTTTTAATTGAAAAAAACTTACGATGCATATTCACTTTTAATAGAAAGCATGAGACATTAATCTGCAATAAGACACTAGGAAAAAGCATTGTCCTCCATTGGTTTAAAAGTAGTCTTTGTTGTCCTGTTTCAGAAGAAAAGAGGGCTTTCTGAAACAGGAAATAAAAGGCATTTTTCCCAGTGATCAAAATCTTCACCAACTAGGTAAATGGGTTAAAATGAAAGAGATTTACTATCCTAAGTGCAAATATTGTCTTTTGGTGTGACATCCACAGTCTAGAGCAGTTCTGCTCAAATCAATCCAACATCCAAGAACCCACTTTCAATCAGCAAAGACACAGGCATGCAGTATTTAACATTAAATGCAAATTCTCAAACAAGCAAGCACAGTTAAAAGGCTACAAATCAAGTAACTATCACTTCTGGTCTTGAGGGAAATAATCATAAATACCAAATTCTCAAGTACCCTCAATCCTTTAACATTACCAAATCAAAGGCCATCTTAAACGTGTATCCCAAAGTCTGAACAGGTTTTTTTTGTTAAAAACAAAAATTCATTTTGAAGTAGATTTAAATATGAAATCTATGTTCCCAATCACTAATTCATAGAAGGAAACAACCCACGTTATATTCTGACAGTTACCACTATGAATAACCACTGCAAGTGTTAATATCAAATTCTAAAAATTGAAATATCAATTTTAAAGACCTTTTAAACCACTTTTAACTAATGATTACCATTTAACTTATACTAAAAATACTGTAAATGCAGTTCTTCACAATAGGGAGACAAAAAATAGGTTTTTATTTTGCTCATCTTTCGAATTAAAGCGTGGTGCAAAAATTGCATTAAAATTAACTAGATTCTGTATCACCTACTTCCATAAACTCACATATTAAATTTGAATATCAAGATAGTTCTCACAGATGAAATCAAAATATACAACTGGTTGTTTGCCCACCCCCCAAAAAAGTCCTAGATGCCAAAAATGCTTGCATAAAAATCAACCAGAGGAATT
Organism: Sturnira hondurensis; assembly: GCF_014824575.4. Taxonomy (NCBI): domain Eukaryota; kingdom Metazoa; phylum Chordata; class Mammalia; order Chiroptera; family Phyllostomidae; genus Sturnira; species Sturnira hondurensis. The sequence goes on from NW_028073751.1 coordinate 956,085, forward strand.
TTAGAAAAAGTAAATACCATTATGCTTTTGTCTCCACTAAATACCAGTCCAAATTACAGAAATTTGTAAAGGTAGATATATGACAATGAACAGAACACTAAGTTGCTTTTCTAGCACAGGAATTTTTACATAATTCATTTAACTTTTTAGAAGCAAATATGTTGGAATTCAAAATGACAACAATCTTATCACTTTGAAAACTCTCCAAAAAGTGGTCTATTCCAAATAACCCAGAAAAAAAATAGATCTTTCCACTAAAAGTGAGTAAAAGACAAGCAGAGTATCCTTCTCTGCATCCTAGAAGGCCCCAAAATGCTGGACCAGATTACCAAATGAAGCACACATGCAGTTTCACTAAAAATGAAAAATACAACCCACTTAAGGGAACTGTAGAACTTGAGAGCAAAAGATTTGACTACATGTTTAGTCAATGTGCAAAACCAAGCATCAGCTCTCCTGTCAAAGTGACAACTGAGAATCCATAATCTGGTTTAGCAACTTTGACCTTTCTTCTAGAAAAGCAGAGCTTTGGCAGTTAAGAAAAAATTGGCAATGATTAGATCTTTAGAAATATATCATGACAAGAACTAAAAGAGAAGGGCGAGTAAATGTTAAAATAGTCTTTAAACCAAAGAATCTCCCCCTTCAAAAAGCTTTAGTATGGCTTTCAAGATTCTAGCCAATCATTTTATAACGTTAAAGTAAATAAATGTTCTAGATTAATAGGTAATCTGAGCCCACCCACCAGGTTATACATACTCTCACTCAATCATGTAAAGAATTGAATTCTTTATTTGTGATATCCATAAACGTTGCTATTCTGTATTTCTATCCAGGAAATTGTTTTCTATCCTATTTCGTTTCGTTTTGTTATTTATGAACAACTGAAATCTATTGCATTAAAGGGCTACAAATACACATTTGTCAACCAAACAGAATACAGATATTTCACTTTACAATTTGCACCTAAGACACCAGTAGTTGGTTCATGTCGCCATAGCAATTTGGGGCCATTGCCCAAGCTATGCATAGCAGTTTACATTTTCAAATCTCTGGTAAAAAGGGCAATTGTGATATGGGTTGTTAACTACATTCCTGTTACGCCCACCTAAAGTAAACGTGTAACCAGAGTCTGAACAGAATTTTTGATGGCAAAACTTCTAAATCTGATGCAATTGTTCTAAACAAGTTTTTGAACAAATTGTTTTGCACACATACTGCCATTTTGCCAGTAGATGGTGCTACAAACGTTGGGGGGAAGGATTTCCGTGAGGACAGCAGCTACAGGAAAAAACGTTTAAACCTGCTGAAAATACAAAAAATGCATTTAGTTTGGAGGTAAAATAGAACCCTTATTGTAGCCATTCATTACAGACAAGCCATTGAGGGATAAAACTAGACCATGTGAAAATTTTTAAATAGTTTATATGAATGAAACACATGCTTTACACAAAATATTTCTTTAGAACTGCACAGTACACACGTTTAAGTAAATTCTCATAAAAAGTAACCAATAATGTCAAGATGATAAACAAGTCCTTTAGTACAAGAGACGGTCGCACAGAAACTTTAAAGATTTTTAAAAAGCCATATCCACCATTTTAAAAGTTTTGCCTGAAAAGGGATAAAATCCAACACATCACTAGTAGGCAGGAAAAAAAAAAAGGACCTTTCAAAAGTTCCTCTAAATACACATCAAAATTAAAAATTAACACAAAAAATTTTCAACTAATATCCCTTAAAACGGTACGAAATGGATCATAGAAAAAAATGTTAGACATGTACGGTCAAACACAATGGTTTATTAAAAATAAAACGTAAAAATGATTTTTATACATATGCTTCCAAATTTCAGGCATGGGATCCAAGTAGATTTCATAGAAAACGCTGTAGCCAGGTATCAAGTCCTTACAACAAAGTAAACTAACCCCCCCCACCCCAACTCCCACCCAAGTTTTGCTACAGAATCAGCAAGTTCACTCCCTCCCCCCCAAAAAACACAAATTAAAACAAGACATTTTGCTAGTATAAAAACGACGAAAGTCCAAGTAATAATAAAAAAATATAGTCCATCAATAACTAACACAAAAATGTGTATGTGGGGCAGAGTCCATCTTCAGAGGCAGAGACGAGAGAGAGCTGGCAGGCAAACAGGGCAACACCCCCAAGAGTAAGCAGCCTTAGAAGCAGCTCCCCCAAGGGCAAAATGGGGAAGGCGGTGGGAGGGGAAGGGACTCGGGAACTGACCCTAGGTGGGTGGTTGAAGAGCTACTCCTATAGCCACTCCCAGGTACTTAAAAAATTTTTAGAAGGAACTGCCTCCATAACCACCCCCACCGCCATAGCCACCTCTGTAAGGTCCACTGTTACTGCGACCGCCCCAGCTGCTGCCTCCTCCGCCGCCACCGCCGCTCTTCATGGGCCCATAGGATGACTGGTGCTGGCTGTAGCTGCCGAAGCCGCCGAAGCCGTTGCCGTAGTCGCTTCCACCGTAGGACGAACCGCCTCCGCCTCCTCCGTAGGCATTGTAGCCGCCGCCTCCGCCGCCGTAACCACCGTAGCTGTTGTAACCGCCGCCACCGCCCTTAGACAGGCCGTTCTGGTCACGACCGCCACCGCGACCCCGGCCGCCTCGGCCACCTCGGGAGGACCGGGAGCCGCCTCCGCCCCCACCAGAGTGGATATCCTCCTTGGGGACGGCTTTCTTCACCTCCACACGATGGCCCTGGATTGGATGGAACTTGACCACCGCGGCCTTGTCTGCCGCGTCGTGATTCTGAAAATACACGAAGCCGAAGCCACGCTTCTTGCCTGACTGCTTGTCGGCAATAATCTCGGCCTTCTCCACGGTGCCAAACTGCGAGAAGTGCTCGATCAGGTCACCCTCGGCCACGTCTCCTTTAAGGCCCCCAACAAAGAGCTTCTTAACCTTGGCGTGGGCTCCGGGCCGCGCTGAATCCTCTCGGGACACCGCCCGCTTCAGCTCCACCGTGTTGCCGTCCACTGCATGGGGCGAGGCGGCCATGGCGGCATCAGCCTCCTCCACATTGGAGTAGGTCACGAAGCCGAAGCAACGGGAGCGCTTGGTCTGGGGGTTCACCACCACCACGCAGTCCGTCAGAGTCCCAAAGGCCTCAAAGTGGCCGCGCAGGCCCGACTCACTCGTCTGCACATTGAGGCCGCCGATGAACAGCTTACACAACTGGGAATTATCCATCTCCAAGGGCCGGGCCTTCCCCCCGCCCTGCGAGCTCCGAGGTTTCGCCGTCGCCGTTATCGTTGACTCAAGCCTCTTCACAGCTTGGGCCCAGCCGTTGCTGGAGCCGCCACCGGAGCCGCCACCGCCGGTCACCGGCGGGGGAAGGGAAGGAGGGAAGGGGAGGGAAGGAGGAAAAGAGGAAGGGGGAGGGAAGGGGAGAGGTGCCGGCTAGAGGGAGAGCTGAGAAAACTGGAAGACAACCAAGGCCGTTACTACCGCCACAGCCACCACCACCTCCGCTCTCCTACCTAGGCACCACACAAAGAGGCCGCTGAACGCGCGCGCACCCTCCCCGAGCCATGCGTCACCGCCGACGTACAGCAGCTTAGGGCTGCCCGCCAATCCCCGCCTTGCTCTCCTTAGTCCCGCCTACCGCGCCGCAGCGCCGCTCTCGATCACGGACTCCCCGCCCTTCGCCGTCTGTTCAAGCCCTCGACCTTCTGTGCTCTGCTGAGCTTCTTCCGCCCCGCTTCCACTCCCGAGCTCTCCTGTGTGTCCTGACAAGGGACTACCCCTGCCCTTTGCGTATCTCCGAGACTCATTTCCCACCCAGTAATGAGGCTGTTCCCAGTGATTTTACCCCTCCCCTTGCCGTACCCCCTCGCCCAGCTCCGCAGTGGCGTTCGCGCCAGCCCCTTGAGAGGCATGTCAATTCAACCAATCACCGCAACCCACTCGCACTCACTTCCGTTTTCCGCTGCCGCTGAACGGGCGCGCTCCTCGGAGCGTGCTGGTCCCAATGCCCCCTATTGCGGAGGCTGCCTGTCATCCCCCACACCTCCTCCCGCCCTGGGGGTGGGGGGTGGTGCGGGTTGGGAAGGGCGATGAGCGGGGGTTCTCTGAGGTCCGTTCCCAACGGATGTGGCCTGGGACGGCACGCGCGGGCTTTTTGAAAACTTGACTGTTGGGGATGGGGGCCTGGATTCACCCGCCATGTTCCGACAGGGTCGCTACACCTGGTATCCTCGCTTCTCACTTTGGCACAATGATGGAGGGTAGAAGCCTGGTTGGGGAAGAAGATTAGCCATTTACTGTAGGCCCCACGTGCGCTTTAACTAAAACATGGGCACGTGGCCCTGCGCAAAAGCGAGCCCCAGGTGACTTGAAGAACCAGCAGCGTGCCAAAAGCGCTTAAGACTTTACACCCTTTGGGGCACCCGTGAGGCCCTTATGCGGTGCCCCTCTAAATCCCCCTGAGCTAAGACATTTTCATTTTACCTCGGTGAACATATCTTACAGGTTTAGTTGATGATAATCTATTGCTTTTTTCCCAACTAAAATGTTAGCTTTTTAAAAAATATTTATTTTTAGAGAGGGAAGAGAGGGAGAAAAACAGGCTTGCCTCCCCCCTCCCCCACATCCCAACTAGAGGAATCCCTGCAACCCAGGCATGAGCCCTGACCAGGGATGGACCTGTGGCCTTTCACTTCGTGGGTGGACGCCAACCAACTAAGCCATACCAACTTTTGCCAGTCAGGGAAAAACATTAACTTTTTCTCGGTGTTTAATACCAGACTAGAAAATACATAAACATCATATATTAGGTTGGCCAAACAGTTCATTTGGTTTTTTATGTAAGATGGCTCTAGTAGTGCTTAGCCGGCTTTAACTTCATTTGAAAAGAGTGAGTTAGATTGTATTTTAACAGCTGTCATATCAGCATGCACTTTTTAAAAGCATCAAAATTGGCAAATTTTTGTGTAGCCATTTTAATATTGAAGATAGAAGAAAATAAGCAACATTTTCAGTATATTATGCTTTATTATTTCAAGAAAGGTAAAAATGCAACTAAAACGCAAAAAGAGTTTTTTGTTCAGTGTATGGAGGTGCTATGACTGATCAAACATCAAAGTAGTTCCACAAGTTTTGTACTGGAGATTTCTTGCTGAAGGGTATTCAGTCAGGTAGACCAGTTGACATTGACAGTGACCAAACTAAGACATTAATTGAGAACAATTAATGTTATACCACATGGGAGATACCCAACATACTCAAAATATCCAAATTAATAAAGGTTATTTATCGGTGAAAATTTTTATAAGTATCTTTTATTTAATGGGAAAAAATTAAATAGACTTTTTGGCCAACCCAATTCAAATATGCACCCCTGATAACTGCTTTGTATACCCTAGTTCAGGTGGAAATGACAGAAAAATTATAATAACTTCCATTTATTGAACCTTTGTGTGTCAAGCAATACATGGAATGTGGCATAGAATGAGACATGATATAACCAAAAGTCCCCCACATGTGGTAAATAAATACTGAAGAAGAGGAATGATTCATGAAAGAGATAGAAGTTGCACTGAATTTCAGAGGCAAAGGCTAAATAAGATTTTTATAGGCAGTCTATCTGAGCAAAAGCCAGAGGACACAGACCTGTCTGGAGCAGGAGGTTTCAACACAACACAGATAAGATTGGTTGAGTACCTTGGATATTATGAATATCTTGAATTTCAGATTGAATTTGAATGTTATTCCAAAGGTATATATAGATAGGCTACAAAGTTTGGAAATAAAGAGCACAGTTCCTGCCTGGCACTTAGTAAGTGCTCCATTTATTTCACAAATACTATGCTAAGTGCTGAGAATGTCAGTCAACAATAGTCAAAAATCTCTGCCATCATGGAGCTTATATTCTAGAAGCAGACAATGCACATCTTAGACTATGATAAGTGTCACTGTGGAAAAAAAGAGGAAAATAGTAAGCTATTATCTTGTTATAAAAAAACAAGTCAGATATTTGGGGATTACTAAATGATGATAAAGGGTGAGAGAAATAAAAGCATTCCTGTGATTAAAATCTGGCAGCCTAAAATGCAGCAATGGTAGAACTAGAAAATCTAAGACAAACTATTTTGGAGAGAGTGGGGAAGATGATGAACATAGTTGTAAATGTTAAAGATGACACTGGTACTCATGGTGTAATCTTTTCTGGAATGCCCAAGACTGTAGCTCAGATGAGAGAGTAGACTTCTGGAAATACATCTTAGTCATCCAAAAAATGTTAAAACAGTAAAAGATTAATTTCTGAAGGAAAGAGCATAAAACTGTAACTTATTGTCCCATCTAAACTATAAATTCTAAAGTAACAGGTTTTTTTTCTTATATTGTTTAAAAATTATCCTCCACATCACCTAATTGGGGATCCATTATGGATTAATTTCTCTTGAGGAGGAAAGTTTCATAGAGGTGTATGTCTGGTATAAGCCTTACATATAGAAGAGACATTCAGAAGCCCAGATAAATGTAAGAAAATTGGATGTTAGATTGTTCTCAGAGATTAGATTGGTAAAGGTAGATACAGTGGATAAAGAGTGTTATATAAACATTTAGATGATGCAGTCAGTTTCCTACCTCTCAGATCATTCGGGGAGACAAACCTTTTTTTACCTACTTTACCTTCTAGGTCATTGCCTGAAATTGTTTCTTGGCTTTACCTTGCTTGTTGATGTGGCAGTCTTCCAGCACACACCAAAAAAAAAGTAAAAATATAACTGGAATTTAGACAACCTTTGGTTCCATCCCTCCTGCAAGCTTGATTACAAAAACATCATTGAATATGACGGTTACACAATTCATAGAACTTTACATTAAAAGAGTGTACTTTAATATTCCTAAATTATATCTAGAAAAAGAAAGCGAGAACTGGGGAAAGGGAAAAAGAATTGAAGAAGAAAAGGAAAACTATGGCCATCTATATTTCCAGAAAGAAGCAACTTTGATTATGTTTTTAGTCAACTTTTTGTAACATTCAAGAATGTCTTTTTGCAATTAAGGTTCTTTTGTGGACTGAACTGTGTTTTTCCCCCAGCCTCAAGTTCACATGTTGAATCCCTAGTCCCCAGTACTAATGAGTGTACCTGTAACTGAAGATAAGGTCTGCAAAGAGGTGATTGATTTAAAATAAGGCTATGTGAATGAGTCCTTAATCCAACAGGACTGGTGTCCTTATAAGAAGAGCATAAGACTTAAAAGATTGTAATAATATTAAATGTAAACTGTGATTGGCAAATAAAATAAATAAACTTCATGTTAAAAAGACAGAGAAAGAAGAAGAAGACAGGAATAAGATACAAGGAAAGATACACTTTTCACCTTATACACATGTGTCCCACACAGGGGCACATGTATATAAGGTGAAAAGTGATGACCATGTCAAAGGCAGCAAGAGAGTAGCCATTTGCAAGCCAAGGACAGAGGTCTCAGAGGAACCCAACTCTACCGGCACCTTGATCTTGAACTGCAAGAAAATTAATTTCTGTTGTTTAAGCCACCAGTCTGTGGTGCTTTGCTATGAGAGTCCTAGCAAACTAATACATCAACCTAGAAAAGAAGTGCTTTCAGTGTCCACATTCAGAAGTATGAGACTTCACACATTTGTACCTGCAAATATGCCTATACACATCTTGCCTGGATTTCTCTAGGCAAGATTACAACAGATTTAATGATTTTAACCTATGAATTCTATAACAGGGTCACCGAAATACATTCTTAAAATTACATAAATTAACTTTTGGTTTGGAATTTTATGGCTTTTATTTATATTACCCTAAAAGTTTATATATTTTTAGTGTATTATTTTCAAGTCTAGTAAGAACTTCAAATTTTTTTAGTATTTCCTTCAGCAAATCAATGTGAAAATCAAGTTTTTAATTGTACCTGTTTGCAATGTGGATAACAATTTACAAAGTTTCTTTTCCTAACTTACAACTGTAAAGAAAAATAATTTGCATTGATTGAGCTCAAATGCCATCAACCTAAAAAATGGCAATTCAGAATGAGATCTAATTTGTGAAGTGTCCTATACTCACGCCTGTGAGTGAAGCAACATTCATACCACCATATACATTTTTGAGTCCTCAGGAATCTGGTCCTTCCACATTTCTAAGAACACACTGAACAGAGCCAAGAACAGGTTAGTCTACTCAGTAAGCTGCAACAGCGGTATTTAGTTGTAGTTTTCAGTGAGTCCAGGTTATATATAAAGTTTTTCTGGATCATTCGGGATCTAAACATTTTTAGTTAAATTATATTGATTATAATTTTAGTATATTAATATTAGGGAAAGAAAGCTACAGATTTTTCCAACTAAAACCAGCACAGCAATAGAAAAATATAAAAATAATTAGCCAACATTTATGTGATCAACAGTGTAATGATGAAATTAGCAGCTATGAAATCAAGAATCACATGCTCCTTGAGAAACCTATTCCATATGATAATCACTCACTGAAATCTCTCAGTATAAGTAGCAGTGATTTGTTTGGGATTGGCTATGTGCACACCCTAATTTACCTGAAACCTATTTTACTTTGCTGCCCCAAAATTCTAAATATGATTTATTTATTTTTCAGTTTCTGAAATAACATATGAAGCACTTTTCATTCATCAGTATCAATTAAACAGGCTTCTTTCGAGGTTTAAAATTGCATATAATTCAGTTCAAATTCTAATAATTTGATAATTTCCATCATTGGTTTGGGACGATTTATTTTTCACTAAGCTCTGATATGATTATCTACTGTATCCAGCCAAAACATATACATTCTCTAGATTTCATCACAAGGTTTTGTGCATGGTTTTATAAAATCATAGCATTAAAATCTTACTGACACATTCAAAAGTTCCACCAAAAATGAGTCCCATTATCCCTAAGCACTTACTGTAAAACCCACAACCCAGGTGTGTGCCCTGATCAAGAATTGAACCACCAACCTTTTGTTTTGCAAGACTATGCCCAACCAACTGAGCCACTCTGGTCGGGGATGTAACTACTATTTTGTTGGGAGGTGTTTTGAGACTACATAATATCTCTTTCTTCATCAGTCTTTCATCAACTAGTTTTTAGTATTCATTGATGCTTCTTGGGTAAATAAATTATTACAATGATGTTTTTGAAATGGTAATTTTCTAACTCAATCATTCTTTCTACCTGTTTCTTTTCCCCAATTATTCGTCCATTTGTTTATGTCAGTATGTGTTCATGGATTCTGATTTTATTCAGTGGGTTAAAATTTGCTATTATCATTATTTTGATGCTCTAAGTATCCCAGATTTCACCACTAGGAACTTACTCAAATTGACTTCACTGTTCTTTTGACATGTCACCCTATTCATTGAGCCCTTTTTACTTGCTGGCCTAAAAAGACATTTCAGGTTCATCTTGGACTTTCCCTGCCCTGGAACCAACTATTTTTCTAAGGAGTCTTGGTTCCTTTTAGTGAAGAATGGTACTTGGAAAACAAAGTATAAGCACTAGAGCTGTTCAGTGCTGTTTGTTGTTGCTCCCAGACAGAGATAGAACATATATGTATACACACATATAATACATTATGTACACATGTACATTACATGCATATAATTCATGCATTTATGTTTAAATTTATTTCTACATCTATCAATCAATTAGACCATGGATTCACACCACTACTTCCAATTCCAATCGATATCACAGAGGTCATTTTAGTTTTTTTCCTTTTCAATATTTATAACTCTTTTCTCTGATGGTGAAAAACCAGGTTTCCACTATTCTCAATGTATTTACAAATATTATTAACTCAATCTTGCCTGTGTGTAATTAATTCTCTGCTGTGCCCACCACTCTTTCACAAAGATGTCTTCCTTACCCTGTTCAGACTTCATACAGGGCTGGCCCATCACTGCTGCCGTAGCTCCCTCTCATGTAGATGCCCTCCTCATCCTGCTGGGCTTCAAATACCCCAGGCCAGGCCAGCTCCACCCTTGTGCAGAGATTCCCTTCCCACCCCAGTCAAGCTCTGATACATGGTGCCGGGTCAGCAAGCACACTCCTCACTCCTCATAGGTTCCAACATTTACCACTGAGCTAACACTCTGCCCTTAACTTAGATGCCTTCTTCACCTTACTCATGCTCCAACAACTTTGTGCCTGGCTGCTACTGTCACCACCATTTTGTTCAGAAAAACTCGTTACCTCTCTCAAGCTCCCAACCATTTAGGCTGCTACACCCTCCACCTGATACACACCTTCTCACTCCAGTCAGGCTCCCATGCCAGACAGCCCTCCCACCCTCATTCTCCACACTCCAATGCAGTTGCCTACCTTGCTCAGCCCTACTTAAGGGTTTTTTATTGTATTATTGTTTTTAATATAGTTTATTGATTATGCTATTACAGTTGTCCCATTTCCCCCCTTCATTCCCCTCCACCCTGCACACCCTCTCCTACCCACATTGCCCCCTTTAGTTCATGTCCATATGTCATACTTATAAGTTCTTCAGCTTCTACATTTCCCATACTATTCTTACCCTCCCCCTGTCTATTTTCTACCTACCATCTATGCTACTTATTCTCTGTACCTTTTCCCTCTCTCCCCTCCTCCCACTCCCCTGTTGATAACCCTCCATGTGTTCTCCATTTCTGTGGTTCTGTTCCTGTTCTAGTTGTTTCCTTAGTTTGTTTTTATTTTAGGTGTGGTTATTAATAACTGAGTTTGCTGTCATTTTAGTATACATGTTTTTTATCTTCTTTTTCTTAGATAAGTCCCTTTAACATTTCATAAAATAAGGGCTTGGTGATGATGAACTCCTTTAACTTAACCTTATCTGGCAAGCACTTTATCTGCCCTTCCATTCTGAATGAAAGCTTTGCTGTATAGAGCAATCTTGGATGTAGGTCCTTGCCTTTCATGACTTGGAATACTTCTTTCCAGCCCCTTCTTGCCTGTAAGGTCTCTTTTGAGAAATCCACTGACAGTCTGATGGGAACTCCTTTGTAGGTAACTGTCTCCTTATCTCTTGCTGCTTCTAGGATTCTCCCCTTCATTTTAATCTTGGCTAATGTAATTCTGATGTGCCTTGGTGTGTTCCTTCTTGGATCCAACTTCTTTGGGACTCTCTGAGTTTCCTAGATTTCCTGGAAGTCTGTTTCCTTTGCCAGATTGGGGAAGTTCTCCTTTATTATTTGTTCAAATAAGTTCTCCACTTGTTGCTCTTCCTCTTCTCCTTCTGGTACCCCTACAATTCGAATGTTGGAATGTTTAAAGATGTCCTGGAGGTTCCTAAGCCTCTCCTATCTTTTTGAATTCTTATTTCTTCATTCTTTTTTGATTGGATGTTTCTTTCTTCCTTCTGGTCCACTCCATTGATTTGAGTCCCAATTTCCTTCCCATCACTACTGGTTCCCTGTACATTTTCCTTTATTTCACTTAGCATAGCCTTTATTTTTTCATCTAATTTGAGACCAAATTCAACCAATTCTGTGAGCATCCTGATCACCAGTATTTTAAACTGTACATCTAATAGGTTGGCTATCTCTTCATCACTTTGTTGTATTATTTCCGGAGCTTTGATCTGTTCTTTCGTTTCGGTCATTTTTTTTTCTTGATGCACCTGTTACATAGTGACGGGCAGAGCCTTAAGTGTTCACCAGGGTGGGGCAACCCAGTCCCTAGGTTGTGATGCTGTATGTGGGGGAGGGGTCCAAGAAGGAACAGTGGAGCTTGCTCAGCTTTCTGCCGGATTTCAGTCACTTCCCCTGCTTCCCCCAAGCAAACTGGGCCCTTCTGGTGCTGATTCCCAGGTGGGTGAGTTTGTGTACATCCTGGGACCCTGTGAGTCTCTCCAAGGAACTCTCCTATAAGGCTGGGAGTCTCTCCCGGAACGTCAACCTCCACAGGTGTTTTCAATCAGTGTTTTGAGGCTTTAAAGCTGCTGGGACCCTGGGTTGTGCCCTCTGTCTGGCTCCCCAGTTTTACCTGGTTTATCTGCATGAGAATGTGGGACTGGCTGGTCCACCAGCTGCCTTGTGTGCTGTGTCCCTCCACAATCCACTGCCTCGTTGGGTCCGCCCGCTGCCGACTGCACACCCAGGATCCACCAGCCACTGCTTTGCCTCGAGTCCTCTCCATTCAGTGGCCCAACTCCACCTCTCCTACTGGTCTGGATGAATATGTCTGCTTTAAATTTTTGGTTGTCAGACTTCCATACAGTTCAATTTTCTGTCAGTATTGGTTGTTTTTTTGTTTCTAAATTTTTGTTGTCCTTATTTTGGTTGTGTGAGGAGGCACAGTGTGTCTACCTACACCTCCATCTTGGCCAGAAGTCTATTGTATTATTTTGAGTGAGAGGGAGGGAGGGAGGAATGGAACTGGTTTTATAATTAAAATGGCCACATGCAATTCCTGATCAAGATTTTTAATAATGATCTCTTCAATTTTTTACATTCACCATCCTCAAGAAAATGTATTCATAGTTACGTGGATGAAATTGTTAAATATTTTAATAATCACTTAGAAATGAGCCACCATTGAATTTATAATTAAAAAATATAATACCTCTGACTTTTCTTTTATTGGAAATTGAAAGCATTCTAGGCAGAGAGAACAGCTAGTGTAAAGGGTCCAGGGAGGAGAGAAGTACAGTGGGTGGAGATTACTGACGGGACAGTGGTAGAGAGATTTCCTGCGCTAGTGCAAAAGGATGTCAAATTCAATCAAATTTTTCATATCGTGATATTTAAAATAATGAAGAGACTCTTACTTGCAGTCTATACAATAATAGTTAGCTTGTAGTTACCCTTAGATCCTATCAAAAGTGTATCTCAGCTGCAGAGACAGAAGTACCCAATATACAGCAATTCAGGGCTAACACCCCAAATGGTGCCCACCGGGGACCTCTGCCCAGGCTGCTTCCTTCATCTTCCAGACCAGCTATACACTATACTTATAGTACTCCTGGATCATTTTGTGTTCCATTGATTCCACTCTCCCTTGTCCTCAATAAGCAGCAGCCAATTCCTGAAACAGATGTCCAGCTGGTAGATTACTTACTTGGGCTAAACTCAGCACCTTGCATCAGAGCAGCAAATGACAAATATCCTTCAAAATATCTGCTATTAGCAGGGGTGATGGGGCTTGTGGTCACACATTGCTCCATTATGAACACCCTCTGCATAGAAATGAGTGTTTCTGGTGCTGTTCCTTGAGTATATCAAGAGTCGAGGAGGGGATTAACATCTCCTGCATACCCATAATCCATTTGAAACACAATGACTGGATAGTTCTGCCTCCTTTTTCTTTCTCTTTGCCTAGATAAGTCTTACCCTGATTCAGAATTCAGCTTGGAAGTGAGTTCAAAATCATTCAGTCATTCAATTAACAAATATTTAGGAAGAAAATTCCACTTATAATTGCACCAAAAAGAATAAAATACCTAAAAAAAAGAATAAAATACCTAGGAATAATTTAATGAAAAAGGAGAAAGACCTATACACTGAAAACTATAAGGTATTGATGAAAGAAGCTGGAGACATAAATAAATGGAAAGATACTCTGTGCTTATGATTGGAAAAATTAATATTGTTAAAAACGCCTATACTCTCCAAAGAAATCTACAGATTCAATGATACTCCATTCGGAGGACAAAGCTAGTATAAAGGTCCCAAGAAAGAAAGAAGGCCAATGAGCTGAATATTACTAACAGAGTAACAGAGTGGTAGGAAATGAGAGCAGAGAGCTGAAAAGGGCTGGTTGCACACGGTCTTATAGGCTAGGCAAACAAATTCAGATTTTAAGAGCAATAGAAACCATTGGAGGATTTTAAACAAGGAAATAACACAATTTGATATCTTAAAATTTAAAAGATAACTAGTTGCTATGTGAATTATGGACTATAGAACCAAATCAGGTAAACCAGTAGGAATCTGCCACAGATGACCTAAAGGAGGAGATAATGATGTCTGGGAATTGGCTGGTGGTAGGAAACATGAAAAAAGTGGATGAATTCAAATATATTTGGCTGGAACAGTCAAGACAGTTAATATAGGGTGTAAGAAAAAAAATCATCAAGAATGGCTCAGAGGCTTCTGACTTAGGATCTGGTTGGACAGCAATTCCATTTATTGAAATCTGGAAGACTGCAAGGGCAGGAAGACTGGGAGTAGAGGAAGGTCTGTGGGTGAACATCATAAGTTCTGTTTTGTACATGTTAAGTCTGACATGTACATGTAACACATTCACACCTCTGGGGATTAGGACATGGATAGTTTGGGGGGCTCTACCTAACACAACATAAAAGAGGAGAAGGTACCTATGTAGGAGCTAAAGGAGAAGACACATTCATACAGGTCATAAAGCCAATGTTGATTTAACTAAGAGAAGTGCTAAAAGAAATTTTTAACTTTGATTATTCAATTTACTTAGCATCACATATGAGGTTAAAAATGCCAGATTTTTTGAAGCAGGGAAAGGGAGGTAAGAAGAGTGGGTTATAATCCAGAAAATACCACAGACAAGCGTCTGTGTCCTAAAACTGTTGCTTTGATTTGGTGGTTTAAAAATTTGGAATCATAAACACACATATGTTCCTTCTCTTTGGTAAGTTACATATTTCAAAAACAACTCAAATTCCTTATTTTCCTTTCAAATGTGATGTTCCATTTACATGCCACAAGATGGCAGAGAAGAGCAGAGAACAAATTCCTAAATCCAAATAAAAAAGAAAAAAAACTTAAAAAAAAAACCACAGGAGGAAAGAAGGTGGCTAGCTAGCTGGGTAAGAGGGAGCGGATTCCACTTCCCCCTACACATGGGAGGAAAACCTGGCTGATCTACAGGAGAGACAGAGCAGACAGCCACCAGTACCACAGCATATATGAAAACAGATAAAAAATTGTAGCGGACACTGAAAAACCAGACGGCAAGAAGAGTGCTTCAGGACAATAAGGGCCCAGGGATCAGTGCCAGGACCAGGAAGGCTGCAGCCCCAGGCCTGGCGTCCGCTGGGCCAGCCACAGGGCTCTTGGAAAAGAGCTGGGTTGGCACTCCCTCCTCGGCCAAAAAGAGTTTGAGCTGTAACAGGAGAGACATGCTTGCTTGTAGTCACAGAGAGGGGTGTAAGGACTAAGTGGCCAACATACCGGGGCTGTGAGCACCCATGCTCAGCCCTGGGAAGAGTGTGCGCTGGAGCCTGTGCGACCTAAGGTGGCCTGGCTGGTTGCGCCCGCCTGCAACCCGAGGTGGGGGGTGCGGGGGAGCTTTGTGGAATGTTGGGGCCGACACCTATGGACCCAGAGACAGCACGCACACGCCTCAGGAGACACAGAGCCCGGACTGTGAACGCTGAGAGAGCACACGCTCCTCAGAAGGTTTAGAGCCCACCCCCAGGACCCTGCAGAGGGGCACCAGGCTAGCTCTGGGGAGAGTGCCTACGAGGCTGACTGAGTGCTGAACAGGAAGGGAGAAAAGCATACTTCAGCCTGCTGCAGCAGCAGGAACAGAAAAACTGGTTTGGCCAGTTTGAAACCAGCAAAAGGGTTTTGTTTTTTGTTTGATTGATTTTTGAAAGTAAATTATTATTATTTTTATTCTTAATCTCTTTTTCTTCGCTTTCCTTTTTTCTTGTTTTATACCTTCTTCCTTTCTTTCCAATTTTATCTCTTCTCCCTTCTTTAGACTGTTTTTTTTTTAAATATCCACAAGTGAGACAAAAAACCCAGAACTGTGAAAAGACCAGAGTTGGACCCAAAGAGGGGGCATCCCAACAGCTGAGACAGAGAGACAAATTTCACTTTGCTATTACAGAGAACCTGCAAGTTATTGCATATTTGTATTATTATTTTTTCATTATTCTTACATCTTTTATTTGAATAATATTTTTGTATTCCTCTTCTTTCTGTTTAGTCTTCTTTGCTTGGCTGGTTACACGGTATTGTTTGACAAGTTTCCCCTGCCTTCTTATTCATAGTGCATTGCTAATTTACTGTCCTTCACTTCACCTGTGTTCCATTAGCACACTACTCAAGGTCCTATACTCCCTATTCTTGTTATCTAAATCTCATAGATTCTGTCATATGACTGTTGCTCTAACATTATTGTAAATAATAGCTGTTCCATACTATTGTGAATACTATACAACACCCCTCCCAGATCTTATCCCACTTCACGGTTTCCTAAACTCTATTACTGTAGTGGTTAACTCTATTCTCTCACACACTACACCTATTTACTATCCTTTATTCTCACCTTACCTCAGAATCTGACTTCCCAAAACCTCACTGCTTTCTAGATCCAACTCACAATCCTTCCCTCCCCAACAACAGTCTCACCTTCTTTCCATCCTTTTTAAAAGGTGGCTAGTTGGGCGGAAGATCACAGTTAACACTATACATAGCCAAAGGATCCCCTGTCTCTTCTCTACCGGCTGCTACTGTAAATAGTATAGAAAACTCTCTTGCTGTCTTAAAACCATTTTTCCTTACCCCTCAAACTGATCACAAAAAAGAGTAGGTGGAAGTGGTGAACACCAGGATACCCAAAGAAGACTGCACCACTGAATCTCACAGGTATTCTACCACAGAAGTTCACACCATAAACCCAGGGAGTCAAAGCAGATCAATTTAAGAAGCTGAGGCTAACAAGAAGAATCTCACAAATAATGGAAAGACAATTCCCAAACAATCCCCAAACAAAAGGAAAGGAGGAAGCCTCAGAAAAAATGCTAATAGAGATAACTCAACTATCAGATATTGAGTTCAAAGCAGTGGTTTTCAGGAAGCTTCATGAGCTCACAGAAAATTACCAGAAACTACAGGGAAACTACAATGAACTCACTGCAAACTATATTAACATGAAAAAAGGAAACAGAAACTATCAACAAGGGCCAAGAAGAAATAAGAATACAATATCTGAGCTGAAGAACACAGTAGAAGGAATCAAAAGCAGTATAGATGAAGCATATCAGATCAGCGAGCTGGAGGACAAAGTAGAAAAAAACACCCAGAAAGAGCAAGAAAAGGAAAAGAGGCTCAAAAAGAATGAAGAGGGATTAAGAGAAATACAAGACAATATGAAACATAATATCCAAATAATAGGGATACCAGAAGGAGGAGAATAAGAGAAAGGGACAGAAAACCTATTTGAAAAAGTAATGATGGAAAACTTCCCTCATTTGATGAGAGAAAAAGTCACACAAATCCAGGAAACACAGAGAGTCCCAATCAAGAGGAACCCAAAGAGGCCCACTTCAAGACACATCATAATAAAAATAGCAAAATTCCAAGACAAAGAGAGAATCTTAAAAGCAGCAAGGGAGAAACAGGAAGTAACATACAAGAGAGCCCCGATAAGGTTAGCAGCTGATTTCTCAATGGAAACACTTCAAGCCAGAAGATAATGGCAAGAAATATTCCAAGTGATGAGAACCAGAGGCCTGCAACCAAAGCTACCTTACCCAGCAAGGCTCTCAATCAAGATAGAAAGCCAAATAAGGAGCTTTCAAGACAAAAGAAATCCAAAAGAATACACCTCCACCAAACCAGCTCTGCAAGACATGCTAAAGGGACTCCTTTAAGGAAAAGAAGGAAAAGAGAGAGAGAAACACAGGTACAAAAATGACAATGAATAAGTACCTATCAATAATAACCTTAAACCTAAATGGATTAAATGCTCCAAACAAAAGACATAGAATAGTTGAATGGATAAAAAAGCATGACCCACACATATGCTGCCTACAAGAGACCCACCTCAGGACAAAAGGCCTACACAGACTGAAACCAAAGGGCTGGAAACAAATTTTCCAAGCAAACGGACAGGAAAAAAAAGCAGCCGGGGTAGCAATACTCATATCAGACGAAATAGACTTCAAAAAAAGGGCCCTAAAAGAGAGACCCAGTCGGTCACTTCATAATACTCAAGGAAAGAATTCACCAAGACATAAACATTGTAAATATATATGCACGCAATGTAGGAGCACCCAAATACATAAAGAAAATCTTAGAGGACTTCAAGAAAGATATTGACAGCAACACAATAATAGTAGGGGATTTTAACACCCCACTGTCAAAAATGGACAGGTCTTCCAAACAAAATATCAACAAAAATATTGTGGCATTGAACAATGCCCTAGATGAAATGGACTTAATTGATCTATATAGAGAGCCCTTCATTCCCAAAGAAGCTAAATACACATTCTTTTCAAATGCACAAGGAACATTTTCAAAGATAGGACACAAAACAAGTCTCAACAGATTCAAGAAAACTGAAATCAAACCAAGCATTTTCTCAGACCACAAGGGATTGAAGCTAGAAACCAACCTCAAGGGGAAAAACCTAAACACTCAAAATCATGGAGCTTAACTAGCATGCTATTAAACAATGAATGGGTCAAGAATGAAATTAGAGAAGAAATCAAAAAGTTTCTGGAAACAGGGACTTCCGCCAAGATGGAGGCGTAGGTGGAAACACTGTGCCTTCTCCCACAACCAAGTTTGAATACAACGAAGGTTTAGTAAACAAAGACGCAGCCAAAGAACAGAAAATTGAACTATACAGAAGTCCAACAACAACAAACAGATGACCGGGACCAGTAAGAGGGGTGGAGCCAGCAGCGGAGCAGGGTCAGGCAGGAAAGAGCCTCTGACCCAGGCGAGCAGACAGCCAGGGTAGCATCTCGGACCCAGTGAGGGTGCAAGGCAGGCTGACCGTGGTCACACATTTACGCGCAGATAAACCAGCAGAGGAGTGAGCAGTGAGACAGACTGCGCAGGCCCCAGCGAACCCAGTGAGGGCGAAAGGCAGCGGGCTGACCGTGGTTGCACATTCGCATGCAGTGGGACAGACCGTGTGGTCCCAGTGCCGGGAGGCAGCAAAGGGGACCACCATTGCATTCCTTTGACCCCACCCCCACATACAGTGTCACAACCCAGCAACTGAGTAGCCCTGCCCTGGTGAATACCTAGGGCTCCGCTCCTCATATGTAACAGGCAGGAACAGTCCAAAATATGGCTCAAGAAAAACTCAAAGCCCCAGAGCCAATAACTCTAAGCGACCAAGAAATAGCGAACCTCCCAGATGCACAGTTCAAAATACTGGTGATCAGGATGCTCACAGAACTGGTTGATTATAGTCACAAATTAGAGGAATATAGGAAGGCTAAACTAATTGAAATGAAGGGAAATGCACAGGAAACCAATAGTGATGGAAAAAAAACTGGGACTCAAATCAATGAAGTGGACTAGAAGGAAGAACAAAACATCCAACCAGAAAAGAATGAAGAAACAAGAATTCAAAAAGATGAGGAGAGGCTTAGGAACCTCCAGGACATCTTTAAATGTTCCAATATCCAAATTATAGGGTTACCAGAAGGGGAAGAGGAAGAGCAACGAGTGGAAAACTTATTAGAACAAATAATAAAGGAGAACTTCCCCAATCTGGCAAAGGAAATCGACTTCCAGGAAATCCAGGAAGCTCAGAGAGTCCCAAAGAAGTTGGACCCAAGAAGGAACACACCAAGGCACATCATCATTACACTGCCCAAGATTAAAGTGAAGGAGAGAATCCGAGAAGCAGCAAGAGATAAGGGGACAGTCACCTACAAAGGAGTACCCATCAGACTGTCAGTGGATTTCTCAAAAGAGACCTTATAGGCAAGAAGGGGCTGGAAAGAAGTATTCCAAGTCATGAAATCCAAAGACCTACAGCCAAGATTACTTTATCCAGCAAAGCTTTCATTTAGAACGGAAGGACAGATAAAGTGCTTCTCAGATAAGATCAAATTCAAGGAGTTCATCACCAAGCCCTTATTATATGAAATGCTAAAGGGATTTATCTAAGAAAAAGAAGATAAAAAAATATGAACAGTGAAAGGACAGTAAACTCACAGTTATCAACAACCACACCTAAAACAAAAGCAAACCAAGAGGACAGCTAGATCAGGAGTGGAACCATAGAAATGAAGAACACATGAGGGTTAGCAACAGGGGAGTGGGAGGAGGAGAATGGGGAAGAAGGTACAGAGAATAAGTAGCATAGACAGTAGGTAGAAAATAGATAGGGGGGGAGGGCAAGAATAGTAGGGGAAATATAGAATCTAAAGAACTTGAGATATGTGGTCATAAACTAAAGAAGGGGAATGGTGGGGAGTGGGTGTGCAGGGTGGAGAGTAATGAAGTCGGGGAATAGAACAACTGTAATGGTATAATCAATAAAATATATTTTTTTAAAAAGTTTCCTCACAACAACTCAGAATTTATGGGACACAACAAAGGCAGTCCTGAAAGGGAAGTTCATAGTGACACAGGCCTACCTAAAAAAGATAGGAACATTTCAAACAAACAACCTAACCCTATGCCTACAAGAACTCAAGGAACAACAACAAAGACAGCCCAAAGCTAGTAGAAGGAAGGAAATAATCAAGACCAAAGAAGAATTAAATGACACAGAGACAAAAAGCACAGTTCTAAGGATCAATGAATCCAGGAGCTAGTTCTTTGAAAAGATAAACAAAATTTACAAGTTTTTAAGCAGGCTCATCAAGAAAAAAAGAGAGAGGACCCAAATAAACACAATCAGAAATGAAAGAGGAGAGATTACAACTGACACCACAGAAATAAAAGGGATTGTAAGAAATAACTATGAAGAACTCTATGCCAAGAAATTTGAAAATCTAGGTGAAATGGACAAATTTTTATAAAAATATAATCTTCCAAAACTGAATGAAGAAGAAACAGAAAGCCTGAACAGACCAATAACAGCAGAAGAAATTGAAGCAGTAATCAAAAAACTCTCGACACACAAAAGCCATGGACCAGATGGATTCACAGGAGAATTCTACAAAACATTTGAGGAAGAGCTAACCCTTGTCCTTCACAGACTATTTCAAAAAATTCAAAGTGATTAAAGACTCCCAAACTCTTTTTATGAAGCCAACATCATCCTAATCCCCAAACCAGATAAAGACAAAACAAAGAAAGAAAACTTCAGGCCAATATCGCTGATGAACATAGATGCTAAAATCCTCAACAAAGTATTGGCAAACCGCATCCAACAATACATTAAAAAGATCATACACCATTACCAAGTGGGATTCATCCCAGGGATGCAAGGATGGTTCCACATTCTAAAATCAGTTAATGTAACACATCATATAAACAAAAGACAAAAAAAACACATGATCATATCAATAGATAGAGAAAAGCTTTTGATAAGGTACAGCACCCATTTATAATAAAAACACTCAGCAAAGTGGGAATAGAGGGAGCATTCCTCAATATAAGAAAGGCCATATATGAGAGACCTACAGCCAACATCATACTCAATGGGCAAAACTAAAAGCTTTTCCACTAAGATCAGGTACAAGACAAGGTTGTCCATTTTCACCACTTCTTTTCAATATAGTATTTGGAAATCTTAGCCACAACAATCAGACAAGAAAAGGAAATAAAAGGCATCCAAATTGGAAAGGAGGAAACAAAACTGGCATTGTTTGCAGATGACATGATAGTGTACATAGAAAATCCTATAGACTCCACCTAAAAACTGCTCGACCTAGTAAATGAATTCAGCAAAACAGTGGGAATGAACTCAATATCCAGAAATCAAAGGCATTTTTATATACCAACAATAAAACAGCAGAAGCAGAAATCAAGAAAAAAATCCCATTCAATATATCAAAAAATAAAAAATAAAATACCTAGGAATAAACCTAACCAAGCAGGTAAAAGACCTGTATGCAGAAAACTACACAACACTGAAGAAAGAAATCAAGGAAGACACAAACAAATGGAAACATATGCCGTGTTCATGGATCAGAAGAATTAACATCATCAAAATGTCCATACTACCCAAAGAAATTTACAGATTCAATGTAATACCTGTTAAAGTACCAATGGCATACTTCACAGACATAGAACAAACACTTCAAAAATTTATATGGAACCATAAATGACCCTGAATAGCTGCTGCAATTTTGAGAAAGAAGAACAAAATAGGAGGGGACACAATACCCAATACCAAACTGTATTATAACGCCACTGTAATCAAAACATCCTGTTACTGGCATAAAAACAGACACCTGGACCAGTGGAACAGAACAGACAGCCAGAAATAAGCCCAAGTCTCTAAGGTTAATTAATATTTAACAAAGGGGGCAGCAACAGAAAATGAAGTAAAGATAACCTCTTCAACAAATGGTGTTGGGAGAACTGGACAGCTACATGTGAAAAAATGAAACTCGAGCACCAACTTACACCAAAATAAAGTCAAGGTGGATAAAAGACTTAAATATAAGCCATAACACCATTAAAGTCCTAGAGGAGAACATGGGCAGGAAAATCTCAGATATTTCACACAGCAACATTTTTACTGATATGTCTCCCTAGAGCAAGGGACATAAAGGAAAGAACAAACAAATGGGATCTCATCAAAATAAAAAGCTTCTGCACGGCTAAAGAAAACAGCATTAAAATAAAAAGAGAACCAACTGTATGGGAAAACAATTGCCAATGATACCTCAGACAAGGGTTTAATCTCCAAAATATACAAGGAACTTACATGACTCCACTATAAGAAGACAAGCAACCCAATTAAAAAATGAGCAGAGGACTTGAACAGACACTTCTCCAAGGAGGATATACAGAGGATCGAGAGACACATGAAAAGATGCTCAGTATTGCTAGCTATCAGAGAGATGCAAATTAAAATCACAATGAGATACCACTTCACCTGTCAGAATGGCCATCATAAACAAAGCAACAAACAACAAGTGTTGGAGAGGTTGTGGAGAAAAGGGAACCCTAATGCATTGTTGGTGGGATTGCAGACTGGTACAACCACTATGGAAAACAGTATGGAATTTTCTCAGAAAACTAAAAATGGATCTGCCTTTTGATGCAGCAATTCCACTGCTAGGATTATACCCTAAGAACCCTGAAACACCAATCCAAAAGAACCTATGCACCCCAATGTTCATAGCAGCACAATTTACAATAGCCAAGTGCTGGAAGCAACCTAGGTGCCCATCAGTAAATGAATGGATCCAAAAACTATGGTACATTTACACAATGGAATTCTATGCAGCAGAAAGAAAGGAGCTCCTACCCTTTGCAACACCATGAATGGAACTGGAAAGCATTATGCTAAGCGAAACAAGCCAGGTGATGAAAGACAAACACCATATGATCTCATCTTTAACAGAAACCTAAACTACAAAACAAACAAACAAGCAAAATATAACCAAAGACACTGAAACAGAGAACAGGCTGACAGTGTCCAGAGAGGAGAGGGGAGGGAATCTCAGTGGAAAAGGGGAAGAGTTTACAGGAACAAGTATAAAAGACACATGGACAAAAACTAGGGTGGGTGGAAATGGGAGGGAGGGGGGAGGGCTGGGTGGGTGAGCTGGGATGGGAGTAAAAGACAGAAAACTGTACTTGAACAACTAAAGTTTAAAAATTTTTTTTAAAAACCCACCACACACCTTTTATACTTCAAGTCAAGGGCAGCCCTCTGGGATAGAGGGCAAATCCAAACATCTTAGAGTAGAAAAGTACCTCACTTTTAAAGGCTTCCAGAAACGTCAATTTCACAATTTTCCTCAGATATTTGTGAAACCTGTTAAAAATGTCTATCAAGACAATATAGCCAAGATGAGTTCAAAATAGTTAGACAAATTCACAAGTTCAGAGAGAACTAAGAATAACTTTAGCTTTGAAAACTACCAAAAGCAAAAAAAAAATAAATCAGAAAACCAAAACCTAATGCCCTGACCTTGACCTCTCTGAGGAAACTTAATGGCTGCCTCTTGGTCACCCCTAAAGCACCTCAAATTCAACTCGTCCCACATGAAACTCTCCACCTTCCACACTTTCCCTTCCTTGTGTTCCTATTTCAGTTAAGAATACTATCATCAACCTGGTTGCCAAGTCCAGACACCCTCAGGTTATCTTGTTTCAATAACCCTCAACTTGAAAAGAAGCCCCTTTTTTCCATCATTGTTGTTGTTAGGAAGTCAACTATTAATCCAATTGTTCTCCTCTGAAAGAATCTACTCTTTTCCTCTAGTGCTTCTGAGATTTTTTCTTTGCCTATTATTTGTCTATGATGTGTCTTGGGTGGATTCCTTTATTCTCTTTGGGATTGGTGAACTTCTTTAATTCATTCTAAAATATTTTAGTCTTACACATTCAAATAATGCCTCTGCCTCACTCTTTCTCTCCTTTCTTTATGTAACCCCAATTAAATGAATGATAAATCCTCTTATTCTACTCACCACACATCTTAATCTCTGTTCGTAGTATTTTCTTTTTGTCTCTCTTCAAAGCATTCTGGGTGATATTTTCTGATCTATCCTCTAATTCACTCATTCCTTTAGCTGTGCTCCATCTTCTATCAAACCCTTCAACTGAGTTTTTATTAAGTTATTTATTCATCATTTCTAGAAGTTCTATTTGGTCCTTTTCCAAATATTTTCTGTTCCTCATTATGATTTCCTATTCCCTGCATATACCTTTAGGCTTGTATTTTACCTCTTTAAACATTGTTGTATTACTTGTAGTAGTCAAGGAAGGCTGTTACATGACAATAATAAATGACTCTAAAACCTCAATGGCTATAATGATGAATATTTGTTTTTTGTTATCTATGTTCACTGTGGGTCAGCTGCAGTACTGACCCACATCTCCTTTGCTATTGGACCAACACTGACAGTTAAGCCATTATCTGAAATATTTATGTTTGTCAGGAGACAAGGGAAAGAGAGTGTGGCCAAGCACATGCTGGCTCTTCAGTCTTCTGTCAAGAGGTGATATATGTCACTTCTGCTCACATTTCAGGTAAAATCCTCTTGAAAGAAGGGGTGCCATGTTTCATGAATAATAATAAAAAGTCTATCAGAGCCCACCCTTCTTATTAAATATTCAGTCTCCCCATCATATACAAGTGTACTTATCTCCCTCCTCCAGAGAGAAAACCCTAAAATCTCATACAGTCATTGCTTTGAGCACAAAGTCCAACATCTCTGAGTGATATGTGTTCACCTCTACATCACTACATGAGGTTCATTTTAACCTGGATACCTTATAAACTAATAACACACATCATCTGTTCTTCCCCATCATGTGTGTGTGTGTGTGTGTATAAAATAGTGAAAGAGTCATAATAATTGCAATAATACTCCCACTCAGAAAAGAGAAATCACAATTATAAAATCCCACTGACTAGACAGTTACAAGGGGTTCCTACTCTAGGGAGGGAAAATATTTCTTAAATAAGTCTTCATTTCACTTCCCAGGAATGTCCCCTATTCCACTGTTCACCATGGTGCTCAGTTCTACCCTCTGGCAGGATGTTCCTTTTCAATTAACCTTGGTCACTGTGAAGAGGTCATTGGAAAATATGCCCTCTTTGGGGACTTAGTAGCTTTCTCTGCACGTTCCTTCCCATAGAACATTGGGGCCAACAGTTGCAGAATCTTTTAATCCATGATAGTGTTACTTTTCATGTATACTTATTTCTCAAAAAATACTTGATTTTTTACTTATTTTAATTATCTCACCCCACCCCAACCTGAATAACCAACTGAAGACTAGCTGAACAGAAGAAGTCTTATAACTAAGGATATGCAGAAGAAGCCACACCAAGACTGGTCGGAAGGGCAGAGATGTGTAAAGGGCTGGACCCACACCACATGTGGTGGTTGAGAATCTGGAGGACTATCTCAGCTACAAAAGCAACTCCCCCTGAGGAGCGGAGGTCTCAACTACATGCAAGGGTCCCCAACTTGGAGTACCAGTGCCAGGAAGAGAAGCCCACATAATTCCTGGTTGTGAAAATCAGCAGGAATTCTACCTGCCAGGGAGAGATGAGAGTCTGCTAGAAACCCAGGTATCCTCTTAAAGAACTAGCACATAAAATCTCATCTGCACACACTCGCCCTGGGCCCCCCCCCCCCAGAGGATCAGCAGCTCAAAGTGGACTGGAGTCATACAGGGAGAGATTGGGTTGTGTGGCCACCAATGTCCCTGTGCAGAGTCCCTCTCCCATGCCACCCACAGATGCCATCTTTCCGCGATCAGCCTAAGGGAATTTTCTAATCCCACCCTCCTGACTCCCTACAGCCCTGTCCTGCCAAGAAATCAGCTAGCTGCAGCAAGCCTAGGCCCACACTGCAGACTTTCGTAGAAAGCTCTTGAGGAGATTCTGGCAAAATCAGGAGATATCAGAGACACACAGGAAGAGACTAAGTGTAGTGGCTTTAGGGCAAAGGCCGATTTTCCCATGTGCTCCACCAGTACCACCAGCCCCATAGCATCAGTTTGAGAAGATGCGTCAGCTCCATCCTACGAACTCACTGTGGCCCTGCCCTACCAAGCTCACACCCTTCAGAGGAGTCTGCTGGTTTAGACCAGCCTATGCCTGCATTGGGGTTTTTCTTGGAAGGCTCTCAAGGAGGTCCAGACAAACTCAGGGGATGTCAGAAGTGGACAGGGAAAAACTAAGTTGTGTGGCTTTGGACAAGGGCCATTTCTCCCCAGGTGCCCAGTCAGCACCACCATTCCTATGCAAAGCCTCAGTACTGGTGGAAGCTGGCCCCACTATACAGTGTGCATAACCTCCCCCATGCATAACCAGTCCCAGCAGAGGCAGCCACCAATAGTTTTATAGCTCATAACAGGTAGCCCATGGACAGTTAGAGGCAGTGTCTGACATAGAACTACACCAGTACACGAGAAAACCCAAAACTAACACACACTGTGCCTGGCTTCAGACCACATCAGAGCATAACCCAATTAGCTCCACAAGGTTTTGGGAGGCACCAGACCCTACTGGGATAAATTCTACTTCCTGGAGTCAATTCCCACATAGCAACTCATACACTGTGGTTGGGGTCAACTTCAGTCAGCAAGTCTGAGGGCCTGCCCCACAGGTAAACAGGACAATAGCAATCAAGACCAAACTACAGCCCTGGCCAAGTAGCTCAGTTGGTTAGGGCATCGACCCAATAAACCAAAGTTGCAGGTTCAATCTCCAGTGAGGGCACATACAGGAATCAACCAATGAATTAGTACATGGATGAGTGGAACAACAAGTCAATGTTTCTCTCTCTCTCTCCCTTCTTCTTCTCCTCCTTCTTCTTCCTCCTGCTCTATCTCCCCCTCTCTCTCTCAAAAAGATTTTTTAAAAAAGACTAAACTACATAGAAGGGCTAACATAACCCACTCAAGAGACATTCCTGTAGCATACAGCTAAGGTAATCAGGAAGACTGCACCTCTAGCCCCATAGGATACCTACTATGAAAGTACAACATACAAACCCTAGGAGACATAGGAGATCTACCTCAGCCAATATGGAAAAACAAACATACCCCAAATGAAAGAAAAGAAGAAATCACCCCAGAAAGATCTAAATGAAATGGAGGCAAGCAATCTACCACACACAGAGTTCAAAATAATGCATATAATGATGTATAATGATCTTAGTGAGAATTTCAACAAAGAGATAACAAGCATTTTTCAAAACTCATGAAGTCATAAAAAAGGACTGGTCAGTAATGAAGAATACAATATCTGAAATGAAGAATGCACAGGAAGTAATCAAAAGCAGACTACATGAAGCAGAGGATCAAATCAGCAATGCAGAAGACAAGATAGCAGAAAACAATCAGAGCAGCAGAAAAAAAAACATTTTTTTCAATGAAGCTAGGCCTCGGTCAGGTAGTTCAGTTGTTCAGAGCACTGTTCCAATATGCCAAAGTTGTGGGTTTGATCCCCAGTCAGGGCATACACAAGAATCAACCAATGAATCCATAAATAAGTGGAACAACAAAATCAGTGTTTATCTCTCTTGTTCTCTCTCTCTCATCAAGAAATTTTTAGAAATTTAAAATGAGGATAATGTAAAGGACTTAGAGAATAACATCAAGTGTAATAACATCCACATCATGGGGTACCAGAAGGAAAAGAGAAATAGCAAGGGACTAAGAACATATTTGAAGAAATCATGACTGAAAACTTCCCTAACCTGGTGAAGT
Organism: Sturnira hondurensis; assembly: GCF_014824575.4. NCBI lineage: Eukaryota > Metazoa > Chordata > Mammalia > Chiroptera > Phyllostomidae > Sturnira > Sturnira hondurensis. The sequence continues at coordinate 984,130 of NW_028073751.1, forward strand.
AAAAAGACACACAAGCCCAGGAAGTGCAAGAGTCCCAAAATAGATGAACCCCCAAGAGGTCCACACCAAAACATACCATAATCAAAATGACACAGGTTAAAGACAAGAAAGAATCCTAAAAGCAGCAAGAGAAAGATATTAAGTTACATAGAAGGAAGCTTCCATAAGACTGTTAACTGATTTCTCAACAGAAACATTTCAGACCAAGATGGTATTGGCATGAAATATTCAAAGAGATGCAAAGCAAGGCCTTACAGCCAAGACTACTTCCCCTAGCAAGGCTATCATTTAAAAATCAAAAGACAGATAAAGAGCTTCCCAGACAAGAAAAAGTTAAAAGAGTTCATCACCACCAAACCCGTATACACGACACTTTAAAGCATTGTCTGTAAAAACAAGAATGAAAAATCTGAGGGACATAGTTATAAAGATGAAACAGCAATAAATTCATACCTATCAAGGGTCACTTTAAGTGTAAATGTATTAACTGCACCAATCAAAAGATATAGTGTAGCTGAATTGATAAGAAAACAAGACCCAACCCTAGCTGGTGTGGCTCAGTAGACTGAGCACCTGCCTGCAAACCAAAGGGTCACCAGTTCAATACCCAGTCAGGGCGCATGCCTGGGTTACCAGCCAGGTCTCTGGTGAGGGGTGCATGAGAGGCAACCACACATTGATGTTTCTCTCCCTCCCTTCACCTCTCTAAAATATATATAAATAAAATCTTTTTTAAAAAAGAAAATAAGCCCTGGCTGGTGTGGCTCAGTGGTAGAGTGCCAGCCTGTGAATCTAAGGGCCACCAGTTCTATTCCCAGTCTAGGGCACATGCCTGGGTTGCAGGCCAGGTCCCCAGTAGGGGATACATGAGAGGCAACCACACACTGATGTTTCTCTCCCTCTTTAAAATATAAATAAAATCTTTTTTAAAAAGAAAGAAAATAAGTATATACTGTCTACAAGAGACCCATGTTAAAATAAAAGATACAAACAAAAAGTAAAGGGACAGAAAAAGATATATTAGGCACACGGAAATGAAAAAAAAAACACCCAGGGTATCAATACTTACATCTGACTTTAAAACAAAGCCCATGAGAGACAAAGAAGGACACTACATAAAATGATAAAAGGAGTGATCCAACAAGAGGATATAACCCTTGTAAACATTTATGTAACCAACACAGAAGCACCTAAACACGTACAGCAAATCTTGATGGACATAAAAGAAGAAATGGAAAGTAATAGAGTCATAATAGGGAACTTTAATACACCATGAGATCAATGGATTGGTTTTCCAGACAGAAAATAAAAAAGGAAACATTGACCTTAAATGAGATACTAGATCAGATTAATTTAATTATTTTCAGAGCATTTCACCTCAAACAGCAGAATATACATACTCTTCAAGTGCACATGGTACATTTTCTAGGATAGACCACATGTTAGGCCACAAAACAAGTCTCAATAAATTTAAGAAGACTGCAAGAATTTCAAGCATCCTCTATGATCACAGTAGTATAAAAATTAGAAATCAGTTACAAGAAAAAAACTGAAAAATACACAAACACACAGAGGCTAAATAACATGTTAACTAAACAATCAATGGATTAACAATGAGATCAAGGAAGAAATCAAAGATTTCTTGAAACACAACAAAATGAAAACACAACAACCCAAAACCTACGGAACAGAGTGAAAGCAGTCCAAAGAGGGAATTTCATAGCAATACAGGCACACCTCAAGAAACAGAAAAATCTCAAATTAACCATCTAACATTATACTGAAAGGAACTAGAAAAACAACAAACAAAGTCCAGAGCAAGTAGAAGAAAAGAATAAGGATCAGAGCAGAAATAAATGAAATAGAATCTAAAAAACAATGCAAAAGATGTTTGAAACCGAGAACTGGTTTTTTTTAGCCTTTAAATTATTTTTATTACTCAAAAAAGCTTCATTTTTTAATTTAGCTTTCTGACTCTGCTTGTGCCTTCAATACTTTCACAACAATTTTCTGCTCCTCGATAAGGAAAGCACGCTTGATCCTGTCACGGACACATATAGCACACATGGATCCACCATAGGCTCTGCTGACATGTTTTTTTCATTTTAGACAACCTCATTAGAACTTTAGGTATCACAGCACGAACTCCACGAAGTCGGCCTGGGCACATGCCACATGCAGATTTTGGTGCTTTCCCAACCTTTTCGGTATAAAGGTAAACAATTCTATTGCCAGGGGTTCAGGACAGCCTCGCTTTATTGGAGGCTGTATTGTAGGACAGCCTCCGACAGTATGTCAAATGCTGGACAATTGTGAATACCTTCCTCCGGGGCCTTTACCCCCAACACCAGCTCAGAAGAATGCGTCTGATAGATGTCGGCTGCTGCAACTCCTTGGATGGTGGCTGATTGTAACAGGAGTTAACTACAAGCAGAATGAAAAAGTAACCATACCTAATCGAGAACTGTGTTTCTTTTTTTTTATTTTATTTATTTATCTTTAGAGATGAAAGGAAGGAGAGAAATGTCAATGTATGGTTGCCTCTCATTAGTTCCCTGCCAGGAACTGGCCCACAACCCAGGCATGTGCCCTGACTGGGAATCAAACTGAGATTGTGTAGTTCGAAGGCCTGCACTCAATCCACTGAGCTACACCAGCCAGGGCGAACTGTTTTGTTTTTTTTTTTAATGTAAAAAAGACTGATAAACCTTTAGCCAGGCTCATCAAGAAAAAAAAAAGAAAGAGAGAGGACCCAAATAATAAAATAAAAAATGAAATAGAAGTAAAACTGACACAACATAAATACAAAGATTTATAAGAAAATATTATGAACAATTATATGCCAAAAAATTGAACAATAAGGAAATGTGTAATTTCCTAGATATATACAATCTTCCAAGACTGAAACAAGAAGAAAGAAATCTGAATAGACCAGTTACAACCAATGAAATCAAAGCACTAATGAAAAACTCCCAACAAACAAAAGTCCTGGACCAGACAGCTTCACAAGTGATTTTACCAAACATTTAAGGAAGAAATAACATCTATCCTCAAAATATTACAAAAATTTCAAGAGAAGGAAAGACTCCCAAGCTCATTTTACAAGGCCAGCATTATCCTAATTCTGAAACCAGATAAAGACATTACAAAGAAAGATAATTGTAGGCTGATACCCTGATGAACATGGATGCCAAAATCCTCAACAAAATATAAGCAAACCAAATTCAGCAATGCATCAAAAAGATTATACACCATGAACAAGTGGGATTTATGCCTGGGATGCAAGGTTAGTACAATATCCACAAATCAATTAACATACTGCAGGAAAAAAATGAAGGATAAAAATCATATGATCACATCAGTAGATGCAGAAAAAGCATTCGACAAAATCCAGTACCCATTTATGATCAAAACTATCAGCAATGTAGGAAAATAGGGACATATCTAGATGCAATAATGGTCATATAAAATGAACCCATACTTAAAGGGGAAAAACTGGAAGCATTTCCCTTAAGATCAGGAACAGACAGGGATGTCCACTTTTACCACTGGAAGTCCTAGCCACAGCAATCAGACAAATGAGAAGCAATTAAAGGCACCTGAATTGGAAAGGAAGAAGTAAAACTGTCATGATTTGCAGATGACATGATACTCTACAAAGAGAACTCTAAAAATTCCATGAAAACTATTAGAACTGATAAATGCATTCAGTAAAGTCATAAATTGGTTGCATTTTTATACACCAAAATGAACTAAGAGAAAGGGAAACTAAGAAAACAATCTCATTTACAATTGCCTCTAAAATAAAATAGCAAGCAATAAATTTAACCAAGGATTTTTAAAGATCTGTGCTCAGAAAATTTGAAGAAGATACAAATAAGTAGAAGCATATGCCATGCTCAATGATAGGAAGAATTAACATCACCAAAATGTCCATACTCCAAAAGCAATCCATAAATTTGATGCAATTCCTATCAAAATGCCAGTTTTTCACAGAACTAGAACAAGTAATCCAAAAATTTATGTGAAACTATACAAGACCTCTAATAGCCACAGCAATCTTAAGAAGAGCAAAGTTGGAGGTTTCAGGCTACCTAATATCAAACTATGCTACAAGGCCGTAGTAATCAAAACAGTATGGCAATGGCATAAAAAACAGACACACAGATAATGGAACAGAATAGAGAGCCCAGAAAATAAACCCACACCTATATAGTCATGTAATATATGACAAGGGCAGCAAGAACATACAATAGAGTAAAGACAGTCTATGTTGAGAAAATTGGACAGACACATGCAAAAAAAATGAAACTAGACCACCTTCTTACATCATATATAAGAATAGACTCAAAATGAATTAAACACTTAAATACAAGACTCAAAACCATCAAACTCCTAGAATATAGGGAGTAAAATCTCTGACACTGCTCTTAGCAAAATTTTTTCTGATATATCTTGTGAGGCAAGGGAAAGAAAAATATAAGTGGGACTATATCAAACTAAAAAGTTGTTGTACAGCAAAGGAAACCATCAACAAATGAAAAGTCAAGCTACTGAATGGAAAAAGATATTTACCTATCTTTTACCTATCTTTTATCTTTTATCTTTTACCTATATTTACCTGGTAAGGGTTTGATATCAAAATTTACAAAGAACTCATACAACTCAACACCAAAAAAAAAAAAAAAAGAATCCAAATAGAAATAGGCAGAGGACCTGAATAAACACTTCTTCAAAGAGGACATAGAGAAGACCAATAAACACGAAAAATACTCAGCATCGGAGAAATGCAAATTAAAACCACAATGACATATCACCTCATACCTGATGACAGAATGGCTGCCATCAACAAGTCAACAAACAAGTGTTGGCAAGGATGCAGAGAAAAAGGAACCCTCATCACTGTTGTTAGGAACGCAGATTGGTGCAGTCACTATGGAATATAGTATGGAGATTCCTCAAAAGGTTAAAATTAGAACTGCCTTATGATCCAGTGATTCCACTTCTGAGTATATATCTGCAGAAACCTAACACCCTAACTTGAAAGAATATATGCACCCCTGTGTTCATTGCAGCGTTATTTGCAATAGCCAAGATATGGAAGCAACCCAAGTGCCCATCAACAACAGATGAGAGGGTAAAAAAGCTGTGGTACATATATACAATGAACTACTACTTCGCCATTAAAAAAGAATGAAATTTTACCCTTCGCAACAGTATGGGTGGACCTAGAAGGTATTATGCTAAGTGAAATAAGTTAGAGAAAGACAAACACTATATGACTTCATTCATATGTGGACAAATTGGTAGTCACAAAATAGTCGTGGGGATATAAAACACAGCATAGGGAAGATAGTCAAAAGTATTGCAATAAATGTGCATGGTCTTAGATGGGTACTAGACAAATCAGGGTGATCACTAAAGTTACATAAATGTCTAATCACTATGTGGCATATCTGAAACTAATATGATATTGAACATCAACTGTAATTTAAAAATTTTAAAAATATTTTTATAAGGACCTCAGGATAGGAAAGAATTTCTTAAATAAGAAGCAAAAAGCACTAATGACTGATGAAGTAAACTATGTTAATCTTAGTTGAACATTAGATGTTGAGAGAAGATAATGAACTGGATCCAAAAATGACAGCAAAGTAAAAAGTTTAGAGAAATACACCCAATTGGATGGAAATGCCACAAAGTTGGAAAAGAAGCAGTCTGAAATGGCAATGGGGATCCAGAAATAAGTAGGTAGAGAGAGAGAGCTGATGCCCATTTTTGTATAGTTATGTTCTATAAAGTTGCCATAAACATTGATCTTAATGAGAAATACAGGTGCAAGTTCCTGTGAGTCTCTAGTCAAATTTCCACAAACTTACCAATATAGCACCTTGTTTTGACTGTTTAAAGTACCTTTAATAGAGTCATAGCAATAGAAATACACAGCCCATGCTGGAATGAAGCTTATCTAACTCAAATATTTTCTCTGTGATGTTTGTCACAGCCTTCTTTATTTTTAATTTTTATTTATTGATTTGAGAAAGAGAGAGAGGAAGAGAAACATCAATTTGTTCCACTTATCTATGCATTCTTTGGAGGATTTTTTATTATATTTTATTGATTATGCTATTACAGTTGTCTCAATTTTCTCCCTTTTCCCTCCTCTATGTAGGACCACCCCCCAACTCCCTCAGGGAATCCACACACCTTCGTTCATGTCCATGGGTCACGTATACAAGTTCTTTGGCTTCTCCATTTCCTATACAGTACTTCACATCTCCGTGACTGTTCTGTAACTATCAATTTGTGCTTCTTAATCCCTTCACCTTTTCATCTATTCCCTCAATACCCCCCTACCATCTGCTGCCATCAAACTGTTCTCTGTATCTATGATTCTGTTTCTATTCTGCTTGTTTGCGTATTTTGTTTTTTAGCTTCAATTGTAAATAGATATGTCTTTAATGAAATTTTATCATTCATATTTTTATCTTCTTTTTCTTAAATGAGTCTCTAACTTTTCATATAATAATGGCATGGTGGTTATGAACTCCTTAGCTTTTTCTTATCTATGAAGCCCTTTATTTGTCTTTTGATTCTAAGTGATGGCTTGGCTGAACAGAGTAATCTTGGTTGTAGATCTTTGCTTTTCATCACTTTTAATATCTTTTGCCAATTCCTTCTAACCTGCAATGTTTCTTTTGAGAAATCAGCTCATAGACTTATGGAAACTTCTTTGTAGTTGACTACCTGCTTTTCTTTTCTTTTTAAAAAAAAAAGAGTTTATGTATTTATTTTTAAAGGGAAGAGAAAGGAGGGAGAAAGAGAGAGAAACATCAATGTGTGGTTGTCTCTCATACCCCCCCCCACTGGGGACCTGGCCCAACCCAGGGCATGCGCCCTGACTGGGAACCCAACTGGTGACCCTTTGATTCAAAGGCCAGCACTCAATCCCCTGAGACACCCCAGCCAGGGTTACCTGCTTTTCTCTTGCTGCTTTTAAGACTCCCTCTTTATCTTTAACCTTTGGCAATTAATTATGATGTGTCTTGGTGTGGGCCTCTTCGTGTCCACCTTGTTTGGGACTCTGCTTCCTGGACCCATATGTCTAGTTCTTTCATTAAATTAGAGAGGTTTTCTTTCATTATTTTTTCAAATAAATTTCCAATTCCTTGCTCTCTCTGTTCTCCTTCTGGTACCCCTATGATGTGAATGTTGGTAAGCTTGAAGTTGTCCCAGAGGTTCCTTATACTATCCTGTTTTTTTGTATTCTTTTTTCTTGTTGTTCTGGTTGGTTGCTTTTTAGTTCCTTATGTTCTAAATCATTGATTTGATTTTTAGCTTCATCCACTCTACTGTTGATTCCCTACAAATTTTTCATTATTTCAATTAGTGTATCCTTCATTTCTGGCTGTATATTTTCTATGTTGTTCATATCTTCACTAAGCTCCCTGAGCATCCTTATAATCAGTGTTTTGAACTCCACATCTGAAAGATTGCTTATCTACATTTTGTTTAGTTCCTTTTCTGGAATTTTGTTCTGTTTTCATTTTGACCATGCTCCTTTGTCTCCTCATTTTGGCAGTCTCTCTGTGTTTGTTCCTATGTATTAGGTAGATCTACTGTGACTCCCTATCTTGCTAGCATGGCCTTACATAGTAGGTGTCCTATAGGGTCCAGTGGCACAGCCTTCCCTATCATCCAAGCAGGAACTCAAGATGCACCCTCCATGTGGACTGAATACAACCTCCTCTTGTTGTTGAGCCTTGATTGCTGTTGGCGGGTCAATGGGAGGGATTTACCCAGACCAATCAGCTACAAACACCAGCTGTGACCACTGACCACCAACTTCTGCCCTCCATGGAGGATCAGCTGAGCAGGGGCCCATTACACAGAGCAGGGCTTGCTTCAGCAGGGTTCTGGTGGCCAGTTGTGTTCTGTCTGGGGCCACTTGGCACAAGCTACAAAGCAATCTGCAGCTGGCTGCTTCTTGTGCTGGGCTTAGGGGTACCCTAGTGAGGCCAGGCGGTGAGCCAAGGCCAGCTGCTACTAGTGCTGGGCCTGGGGACACTTAGCAAGGTATGGTGGCTTGCTGAGATCAGTTGCTGCTTGTTTGAGAGGATTTAGGAAGATGAGAAGCATGTGCCAATACAAGTTATTAGTATGGAAAAGCCACTGTTAACCACTTGGGTGGGCCCTTAACTTGGTTCGGTCAGAGTCTCAGGGAATCACCAGGGCAGGGCAAACAGTGTGAGCCAGATTGACAGAGTCTCAGTTATGGTGCCTGACAAGCTCTATGGCTCTATTTGGGGAGGGATCAGAAGAGGAGCAATGGCCTCTGCCAGCAGTTCTGTCTTGGAGAAAGCTATCCCCTAGCTCTCTCCCTGTTGCCAGACACTTCAGTTCTTCCCCAGGTGCCACTGGTGCCTTTCCAGCTGCTGCCCCAGTGCTGGAACTCAGTGGGAATGAGTCCATGTGAGGACCATTTAAAAGGAACTACCTGGAAATCCAGCAGTTTCTTCCACCGACTCAATCTCCACTGGTTTTTACAGCCAGAAACCATGGGGACTTACCTTCCTGGAACTGAAACCCTGAACTAGGGGCCTGGTGTGGGGCTGGGATCCCTCACTCCTGAGATATCCCTCCTGCTTTTTATCCACCACATGTGGGTGTGGGACCAGCCTTTTCCACGTCTGTGCTCCTCCTACCAGTCTGGATGGAAGTGGTTTCTTCTTTAATTTTGTGGTTACAAGAGCTCCATTCAGCTTGATTTCTACCAGCTCTGAGTGATGACTGTTCTACAGTTTAGTTTTAATTTAGATGTGCTTGTGCAAAGAAGTGGGTTGTGTTTACCTAGGCCACCATCTTCCGTTGGAGGACTCTCATATGTGCCCTGACTGGGGATGGAACCCGGAACTTTGGTGTATGAGAAGGATGCTCTAACCAACTGAGCTTACTGCCAGAGTTACATCACAGCCTTCTTGCACTTAAGAACACTAGACAGTACTGACCACTGTCTTCCTCCACACAGCTAGGGGCTCACAGCAGCAAAGTTGGGGGGTTGGACCCTCAGGTTGCAGTGAGGTAGGGCAGTTTGCACTCTGGGGTCCAGCCAAGTACAGGCTCTTCCTTGGAAGAGCCACAACCCCTGAAAGAGTGGAGTGCTGGGAAGCAAAACTCTCATCACTGAACCAACTCAGAAAGAGCAAAGAAAAGGGCTAGCACAGAGAACAGAGCACCAACTTTTCCATGAACATTGTGTTTGTGTACAAGGAAACTATAAAGGACTTCTATATCCTTGGGAGAGGTATTTCAAAAATTGTAATAATTGACAATTCACCACAAGCCTTTGCATATCAAGTAGAAAGAGAGTTCTGAACAAATTCGGGTGAGAAATACAATGAGACCCTGGCCAGGTGACTCAGTTGGTTGGAGTGTCATCTCATACATGAAGAGATTGTGAATTCAACCCCTGGTCAGGCCACATACCTAGGTTGCAGGTTGGGTCCCCAATTAGGTCCCATACGGGAGGCAAATGATCAATGTTTCTCTCTCACATTGATGTTTTCCTTTCTCTCTCTCTTCCCCCTCCTCCATCTCTCCCTCTCTCTCTAAAAATCAGTAAAGGCATATCCTCAGGTGAGGATTAAAGGTAAATAAGTAAATATAATGAGGGCAAATGCTGCCAAACAATACGATGGGAGAGGAAGAAGGAGATGGGATGGGAGAGGGTTTTCACTGGTGAAATTTCCCTGTTTAGCATCATCTTTTAGAATTAGAAATGCTTAATTGGTATATTTTTGTAGAAATTTTTCTTTTAAGTGAACACAAGATAAATTAAAAAATAATCTTAGTGGTAAATCTGAATAAGAAGGAACTATAAAATGTGTCATTTAATAGCATTCTCACCAGTTGTTACATTCATAATTTAATAATAAACATGTTTGAGAATTACAAATACCTTAACCATGTTCTTCTGGTTTGTTTAATTTGACATTCTGAAATATTTTCTAAGACTATTTTGTCAATGTAGTTGTACTCTTTGTCAATGTTTCTTTGGAAATATAACTACTACTAGAGATTAGCCACACTTGCAAGATATATTGTAAATGGACAATACAAATATGTTCATGTGTTGTGCCTGAGATTTACTGCACAGTAAATCAGTGCAGAATGGGGACGGTAGAAAGTGGGTTGGGTGTAGATGAAACAAGATCTGCCCTTAACCTGTGTTGTTTCGAAAAAATTAAAATAATGACTCTGATTTCACCATTTCCCAATTTCTCATACTCATTCTAGACTTTCTTTGGGAAGGAATGCAGGAATAGAAAACAATTAACTCTGCTTAACCTGGATTATATACTTGTACTAAGGAAAATTCTAAAAAAATCAAGAATAATGACTATCACTTATTGAATATCAACTATGTGCTATCATTAACATTCAAAGTAATCCTGCCAGAGAGACAGCAATATTCACCTTATAAAAAAGGAATCAAAAACTCAGAGAGAAACTTAAGGTGACTCAGCTAGGTACTATGGGAGAATCTGGGTTCAGAGGCAGCTACATCAACTTCAGCTGCTTCTCAAAATCTTCACCAACATCACATATAACTAAGATGCTCTCTTAGTATCCACCAAACCTGTGGCCTCGGTTGGTGTATGGAATGGGGAAACAAAATTGATTTGTATGGCTTAATTCTAAAATTTTGGGCTCTGTCATTGAACCCATGGGTTAGGAAATATTTCTAAATGTTGCTAACCTATCCAATAGNGCTAGGTACTATGGGAGAATCTGGGTTCAGAGGCAGCTACATCAACTTCAGCTGCTTCTCAAAATCTTCACCAACATCACATATGACTAAGATGCTCTCTTAGTATCCACCAAACCTGTGGCCTCGGTTGGTGTATGGAATGGGGAAACAAAATTGATTTGTACGGCTTAATTCTAAAATTTTGGGCTCTGTCATTGAACCCATGGGTTAGGAAATATTTCTAAATGTTGCTAACCTATCCAATAGGTGATGCCAAAAATAGCTTCAACCAGCTGTGGCTGGTGTCCCAGTCAGGGCACATGCCTGGGTTGCAGACCAGTTCCCAGCAGGGGACACACGAGAGGCAACCACACATTGATATTTTTCTCCCTCTCTCCTTCCCTTCCCTTGTAAAGATAAATTTAAAAAGTATATATCTTCAACCACACTTGATATTCCACAACTTTGTTTCTCAAAGACTTCAGTCTCACTATAAGGAAATATTCCTTATACAGCATGGGGCAAAAGTAGGTCTACAGTTGTGAGAACAAGAAAAACATTATTTTTGTATTATTATTTATTAATTATATTATCTTCCATACTGTAAACCTGTTACTGAACAGAGGTCCAAGGTGGGGGCAATATTTGGTCCACCGAGGAATGCCAAAAACTACTACAGAAAACAGGGGCCCCCTCAAAGACGGTAGACTAATACCTACTGGGCTCGTCTGTCCGCCGCCAATTGGAAAGACATCTCTCAATGCCAGAGATTTGTGAAAAGGAAAGGAAAGGTTTATTTAAAGCTATACAGACTTAAAGCAGTGACCCAACGTTCCCATAAAAATATCAATGTCCTTTAGGATAACCACAGATGCCCACAGCGCTTCCTTCTCCCCCTACCCTAATTCAGGGTACCGTTATCTCAGGAAAAGAAGCACACGTCTGTGTTTCAGGCCGCTGGTATCGTCAGCTGTGTTGACGTCCAGGAAGGATCCCCAATTAATCCAAAGTCATGTGGCACCTTCTCATGACTTACTGGCAAAGAGTTCTTTCACCCTTCTTCCAGGCAAAGTCTCTCCTGCTTCCCAGGCCACGTAGCCAAAGGGAGCACCCAAAGCCGTGTGGGCCTCTTCTCCCAGAGCTGCAGGGGTCCGCACTCTGACCAAAACCATGTGGCTTTCTTCTTCTCCTGGCTGCAGGGGTCCCCATTCTGGCAAAGCCAAGTGGTACTCTTTCACCTGGGTGAGAGGGGGTCTTAACTCTGCCAAAACCACATGGCTCTCCCTTTCACCTGGGCAGGAGAGGGTCTTTACTCTGCTAAATCCACATGGCTCTCTCTCCAATGGCTGCCGTGTCTGGGTTTAAATCCCCGTGCCAGTCCTCCTTTGCAGCCCCATTTCTGACTCCTCCCACAATAGGTTACACCTGCCAGGACTCCCGTATTATTACAAGTTTACTGGGCTGCCATCGCGAGTCTGGGCAGGTGCAGCCCCATGGTGTGCAGACAATCAACTTCAAGCTCTCACGCAGGTGCTGTAACTCAGGGCACCAGCCCCCAGTTACATCCTGGTTAGAAGCCACTCCCTTCTCCCTGGATCAAAGCATGGCCTCAACTATTTAACATATCTATGAAACCAGTTAAAGTTTCTACATACGTTAAATGACCATTCATCTTAATATTTCCTGGACACCCTGAGCTCTGGATCCTATTCCAAATCCTTTTTTGGGGGGACCCCCTCCTGACTCCACCCTGTTACAAACCTACTTTTGCCTCACCCTGTATTTAATCTAAATTTTGCTTTTTTTCAGTCTTCTGTAACAATGAGTAATAATAATTTTTTAAATACAGAAGAGGGTTTTTCAGCCCCCACTTTTATTTAAGCAGTTCAGTTGTCTCAATTTCAAAGTGGTTGGTGAAAATCCTGTATAATAATCCATACTTTCCTGGGAAACTTAAGGTTAATTTTAATTTTAATACCATTTTATTAATCTCATCAATTATAGCAAAATCAGGAATAAACACTGTCTCTTAACGTATTGTAAATTCTCTAAGAGCAATCACTAACATCTAATAATTTCCCAGGAATAATTAATTCAAATACCTGATTTTGGCAAAGCTGATTTTTAAAAAAGTACAAATATACATATACTTGCCAGAGAATGTCAGATTTTCAAAATGCTTTCTTCTTATCATCTCTACAAGATGACTGAAAGTGACGTTTTGAACACATCTTTTCAGCAGTTCCATCTGATACCACTGGGCTGAGACTGTAACTCCTCCCCTCTGGCTCTTCAGTGGCCTCAGATCCTACTGGATTCCAGAGCTCGGTGTGGTGATTTCAACTCCAGGGAGCAGCTCTGAAATGAAGCTATAGATTGTTTGTGAGACAGATAAGCCAAGAAGGAAGAGGTGTATGTTGTGATTTGGAGAGGCGGCAAACACGTCACCTTTTGCCAGAGAAATAAGCTTAGAAAAATAATCACGGAAATGAAGAAAGAAAACATGTACCAGATGAAAAGAACTGCAAGAGAGCTAGAAATATCCAACAGGTAAGAACTGGGAAACAAACCTCTACAATGCTAAAGAAAATCTTGCTAATGTAATTTTTCTTGTTTATTGCTAACAAAATTAACATTTTTCAAACGTTTATTTCATGTTAAAATATTTCCATTTTTAAAATATGTGAAGATTATTAAACATTAGAACTATCATATTTTCAGACCATTAATCATAACAAGACCCGCCATGCTTTCAGGCCTAATCATACTCGCTTGTGTGATCTATGTCTTCTTGCTTATGTGACCTGAAAAACAACTCCTTAGCTTTATAATGAACCATTATAAGAAAATTATCAAAAGAAATCACCAAATGCTGGTATGGGCACAATGAGGTTTTAATTACTTTCTGTTTATCTCTTTGTAAATAAACTTAAACACCTGGTATACTTATTTTCATTGGCAAAGTTTAGCTCTCTTTTCTTGACACATTTAGTTATTGTTATTTTAAGGAATTAAAGTCCTCAACATCCCTATAATAACAAGCTCAGTCACTAACCTTCACAGAAAATGAAAGCCAATTCAGACAACCTGTGTTGGCTTGATTTTAAAAGTAACTACTAGACTTCAGAAGACGAAATATGTACATTTTTCGCTAACACTTTATATGGACTCAAACAATTGTCAAATTGAAGAAAAAAATGGATAAACCATCTCCAGCAGAGAAAATCAAAGCACATGTGGTAAAAGAACAGATGAGTCAAATGTTATCCCTAGATCTTAAGTGTGTAGCATATACTTCTGCAATAGACAAACATAAAATTGTATTTTTTGGAATGGGTGAAGAGTTGAATAGGATAAGGAGTTTGCATGATGTAGAATAACCAGGCCGATCACTTTTTTTTTGTCTTTAAAAAATACAGAACACTTCACGTACTTGCATGTCATCCTGGCACAGGGGCCATGCTAATCTCTGTATCATTCCAGCTTTAGTGCTTGTGCTGCTGAAGCAAGCACAGTGCTTTTCATAAGGCTGTACGAGAAAAGGCATTTGTTCTTGATGCTTCTTCTGATTACTGAATATAGTGCTTTGTTCTTAGGGAAAGTTCTAAGAAGTATCTTTACAGAGATTCTAGTTCTATTTGTTTTTGTGGAGGACAAAAGATTGATTTGATTTTTTTAATGCAATGATCAGATAAACTAGAAATATTGCTTGGCCTGTGTTTAGAAAGTAGAAGTCTTATTCCTAATTCTGCTACTAATTATACAACTATGAAAAGCCACTAGGTCTCAGTTGCCAGTGACTTAGTTCTGTACTCTAGACAGAATTAAAGTATCATTCCTACCCAAAGTACAGGACTGCTGTAGAAATCAAGTAAGACAGCTCACCTTGTAAGCACTTAAATTCTTAAGTGAATTAAGAAATAGCTTAGTATTTTTTTTATTTTTTGATTAGTATTTTAAAAATCATTAAACCCTATACAAGTGTGAGATGTTATTTGTACCAACATAGCCACAGAATCCATGTTCCTAGAGGTTTGAGGAAAGGGAGAGAGTTCTATCGAGAGGATGTTTGCAGTGTGGTCCTGCCCAACTTTGAGATCCTCACATTCAGGTTTGGAGAGTAGGGTGGGCAAAATTTCACTTGCATAAAGCCACAGACTCCCTGAAGTTACATAAAGAATTTTTTAATATCAAAGAATTAGAAAATGTTCTACTCACCTGCTCTTAATATTAAGAGCGAGAAATACAGAAATTTCTTCAAGAAATATAAAACAGGAGGCAGCAAAAGTAGTAGGAAGAGCATGGAACTCTGAAAGCCAGAGACGGGCTCTGGTCCTGTTCTGACAGTAATTAACTGCAAAGCCACATCTGTCAAATGAGAGCAGTGTATTAAAACACGTGTAGAATCTCTTCCAGGTCAAAAAACCTTATATTTCAAATGAAATATAAGAGATATTCTAAAATATGTTTTCCTTTTTCCTGGGTTGTGGACAATTCAAGGGAAGAGGGACACAGAGAGAATGAGACATCTGTAGAAAGGAAGACAACAAGAGGTAAAGGGAAACCAAAGGACAGACACATATGAACTCTACTCCCAAAAAAGGAACTCTACTCCACCCCCACAAAAAAGAGTTCTTGTATAGAGAAGTAGAAAAAGACACAAACTAACAAAAAGACATTCAGATACAAAAATAAATATGCATATAGAGACTTTGAAAGAGTAATTCTCTTATTTTGTTCATCTTGAAACTTTTAAACACAACACTACCAAAACGTGTAACGTAATATTGTACTTTTACATTAAAAGCATCAATAGACCCAGCTCAAGGCATCTGCCTCACGAAGCAGACACAGCAAGGTTGAAGGCTGAAGACTACCAACTTCTACCATATGCTAAACTTATTTCGGGGCAAAATATCACTTGGTTAAGGGATATCTCATATTCCTGGTCATTTCCAACTAAACAAGCCAAACATGAACTTCCCTAGAATAGAAATGTATCCCAAGAATTTTTTTATGAATCAAGGCTTAGTGTTATTTTGCCTCCAGATAGGCAGTATTTAATATTTTAACTTAATAGTTAGCTTTTATGTGAAGTATAAATCCCACACTGCCATTTCAAATTCGACATACGGGCTTTCCCTGTGAAGCTGCTCTGCCCTGTGTAGAGGGCACTGGACAGCGTACCTCCAGCACTCCCCTTTGACCCCCTCCCAGATGAGGCCCCTCAGACCGTCTTCTGATTTTTTTCTGAGCTTTGAGCCTGTATAGGAATTTACAGAGTGGGGAGATCATTTGTACTTTGCTACTAATCAACACAAGACAGTAAAGGGGTGTCTACGAAACTGGAGACCTGCTGTGAGTGGTTCCCGTTCACTCAGTCCAGACAACCCAGATCAACAACAAGGAGCAACACAAAGGTTCCCCATGTTTATTCCCAGCTCTATTACCGCTCTGCTAGGAACTCTGCAAAACTGTATGAATTTCCACATCTGTAAAAAGAAAACTGTTATTCAACCCTATCTTGACAGGTTTCACAGAAAGCATTTCTTTTTTGTAGACAGTGTTAGGCTGGGAAGGGGAAAAAAAAGCACAAGAGTTTGCTGCTTTTGGTGAGCTTTAGCTAAGCTCTCGGACCTTTCTGTACTTTGGTTTCTATCTATGAAACAGATAAAAAACAATCCTACCTCTTTCCTGCACCCTTGATGTTGGAGAAATAAATAGTGCAGCAGACACAAAAGCATTCATCGCTCTCTGGAGGCTTCAACAAGGACAGTAAGACTAATAAGCACATTATTTCCCACATTATTTGATAATTTATCAGATGTTTTAAATATATTATTTCACAGGCCTGTATACCAAGGTGTAAAATAGGAAGGCCATTTTAAAAATTTCATTTGAAAGAGGAAGAATCTGAGGCCCAGAGAAGAGGACTGACTTGCCCAAAATCAAACCAGCAGCAGGACCGTCAGGGAGTCTAGTGCTCACTCCGGCCTACCAACCAGAACACATGGTTGTTGCCTCCTTTTCGTCCCTTCCTTCCTCCAACTGAAGTTTGCTTGGTAGCAGGACTCTAGTAAACAACCAAATCCTTCCATTTCTCATTTATATTTCTAGTCCACTGTCATAAAGAGCTTAAATCTCTCTTGACATTCCCCTTCAACCAACAGACTCTAGGTCTGCTGAGCCCCTGAATCATCCTCATGATGAATCACCCCTAAACCCTCATTCCAAAAACCACTGTTTTTGAATTTTGCTATTTCTTCTTATCACTCTATCACATGTAAGCCAAAGATCAGTTCCTTGGGTCTTTCTTTATAAGACATACTGTCTTTATCAACAGTTTCTATTCATCTCTGGTATTTTTATGGTGTTCCTCATTGTGGTCTCTATTGTTAAAACCAGGGACAGCCATAACAGGTATTCTTAAGGTGATTTCTTTCCAATGAGAATCTGCTAAGCTTTTGAACTCAGAGGGAATGTAAGAGCAAGCCAAGGTAATTTCAAACAGCAAATAAAAGTTTGTTCTCTTTCATTCCTATTGCTCAGCTTCCTTTATCAATGTTATTATGTTTTCCTCAAATTCCTAGAGAATAAAGCAAGTCGAGGGGTATTATATATTTTTTTCCTTTACCCTCTTTCAATATGTCCTTTTTGGGCCAGAAATCTCAGCACTTAGAATGGCAGGGGCATTACCATGGCTGTTGTATATCCTGGTCTGAATAATTCCACTGAATACAACGACCGTAAGCCATGCTGAGCCATAGGGCCCCCCTTTCCTTGGGAAGTCAGAAGGGGCTCAGAGGGAGGGAGAGTTGGAGAATACTTTCTAAATAAAGTTAATTCCGAGTAACAGCTCACCAGGCTTACCCTTGCCTTCATCTCCAGGATCCGAGCAGTATACCTAGAAACTGCTTGTGCAGAGGATGGCTTCAGCCCCAAAGAATGGGAAAACTACCAGAAGAGCAGCCATCATTACTCCACGCCAGGCATGAGCTGTGATTCCAGCCCCGACCTCAGAGTAAAGGCTGTAGATTGGATTTGGGCGGGAGAGCTAACAGATTCCATTCAGCACACACACACTGAACACCTATTATGTGCTCTGTGTTGGGGCAGTGGGACAAATTTAATTGCATGATCTCGTTCAATCCTTACCACAGTGCAAACAGATATTTTTATCCCCATTTTGCAGACAAGAAAACCAAGCAGAAAGGCTAACTGATTTGTGCCAAAGCCATACAGACACCAAATTGTGATGCACTAAATGGAACTCAGCTTCCAGACAAATTACTCTGGCCTCCACAGCACACACACACAGGACAGAAGGGGACAGGGATGGACGTGTATATTTGGGCTGCCTTATACAGTTAACAGAACACTTTCACATTTCCTTACTCATTAGCTTTAAAGACTATGCTGGTGGGACAAAAAAAAAGCCCTCTGAGATGAGAGGTCAAGGATATGGACAGACCCTCTGAATATCTCCCTATGTCCTCTCAGGGACAATTTCCAGCTATAGAATTGTCAGGTTGTTAAGAATTTACATTAATATTCTGCATTATGTTTAATTTTTTTAGAATTTCAAGAGCCTATTCAAGTCATTCACGCATTTCTATCAAGCACAGAGATCAAAGAAGATTAAATCTTACAAATTACTCCTTGGAAGCCTGAAAGCAAAGTACTTCCTGAGAACTGGTGGTTAAAATATCCAGCCATGCAAGTTAGCTTACAAAAGCTTTCTCATAATCCTGACAAAATGGAATTTCCCTTAAACCATCCAGCAGCTAATAAAACCAATGTAAAGAGCAACAATTCTGCATATTTCTACTTTGAGTCCTGTCGACCTTCTTCTCTAGCCTTGTTCCTACTGCTCACAGCCTATTCTGTGGTCTTCATCATGGGCCTTTTCGGGAACCTCTCGCTCATCAGTGTCATTTTTAAGAAGCACAGAGAAGCTCAGAATGTTACCAACATACTGATTGCCAATCTCTCTCTCTCTGACATCTTGGTATGTGTCATGTGCATCCCTTTTACTGTCATCTACACCCTGATGGACCACTGGATATTTGGGGATACCATGTGCAAACTCACCTCCTATGTTCAGAGTGTCTTCATTTCTGTGTCCATATTCTCACTTGTGTTGATTGCTGTTGAAAGATATCAGCTGATTGTGAACCCTCGTGGCTGGAAGCCCAATGTATCTCACGCCTACTGGGGTATCACATTGATCTGGCTAGTTTCCCTTATGTTGTCTATTCCCTTCTTCCTGTCCTACCACCTAACCGAGGAGCCTTTCCACAACCTCTCTCTCCCTACTGACCTCTACACCCACCGGGTAGCCTGTATAGAGAGCTGGCCCTCCAAAATGAACCAGCTCCTCTTCACCACCTCCCTGTTTATGCTTCAGTACTGTGTCCCTCTGAGCTTCATCCTCATCTGCTACCTGAAGATTGTCATCTGCCTCCGTAGGAGAAGTGGAAAGGTGGACAGGAAGAGAGAAAATGAGAGCCGGCTCAGTGAGAACAAGAGGATCAATACAATATTGATCTCCATTGTGGTGACCTTTGGGGCCTGCTGGTTGCCCTTGAACATCTTCAATGTCATCTTTGACTGGTATCATGAGGTGCTGATGAGCTGTCAGCATGACCTGGTATTTGTAGTTTGCCACTTGATTGCTATGGTTTCTACATGTATAAACCCTCTCTTTTATGGTTTTCTCAACAAAAATTTTCAGAAAGATCTGGTGGTACATATTCACCACTGCTGGTGCTTTACACCCCGGGAAAGATATGAAAATATTGCCATCTCCACTATGCACACAGATGAGTCCAAGGGATCATTAAGATTGGCTCCTACATCAACAGGTGTATAAAAAGTGGTAACATTTAATACTGTACAAAAGCCTTTCTTTAATGGGAGATTGAGAGGTAATGGCTGGAGACAGAGCAAGATTCATAAAGAAGCAGCAAGAAACAAAAAAAAAAAGAGCAACTTTATACTACCCAGTTTTGCCTTAGGCCAAACCTGTCTGTGTCATCTCTCTCTCTCTCTCTCTCTCTCACACACACACACACACACACACACACACACCAACCACCCCTTTTGTCTTAGGAGAATAACTCAAACAACTTAGTTGTCATCATTTGTAGCAAACAATGAGAGTGAGAAAGCAAGAGACGTTAAGCAGCACCGATGGCTGGGGAACAAAGTTCCCCAATACTATCGTTCAATGGAATATCCACAAAAGTCACTACTGATGACACCTTCTTGTGTTGAAGCAATTTCACTTGCAGGTGTGGAAAGTATAACTTTCAACCTTGTAACTACTCAATTAGCAAACTCATAAAGCCCCCTTCATAATTTATTAATTAGCTAACAAAATAAGTTTGAATTGGAAGTTAAAGGAATGGTTCTAACTTAATATTTTTACTAAGTATTATAATTATAATTAATTCCAATGCCTAACTCAGATTCTCTAGTTTATGATAAAAGCACATTTTCTTTGCTAACAATGCTATTAGCATGGCCAGAACAGGTAACAAACTCTTATACTCCAATTATACTAAAAATCATATTAACTAATTTATTAATAGTAAACATAGATAGAACCTTCATTTATTTTAGAATGGCTTTTTACCCTTAAGCAGAGGTCATTATGATTCTATCAGTAGGCCAGAGGGGCATCACCAAACTTTCATAATTAGCCCCAGGTTTTTAAAACCTCTCATAAACCTTACCACAAACATTTTTAAAAAATCCCTTATAAGTAACTTAATCCCTTATAAGTAATCCCTCCCACGCAGTAACTTATACAGGAAAATCAGCTAGACTTTTCAAAAAGGGTACTAAGCAACTGTTCATATAGCCATTAGCTCAGTGACTTCTGCTAAATCATGACCAGCTTTACCCCTTTTTAAAAATTATTTTATTTATTTATTTTTAGAGAGAGGGGGAAGGGAAGGAGAAAGAGAGGGAGAGAAATATCAATGTGTGGTTGCCTCTCATATGTCACCTACTGAGGACCTGGCCTACAACCCAGGCATGTGCCCTGAATGGGAATCGAACTGGCGACCCTTTGCTTCACAGGCCCGTGCTCAATCCACTGAGCTACTCCAGCCAGGACAGCTTTACCTCTTTTGGTAAATATCCATTATACTATTACTTGTGACCTGCAGCTTACTTGTATGTTTAAAATGTAACTGTTATTTTCTTTCTTTTGAATAAAAAGTAATGTTTCTCTGCAAACCTGTGACTTTTCCATTGTGTTTTTCCTGCACATTAGCCTTCCCGTTTCCCACCCTAAAAGATTATCCCTGCCTCTATCTTTCCCTCCCTCTCTCTTTCCTTTCCCTCTCTTTTTGCTGCCCTCTTCCTTCCTCCCTACTTCCCTCTGTCTTTTCCTTCTCTTCAGGATTTCTGTTCTGTCCGTTATACCATTTCGGGAAAAATTAACAATATAAGCACCATAAGACTCCAAAATGCAGTAAAATGTAAGTCTCACCCAACTAGATGCAAATAAAAGCTCCTATCTAAAAACCAACTTTAGCCCTGGCCAGAGTGGTTCAATTGATCGGGTGTCATCTTGCAAACCAAAAGTGTGTGGGTTCAATTACTGGTTAGAGCACATATTTAGGTTGTGGGTTCAGTCCCCAGTCAGGGTGCATATACAAGGCAACCAATCAATGTTTCTCTCTCACACTGATGTTTCTCTCCCTTTCTTTCTTCCTCCCTTCCCTTGCTCTCTAAAAAAATAAAAATAAAAACCAACGTCAAATGGTGGCAGCTTAAAATCTTAAAGGTACAAGACTGTGGTCAATTAGCCCAGAAAGCAATCAACTGTCCCTTGTTGTTTTCTATCTCACAGGTAGTGATTAGTGCAATAATTAAGACTAACGTAATATTTTACCTCCTTGATAGAGGTACATTGATCCTAGTTTCCATTACTAAAATGATTCTGACCAAGCCACTGAAAGCAGAAAAGGGGTTTCATGAAACTGTGATACTACCCTCTCCTGTCACCCCCCGCACACAACCAGGCTCCTCCAACCCTGGTCTCTACCCTGAATATTCAGAAGAGATCTCCAATTAATGATTAAATGTCGTGCTTCTTCCTGACTCCATGATAAGAACTATTTTCTTCTCCTCTAAAACTATTTTATCTTTTCTTCTAAACTTTTCTTGAAGGTTAGTGAAACAAAGGTCACTAATAATACAACTATAAATAAAAGTCTCTCTTGTGTTTATTTTTACCTCAAGGAAAAGTAGTCAGTTAAATCTACTTTTTAATGAAGATCTTTACCCTTCAGGGGCTTACCTTCTAACAAGTAGCAAAGCACAGGTCAGTAAGTAGTTATTTGAGGGGATATAATGGAAATATAAACCAAGTGTGGTGAGGGCCCAGTGAAGGTAAAACTCACTTTTGAGAGGAAACAAAGAGAGATTTCAGGAAAGTCAATCTTATCTCTCATTTTTTTGCAGTATTTGTGGCTTGTTCACACCAATGTGGTCTACTGTCGAGCCACTTGGTAAGAGAATTGAGACCTTATCTTTTTTTATTTATTTAAATATATTTTATTGACTATGCTATTACAGTTGTCCCATTTCCCCCTTTATTCCCCTCCGCCCTGCACACCCCCTCCTGCCCCATTTCCCCGCTTTAGTTCATGTCCATGGGTCATATATATAAGTTCTTTGGCTTCTACATTTCCTACACTATTCTTAACCACCTGTCTATCTTCTACCTACCATTTATGCTACTTATTCTCTGTACCTTTTCCTCCTCTCTCCCCACCCACTCCCCTGCTGATAACCCTCCATAGGTTCTCCATTTTTGTGATTCTGTTCCTGTTCTAGTTGTTTGCTTAGTTTGCTTTGTTTTTGTTTTTGTTTTAGGTGTTGTTGTTAATAACTGTGAATTTGTTGTCATTTTACCATTCATATTTTTTATCTTCTTTTTCTTAGATAATCCCTTTAACATTTCATATAATAAGGCCTTGGTGGACTTCTGCCAAGATGGAGGCGTAGGTGGAAACACTGTGCCTTCTCTCACAACCAAGTTTGAATACAACAAAGGTTTAGTAAACAAAGACACAGCCAAAGAACAGAAAACTGAACTATATGGAAGTCAGACAACAACAAACCGTTCAACTGGGACCGGTAAGAGGGGCAGAGCCACCAGCGGAGCAGGGTCGGCAGGAAATATCCCCCGACCTAGGCTCGCAGGCAACCGGGGTAGCATCGCGGACCCAGTGAGGGTGCGGGGCAGACTGACTGCGGTCACACATTCGCACGCAGATAAACCAGCAGAGGTGTGAGCAGTGAGACGGACCCCGCAGGCCCCAGTGGCAAACCTCACAGGCCCCAGCAGTGAACCCAGTGAGGGTACGGGGCAGGCTGACTGGACGGGGCAGTCCCGGTGGCAGGAGGAGGCAGAGGGAACCGCCATTGATTTCCTTTGACCTCACCCCCACATACAGCGTCACAACCCAACAACTGAGTTGCCCCGCCCTGGTGAACACCTAGGGCTCCGCTCCTCATACATAACAGGCATGAACAGTCCAAAATATGGCTCAAGAAGAACTCAAAGCCCCAGAGCCGATAACTCTAAGTGAAAAAGAAATAGCGAACCTCTCAGATGCACAGTTCAAAACACTGGTGCTCAGGATGCTCACAGAACTGGTTGATTATAGTCACAAATTAGAGGAATATATGAAGGCTAAACTAATTGAAATGAAGGGAAATGCACAGGAAACCAATAGTGATGGAAAGGAATCTGGGACTCAAATCAATGGAGTGAACCAGAAGGAAGAACAAAACATCCAACCAGAAAAGAATAAAGAAACAAGAATTCAAAAAAATGAGGGGAGGGTTAGGAATCTCCAGGATATCTTTAAACATTCCAACATCCAAATTATAGGGGTACCAGAAGGGGAAGAGGAACAGCCACGAGTGGAAAACTTATTTGAACAAATAATAAAGGAGAACTTCCCCAGTCTGGCAAAGGAAATAGACTTCTAAGAAATCCAGGAAGTTCAGAGAGTCCCAAAGAAGTTGGACCCAAGAAGGAACACACCAAGGCACATCATCATTGCATTGCCCAAGATTAAAGTGAAGGAGAGAATCCTTGAAGCAGCAAGAGATAAGGGGATAGTCACCTACAAAGGAGTTCCCATCAGACTGTCAGCTGATTTCTCAAAAGAGACCTTAGAGGCAAGAAGGGGCTGGAAAGAAGTATTCCAAGTCAGGAAATCCAAAGACCTACATCCAAGATTGCTCTATCCAGCAAAGCTTTCATTTAGAATGGAAGGGCAGAAAAAGTGCTTCTCAGATAAGGTCAAGTTCAAGGAGTTCATCATCACCAAGCCCTTATTATATGAAATGTTAAAGGGACTTATACAAGAAAAAGAAGATGAAAAATATGAACAGTGAAAGGACAGCAAACTCACAGTTATTAACAACCACACCTAAAACAAAAGCAAACCAAGAGGACAGCTAGATCAGGAGCAGAACCATAGAAATGAAGAACACATGGAGGGTTAGCAACAGGGGAGTGGGAGGAGGAGAAGGGGGGAGAAGATACAGAAAATAGCATAGACAGTAGGTAGAAAATAGATAGGGGGAAGGGCAAGAATAGTAGGGGAAATATAGAATCTAAAGAACTTGAGACACGTGGACATAAACTAAAGGGGGGAATGGTGGGGGAGGGGTGTGCAGGGTGGAGGGGAATGAAGGGGGACTAGAACAACAACTGTAATGGTATAATCAATAAAATATATTTTTAAAAAAATAAAAATAAATTTAAGATTTATCTTCCAAAAAAAATAATAAAAGGCCTTGTTGATGATGAACTCTTTTAACTTGACCTTATCTGGGAAGCACTTTATCTGCCCTTCCATTCTAAATGGTAGCTTTGCTGGATAGAATAATCTTGGATGTAGGTCCTTGTCTTTCATGACTTGGAGTACTTCTTTCCAGCACTTTCCCAAATCTGGCAAAGGAAACAGACTTTTGGGAAGTCCAGGAAGCTCAGAGAGTCCCAAAGAAATTGGACCCAAGGAGGAACACACCAGGGGACTTCATAATTACATTAGCTAAGATTAAAGATAAGTAAAGAATCTTAAAAGCAGCAAGAGAAAAGGAGACAGTTACCTACAAAGGAGCTGATTTCTCAAAAGAAATCTTGGAGACCTCTTTTTCTCACCTGCCACTCCCGTTGTCACGTGAGCCTGTGTTCTCCTTTCTAGGAGGCCCTCTGAGATTGGAACTTTATGATGTTTGTCAAATAGTTCTAAAAATACAGTTTCTCTAGTCAGCACTCCAAAAATCTGTTCCCCCTATCCCCTCACCTCAAATCATTTTGAATTGAGAGTAGTATTTCATCTCTTTAAAAGTTTCCTGAAAAGACAACTATCAGTGGGTGAATTTATGACCTCAGAAATTAGTAAAGTAACTCTTCTGAATGTGTCTGTTCAGTGATCCAGAGCTGAATGAGAAAATGCTAGAAACATTCTTGCAGTAAGTCACTTAAGTTTTCTTTCTGCCTGTTTTTAAAGATTTCCAAAGAGTAAGCCCAATAACTTATAACGCAAAAAACCAACGACATAAATGACGCAAAATGAGTACACAAGTGTGGTTTGAATGTGTACAGCTCATTTCAAATGCGCATGGAAATGTGATGTTCTGAAAAAGGTGTATGTGTCTTGACAGATCCAATGCCTGAAGCTTCAGCTCAAAGGAGGTGCCCCCCACTTTCTGCTGAGTACCCACAGCATAGTTCATCAGCCCAATGGAAATAGTCGAGGTCTCTTCCTGTAAGTTTTGTTTTCTGTGGAATAAAGAAATTGAGAAAAATATACTAAGTTTTTAGCACTGTATTAGGTACAGAAAAAAACGTAAGACACAGCCTTAAAGAGTTTACATTCTAGTTGAGGCATTAAATTACAGTTTACAATACTCCAGGGGGATAATTCAATGCCTTGGTTTCAAGGCCTTCCTTCTGGTTAGGTTGGAAGGTGCCGAAAGGAAAGTTGAGAATACGTGAAGGCAGAGTTAATGTCCAGGAGACATTTTTTATGTCTCCTAGAATCAATTTATCTTTATATCCATAAGTGAGCATACACTGGGAAGAGAAGGGGAAATACACTAGATGAGAAGTATTCTCATACACTAGAAGTATTCTATACACTAGAAGAGAAGAGGGAGTATTTGAAGACTGATATGACCAGGAAACCCTAGAATCCTCCCTGAAATCACTTGTGCAATATATGTGTTTGTTCAATAAACTGGAGAAAGAAGATGATGAATATGTCCAGTGGGCTAAGGAAAGCAAAGCAGGTCTCTTTTGCCTGGTCCTATGCCCAGATCAAACTCCTTGTTGAAACTGGGAGGTGGTTCCCCTGCAGAAGTGAAAGGATGTGGGATGCTGGTGTCAGAAAAACGTGCATCTTACATCTGTTTCCTGCCATTCCCTATTTTCCACAGATAAATCTGGGCTTCTCAACTAGACTGTGAATTTTCAGAGACCCTGACCTACATCTTTCATTCCTTCTATATCAACCCCTCACTCTTCCTTAGAATATTTAAGATAGGACTAGGCAAGAAAAAAGGAATTTAACATATATAGATTTAAAAGTTATTTCTTTTTTTTTAAATATAATTTTTATTTAATTCTTGTTCACATACAGGTTTCTGTCTTATATTCCCAACCCTGCCCGCCCCCCACCCCATGCTCCCTGCCTCCCTCCCCTTTCTACCCCCCACCCCTAGTTATTGTCCATGTGTCCTTTATACTTGTTCATGTGAATCCATTCCCTTTTTCCCCTATGATTCTCTCCCCTCTCCCCTCTGGACCCTGTCAGCCTGTTCCATATTTGAGTGTCATTGGTCGTATTTTGCTTGCTTGTTTGGTTTGTTTAGAATCCTGTTAACGGTGAGATCATATGATATTTGTCTTTCACCGCCTGGCTTATTTCGCTCAGCATAATGCTTTCCAGTTCCATCCATGATGTTGCAAAGGGTAGTAGTTCCTTCTTCCTTTCTGCGGCATAGAATTCCATTGTGTAAATGTACCATAGTCTTGTGATCCAGTCATTGACCGATGGGCATCTTTTTAAAAAGATTTTACTTTCAGAGAGAGGAGAAGGGAGCAAGAAAGAGAGGGAAAGAAGCATCAGTGTGCGGTTGCCTCTCGTGCACCCCCAACTGGGGACCCAGCCTACGACCCAGGCATGTGCCCTGACTAGGAAGCAAACCTGTGACCCTTTGGTTCACAGGCTGGCACTCAATCCACCGAGCCACACCAGCCAGGGCTTATAAGTTATTTCTTAAAACACAAACTAGGCAGTAGCTACTTACTGAACATCTGAATGTTTTCATACCTATGTTGTATTAATTATCCAATGAGAGTATAAAAACAAAATTCTAATTACACAGAGATTATAGTAATGTCAATAAGCTGCAAAGTCCTGTGTCCTTCAGGACTAAATATAAATGTTTCTTAACCAACTCCTCTGATCCCCCAGGGCTGTTATGACTCCCCAGTCACTGCACTCACAGTACTCATGTATACCTACCATGTAGAATCATAAAGGCCTATTTACATGTGTGTCTGCTTCTCATGTCATGAGCTACTTGAAGGTTCAGACTGGGTCTTATTTACTATAGAGGCTCTAGTGCCAATTATAGCATTTAGCACAAAGTGGGGGCTCAAACATCATTTCCAAACTGTAGACACAGAATAAATCTAGAGATAACAAACCTGTGTGTGGACCCAAACAGTAAGTGGGGCCTGGATGCCCTGGACTCAGTTACCTGAAGCAGCAGAATACCAAATCTCATTTGAAACAGACAAGCCAGTGTCCAGGAAATCTGTACTGGTAGGAAGACACATACAAACCCACCTTGGTACCAGGGGAAGCTCAAAGGTAAAGTGTGCTTTCATGTCTCAAATATTACTTGCCAACTAGCGTGTACCAACAAGACTCAGCTAACTGAAAATAGGCTGTTAATTTCCAATTAACTAAACTGACAGATTTTGGGAGCTGATACACCTTTTAGAAATGAAAGTCCTGTTATCCAG
This sequence comes from Sturnira hondurensis, assembly GCF_014824575.4. Classification (NCBI taxonomy): domain Eukaryota; kingdom Metazoa; phylum Chordata; class Mammalia; order Chiroptera; family Phyllostomidae; genus Sturnira; species Sturnira hondurensis. Next base: position 1,011,957 of record NW_028073751.1, read on the forward strand.
GGCAACCAGCCTCCAGGAGAGTGGGCCCCATTATGATTTTATTAGAAGAAAAACAAGACTCTTCATAAAAGGCCAAGGCAGCAAAGAACTTTGTCTTTTTCAGTGAGCCAAATTCTTCTCTGCTAAGTAAAGATGGAACCAAAAAACACCCTAGTAGCCTCAGCAATCTTGAGAAAGAAGAACAAAGGTGGAGTGATCACAATACCAGATATCAAACCATTCTACAAGGCCATCACAATCAAAACAGCCTGGTACTGGCACCAGAACGGGCATATAGGTCAGTGGAACAGAAGACAGAACCCAGAAATTAACCCATGGTTTTTTTTTTTCTTTTTACTATTGTTTCATCACATTTGTCCTAATTCTTCCCCCATTGCTCTTCAACCCATGCTTTTCTGGTTAATCAGTATTTGATGAAGGAGGCAAGAGCATACAATAGAGTGAAAATAGTCTCTTCAATAAATGTTGGGAAAATTGGACAGGAATGTGCAAAAAAAATGAAACTGGACCACCAACTTATACCATACACAAGAATAAATAAAAATAAATAGAGGACTTAAATGTAAGTTGTGGAACCATAAAAATCCTAGGAGAAAACATAGGCAATAAAATCTCAGATATGTCACATAGCAGTATTTTTGCTGATATACCTATCTCCTAGTGTAAGTGAAACAAAGGAGAAAATAAACAAATGGGACTACATCAAACTAAAAAGTTTCTGCACAGCTAAAGAAACCAGCATCAAAAAAAAACCTGGAACCCACTGAATGGAAGAACATATTAACCAATGATACATCTGATAAGGGATTAATTTCCAAAATATATAAAGAATTTATACAATTCAATACCACGAAGACAAAGATCCAATTAAAAAAGGACCTGAATTACACTTCTCCAAAGAGGACATAGAGATGTCCAATACATGCATGAAAAAAATGCTCAATGTCACTAATCAGTAGAGAGATGAAAATTAAAACCACANTACATCTGATAAGGGATTAATTTCCAAAATATATAAAGAATTTATACAATTCAATACCATGAAGACAAACATCCAATTAAAAAAGGACCTGAATTACACTTCTCCAAAGAGGACATAGAGATGTCCAATACATGCATGAAAAAAATGCTCAATGTCACTAATCAGTAGAGAGATGAAAATTAAAACCACAATGAGCTATCACCTCACACCTGCCAGAATGGCTACCATCAATAAATCAACAAACAACAAGTGCTGCCAAGGATGCGGGGAAAAGGGAACCCTGGGGAACTGCCAATAGTGGGAATGCAGGTTGGTGTAGTCACTGTAGAAAACAGCATGGAGTTTCCTCAAAAAATTAAGAACTGCCATCTGGCTCAGCAATCCCACCTCTGGGCATATATCCTAAGAATCCCAAAACACCAATTGGAAAAGAATATATGCACCCCTATGTTCATAGCAGCATTATTTACAATAGCCAAGATCTGGAAACAACTCAAGTGTCCATCAATAGATAAGCAGATAAAAAAGATGTCATATATTTATTTACACAATAGAATACTATGTGGCTGTAACAAAGAAACAACTTTTACCCTCTCCAACAGCGTGGGTGAACTTGGAGACTATTATGCTAAGTGAAATACGCCAGTCAGAGAAAGACAAATAGCACAAGATCTCACTTATACATGAAATCTAATGAACAAAATAAACTGACAAACAATACAGGACCAGAAGCATGGATACATGGAGCAGACTGACAGATCTCAGAGGGGTGGGGGTGGGAGGGATGGAAGAGATTAGCCAAAGAACATATATGCATATATGCATATAGCCCGCAGACAGACAACAATGTGGTAAAGGACAGGGTCAGGGGGATTGAGTAGAGAGGAGCAAAGGGGGGAACACAAGGAACATCTGTAAGAGTGTTAACAATTTAAAAAACCCTAAAAGCAAAAAGTTGTTGAGTTATTGATTTGAAGGAAGTCTTCCTCATCCTGGAATCCCAGGAAAAGCCTTCTGCTTTTTCTTTCTTTCTTTCCTTCTTTTTTTTTTTTTTACAGGAACAGGAGTATGTGACTCCAGTTTTACACCTTTCTATTTCCTGCAATTTAAAAACAAAGACAAAAGTGTGTGTGTGTGTGTGCACGTTTGTGCATAGCACCCCAAAAAATTTCTGGAAGACTTTTGTGTGACTTATCTCTTTCTTTTTTTCCTTGTTCCATCTTGCCTTCAAAGTTCCTTTCCCCTCCAACTTTTAAAACTTTTTTTTACCTATTTGCTTATTTGTATTTTCTAAATATTTTATTAAGAATATTATTTGTAAGCCCTGGCTGGTGTAGCTCAATGGATTGAGCACGGGCCTGCGAACCAGACTATCGAGGCTCGATTCCCAGTCAGGGCACATTCTTGGGTTGCAGGCCAGTTCCCAGCAGGGGATGCACGAGAAACAACCACACATTGATGTTTCTCTTCCTCTCTCCTTCCCTTCCCCTCTAAAGATAAAGAAATAAAATATTTTTTAAAAAAGAATATTATTTGTATAATTTATTCAAATGGATAAGCACCCACCTCAAACATACACTCCTAAAAGTAGTCAAGAAAAAGATATCTGAAAATAAAATTCACTATCCTGGAGTCTGGGCCAGAAAGCCAGCATAGGATAATCAGCCCCTATGTGTTTTAATGATCTTGTGCCTTTACTTATTTATTTTTAAAATTATTTTATTGTTGTTCAATTACAGTTGTCTGTATTTTCCCTCCACCACTCCCCCCACCCCAGCCAAACACACCTCCCTCTCTTGCTTCCACCCTCCCCCTTGGTTTTGTCCATGTGTCCTTTATAGTAGTTCCTGAAAACCCTTCCCCCCACTGTCCCCTCCCGTCTCCCCTCTGGTTATTGTTAGATTGTTCTTAATTTCAATGTCTCTGGTTATATTTTGTCTGCTTTTTTATTTTGCTAATTATGTTCCAGTTAAAAGTGAGATCATATGGTATTTGTCCCTCACTACCTGGCTTATTTCACTTAGCATAATGCTCTCCAGTTCCATCCATCCTACCTGTCCTTCTTTCCCCCCTCTCTGCTGCATAGTATTCCATTGTGTAAATGTACCATAGTTTTTGATCCGCTCATTTACTGATGGGCACTTAAGTTGCTTCCAGCACTTGGCTATTGTAAATTGTGCTGCTATGAACATTGGGGTGCATAGGTTCTTTAGGATTGATATTTCAGGGCTCTTAGGATATAATCCCAGCAGTGGTATTACTGGGTCAAAAGGCAGTTCCATTTTTAGTTTTCTGAAGAAATTCCATAGTTTTCCACAGTGGCTACACCAGTCTGCATTCCCACCAACAGTGCACTAGGGTTCCCTTTTCTCCACATCTTCTCCAGCACTTGTTTGTTGCTTTGTTTATGATGACCATTCTCACCAGTGTGAAGTGGTATTTCATTGTAGTTTTAGCCATCTACATTGTAGATGTAGCCATCTCTCTGATGACTAGCAATGCTGAGCATCTTTTCATATGTTTCTGGGCCCTCTGTATATCCTCCTCGGAGAAGTGTCTGTTCAAGTCTTTTGCCCGTTTTTTAATGATCTTGTACCTTTAAAAAGCAAAGAAAAACTCACCCCTTGACCTTCCCAAGGTAGTCCTTCCACTCCAGTTAAGACAATCAGCTATCTTGTCCACAACATATGGTCACTGCAGTCTCTGGGTCTTTGCCAATGGTGCTCTTCCAATCAGTTTTGACCCATGATTTCCTTCAAGGTCTAGTCCAAGACTCACCTCCCTTAAAGGACCTTTTCATAACAACCCTGATTCACATGGCCCTGAGAGCCCAGTCCTTGGAACCCATCAGCATGTGAACACAAAGTCACCTATTCCTGCTGTCCACCCCTTCTCTAATTCTACACATTGGTACTCTGCCTCAAGGCTGCCAGCCTCTTCCTAAAAAAACTATTAGCACCTGACCTGCAGATTCAGACCTTTACATCTTTGACTCACCCAAGTGTCCAGCATCAGGCCAGATTTACTTGCCGAGTGAGGAAATTATTAACTAAATAGAGGTTTTTGTCAGTGAGAGAAGATTCGACCTTTAAAACTTACTCACATTCCTCAAATCTCAATGTATAATAGGATTGAGAATCCCTTTGTCCTATTAATCTGGTCAGAGTGAAGAAAATAAAGATTAGTATTCAAGAAGGAAAAAGAAAATATTTTATTATTTATTTATTTTTAATAGGTTCACATACAGCATCTTTTTTCTTACAAAGCCAATAGCATCACTGTTTACTATTACTAAAAGCTGCATAACAGCACAGGCCTGCGAACCAGACGATCGTGGTTCGATTACCAGTCAGGGCACATGCTTGGGTTGCAGGCCAGTTTCCGGCAGGGGTCAGTTCCCTGCAGGGGATGCACGAGAAGCAACCATACATTGATGTTTCTTTCCTCTCTCCTTCCCTTCCCCTCTAAAAAGATAACTAAATAAAATATTTTTTTAAAAGCTGCATAATAATTTATCAAGTGAATATGTAGGAGGGTGCAGCCAGGGGGCCCCCAAAAGAATTTGCGATGGGGTCCAGAACTCAGGGTTTCCAGAAAATATTAAAAATATGGGATGTCCTCACCCCCACAAGTCTGAGCTAGGGGGATGGGATACATGGTGCAGGGCCATTGAGTTGTTTTGCATAGCAACAGTTTCACAGATAACCTCTAGAATGGTCATTTAACATATCTATAACCTTTAACTGGTTTCATAGATATGTTAAATAGCTGTGGTCATGCTTTGATCCAGGGAGAAGAGAGTGACTTTCACCCAAGATGTACCTGGGAGACAACTCCCAGCTGCCTCCACACCGCCCCCTCACCCCCCCACAATCCCATTATAGCACCTGAGTGAGAGCTTGGAAATGATTAGCTCCATGCCATGGGGCCACGCCTGCCCAGACCCACTGTGGCAGCTGAGTAAAGCTGGGAGGATATGGGAGTACTGGCGGGTGTAGCCAATTGTGGGAGGAGTCAGAAATGGGACTGTAGAGGAAGATTGGCATGGGGATTTAAATGCAGACGCAGCAGCCATTGAAGAGAGAACTGAAAGGTTTTTCTCAGGCTCCACCGAGGAGAAAATGCCAATCAGCCACAAAAGTAGGCAAAATATAGAGCTTTATTGAGGTAGATATGCCCAGATGAGGCTCCCTGCTCCCCAGATATCGGGGAATCTCGTCTGCTGAATAGGAAAGATGGCGGGGCTTTATTTCCATTGGTTTCCCTCGGAAGTTGGGGATTGGCCCCCTCTGAGCAAAGCAGCGACACATGGCATTGGTGGTTTCTGTCTCGGACTCAGGTTACTGTGAGGATGTCCGTCTTGGCAAAGCCCGCCCTTCCAGCTTTCTGATTGCATGTCAGCCGGCGGTTCCGGGGGCCATTTTGATCATGGGCCATCTTGATTTGTAGTCCAGGGGCCATCTTGACTGTAGTCCAACCTGAGCTTCCTCCTATTCCCACCCACCCTAACAAGAACCACTCGCTTTTGGCCAGAATGGGGACTCCTGTAGCCCTCTGAGAGAGTCACCATGTAGCTTTAGCAAAGAGAACCACTCGGCTTTGGCCAGAGTTGGGGAACACCTGCCCCCTGTTGAGGGCAAGGGGGAACTAGCCAGAGCGTAGCTATAAGGAAGTAGAAGTTGTTTTGCTAACTAATGCAAAGAGACTCCGGGACACACCCGAAGAACAGGGTGTGCCAGAGCAACCGTCAGTCAGGCAGATAGCCATCTGGACAGTCACTAGGGGAAAAAAATTTTACCCCTGTGCACGAGCTCAACTGACCAATCAGGTAAAGGAGCACGAGCCAGTGCGCGAGTTAACTCACCAATAGTAAGTAACCCTATTGTGCTCCTGAGCCAACCGCTAACCGCCACATCTGCTTCGGTATCCAGCTTGCTTGCGCGCCTCCTTAAAACCCTAAGCCTGTAAGTGTTTGGTGCGACTCCCGTTTACAGCCCTCGAGGGCACCGTGTCCTTGGATACTTTGAGAGTTCGCCCCTGCGCAGGTTAAACTTGGCCAATAAAGTAACACCTTTGAAACCCTGAAAGTCTCCGACATTTGTTCTCGCAGTTTCGAATGCAACACCCCCCACCACAGCTATGAGAAGAATCATCATGCACCTTTAGCAGAGAACCACCACGTGGCTTTCTATTTCTTTTCCTGAGATACGGTACCTTGGACAGGGCAAAGGGGGAAAGAAGGACTGTGTATGTTTGTGGGTGTTTTAAGGGACTTTGGGATTTTGATGAAGACATTAAGTCATTACTCTTAAGTCTGTATAACTTGCATAAATAATTCCTTTCCTTTTCACCAATCTCCGACATGGAGAGCTATAATTCTCTGGCGAAGGGAAAGGTGAACCTGTTATAGAAAACAACACAGCCGCTTTCGGGTGTATGGAGTGGAACTTTATTTACCCATGAGGACCCAGAGGAGGCAGTCTCCAAATTCTGGGCCCCAATCAGTGGGGAACAATTGCTTATATAGGGTGAGGGGGCGGTCTGTCATTCAGAACGTTACTTCTGGCGTGAAAGCAGGAAGCAGCTCATAGAAGCAAGAAAGCAGAACTGCTGATAAGAGTTAATACGAACTTTTTTGTTCTTACTTCCCAGTTACTTAGTTACTTGCTCCCCCTGATCCTGTTGTTGACTCAGCTGCGAGCCCCCTCCTGGGCAGGCTATTAGCCATTACATTCATCCTACTGATTCAGCAGCTAGCTCCCCTCCTGGGCAGGCCACTACAAACCTAGTACAGGAGGACCCCAGGAGAAGCGGGGGTCAACTAGGTAATGTTGCATTCACCAACCGCGAGAACAAATGTCGGAGACTTTCGGGGTTCCAAAGATGTTACTTTATTGGCCAAGTTTAACCTGCGCAGGGGCGAACTCTCCAAAGTGTCTGGAGACACGGTGCCCGCAAGGGCTGCAAATGAGAGTCGCGCCAAACGCTTACAGGCTTAGGGTTTTATGGAGGTGCGCAAGCAAGCTGGATACCGAAGCAGATGTGGCGGTTAGCGGTTGGCTCAGGGGCACAATAGGGTTACTGATTATTGGTGAGTTAACTCGTGCACTGGCTCGTGCTCCTTTACTTGATTGGTCAGTTGAGCTCGTGCACAGGGGCAAAATTTCCCTCCCTAGTGACTGTCCAGATGGCTATCTGCCTGACTAACCTTGTTGCTCTTACACCACATCCTGGAACACACCCCGCTCTTTAGGTGTGTCCCGGAGCCTCTTTGCATTAGTTAGTAAAACACGTTTTGCTTCCTTACAGCTATGTTCTGGCTAGTTCCCCTTTGCCCTCAACAGGTAACATTGGCCAGTTTCCCCTGGCCAATCCGGGAAAACCATGGGAGACCCACATGTGCAGTAGCTTTACAACTACTTGTCAGAGTGAAAACCCGCCAAAACTAGCCACTAGCCGGGAAGGATCCGCCCTATAAGAATAGAGTCCCTCCAGTCCATGAGGTCAATCTCTGCTTGGAGTTGGCCTGCTCCCATGTTCTCTGCTATAAACCCTGGGTGTTTGGTTCAAATCTTTGTCCCAGTCACGAAGAACCTGGTTACCTGTGCCCACCTATGACAGATATATTTTATTATTCATTTCTGTGGTAGATGCTTAGATTGCTTTAAATTTCTCCATATTATAAATGACACTGTGACAAAACTTTGACTGTATTTTGGATTATTTCCTTAGGAGAGATTCCTAAAAATGGATCTTTCAGGGCAAAGGTTGTAGGAGACCATTCTGCATGATGTGGGCCCAGCCCTCAGGGGCAAACATTTACTGCAAAGTAACTTCCTGAGATCCATGCTAAACCTTCCAAGGATGAGTGTAACCGGTTCAACCACTTTAGCCTTTTCATTTGCAAATATGCCTCTTCTGTGCTGTGATTAGCAGCTTTGGCTCCTTTGTTTTCCATAAAAGGTAACCACCTAAAGCAACCTATGCATAGTAAATGAGGACCACCAGGTAATGCACGGAGAAACCCAATAAAGGCCAGTCTCCGCAAGGGCTGTGGCTTTTACTCCCCTTGAGAGAAAAAGCCATGCTGTCCCTTTTCCTCCATTGGACTTGGTAGTCTGTGTAAATATCTCATTTCATCCACCATGATGGGAACACTGCGGGCTGGTGTCCTCATCAAAAGGTTTTGAACATTTTTATTAAGCCTGATATATATTACAGATCCATGATGAATTCTTAAATGCCTTTGACTCCAGATACTACATTCTATTGCTAAGAAATGTAATCCCCTTTATAGTAAAGATTTTTCTAAGTAGGAAAACAGGAAGAAATAGTTGAGACAGCAGACTCTGGTGTCAGACTGCCTGGATTCAAGCACCAGTTCTATCCCTTGCTAGCTACACAGACACACACACGCCCCTGAATCCTTCTCACACAATACACTTGTACTTGAAGCAGAGGGCCAGGCACACTGTGAGGGCTCTATAGAGGTGAACCTCTATCATTGCCTTTAGATTCCCAAACAGAAGTTGAATCTGTAATTCAAAAAAGCCAAGATAATCCTCAAATAATAGAATAAAAGCAAACATAAAACAAATGACAAACTAATACTCCTGTAACTAGGTCACAAGTAGGCAAGTTCATTTACTGTGAACACTATTTACACCACTGTGGTTATTAACTACATATAAATAAAAATAAACGTCATTTTACTGAGTGCCTATCCTCGTTAAAAGCATTACATACTGCTGTCTCACTTAATCCTCAAACAGCCCTGTATGGTGGCAGTAACAACAACAACAATAACTAATATCCCAAGTGCTTATTATGTGTCACGCCTGGTTCTACGTAATAACATTAATCACTATAAAACCTACACAGTAAAGGCTTTTCGTTTTACTGTTATCCTCATTTTACAGATAATATAATCAAGGTACACAGGTTAAATAACGTGTCCAAGGTTATATAGCTAATAAGGAAGATATTATTATGCTTGTTTTATAAGTAAGAAAATTGAACTTTGTGAAAATTGCCCATAAGGTAATGGAGCAGGCTTTGAACCAGTATCTGTTGAATTCTGGAGTCCACATTCTTTTATTCTACCACTCTGCCACCTTTATGTGGATCTCTGTACAGAGAACACCCTATATAGCACAGCAAATGTTTGAGGCTGGCTTCCCTCACTCCTGCTTTCTTCTGCCATAAACCATGTATGCTAAGAATTGCCTCATTTGAACCTGTGCCTCTGAGAATATAACTGGGAAGGCAAGCCTAAGACAAAAGCCCGCCTACTGAAAGGCTTCCCTTAAAACAACTTTTTAGCTCTCCTGGGGCACTGACCTGTTGTAATTCTTCTAGAATGCATACCTGAGAGTTCCTAAGGCCTCCCTTTCAGATACATGGAGATTCCTAATCTGGTGCTTCTGGCAACACTTCTTCAAAGATTTTTCAAATATGTGCTACCGAGAGCGTCTCCTATTTCCCTCTGCCTCGGAAAGCCCTGAAAATTCTCGCTCCTGGGAGAAACGAAGCTGTTTCAAGCCTCCAAAACTACCTTGAAAATACATTTGCAAAGGGATGGAACCCACGGGGAGAAACCTGGACTAAAGCCTTAACTCTTGAACAAAACCGACCGTTTAAACTTGGACAAATTATTTCTTTTCTCTGTGCCTCAGTTTCCTCTTCTGTAAAATAAAGGGTGGGGTTAGACAGTTTTCCAGGTCCATCCAAGCTCTCAAAGAAAATGAAAATGACTTTGGAGTCCCCAGCAGTGAAACCCCAAAGCCCAGAGCAGGTTTGTAACCGCTGACCGAAGCCTGCCATGGCTGGCTAACTCGAACAGTGGAGAAGCGCCCTGGGATTCGGGTTTAAGAATGTGAATCTTTTGAGCAATTACTTAATATAGAGTTGAAGAATTTGGTGGAGAAATGTAGGTAGTGGTAAAGAAATAAGTCTTCACTTTTGCAGAAGAAAACAAAGCAGCATTTTTTTTTCCTTTGCTAAAATCAGGAGTAAAGATAGGATCCTGCTGCCCCCTTGTGGCACACTGGACAGCTTAAGAAAGAAGAGTTTACCGTACTTCATCGGTTTCCCCCAGTGTAAATCCCTCTTGGAAGACCACATCTTCCCACACCCTTAATGAGCCTGGTAAGTCACAAAACACTTCCGACCCCATTATCTCATTTCATTCTCCCAGCAACTTTGTGGAGTGGCAAGAAGGAGGTATAACTTCACTGCACCACAGAAGAAACCAAAACTCAGACAGACTATGTGATTTGCCTAAGGTCACACAGTAAGTAACTGGCAGTGGGAGCTTGAACCCACATCTCCTTACTTAAATCAAACAATTCATTGCATTCTACTGCATAGGGGTGGGGATGAAACCGGTTTAGGTATGCTCCCAGTCTAGGAATTTGAGAGCATGGCTCCAGAAGAGGAACACTCAATTCCCTTTCTAGAAGCAACTGGCCACAGGCTGCGATCAGGCTCCGTGTCTACAGAACAAGGCATCCAGGTAAGCCTGGATTCCTGTCTTCCTGGTTTGCACATCTGTAGGCCTCTCCAGTTGCTCCCCCTCACTCAGTTTCCTACCCCATCCTGTCTATCAGAGTTCAAGATGTTTATAGCTAAATGCTGACCAAATGAATCTCAGGCAAGGGAGCCACAACATCCAGAAAAAGAGCAACAACTGCTGGGATCTCTCTTCTGTCCCTGGGTTAGAGCTCATATCCATGGATCAAATTTTCTTATAAATTTTAATGGAAAGACCAGTTAGTTGGCTTGTGCCGTAATGATGTCATACTCCCTGAAACTGGAGGGGCAATGTTAGGGTTATATGTTTTACCAAATGGCATATAGGAATGACCTAAAATTATCACATTTTTAGTACTATAAGATGCACCAGACCATAAGACACACCTGGGTTTTAGAGAAGGAAAACAGGACAAAATTTTGAAGCAAAAAATGTGGTAAAATAGTTAATAACCTATGACCCACTCCACCCCCGCCCATCCCTCCCACCATTCCCCCACACCCACAGTGAGCTAGGTAAGCCTCATTTGGACTGTAAGACACACCCCTCTTTTCCTCCCAAATTTGGGGCAGTGAGTATTATAGTCCAAAAAATATGGTATCTGAGAATTTCAAATTTCAATTTCTCCAAGGGAGCTATAACTTTTTTCATACAGAATTGCAAAGCAAAGAAAGAGAGAGGAAAAAAAGAATTGCAAAACCCCATGCCTAAACTTTCCAATGTCATAGTTTTTCCTTTAGTTTCAATCATTCATTCACTCACTCACTAAGTGAGTAGGCATTTTACTAAATGATTAGGGCAGTGTGATAATCCCTTTAATGAAGATTTTGTTGCCTAGTGGTGAACAGAGGAAAAGTACATAATTATAAGTGCATGTGAGATATATATATAGTAAATGATTGGTGGTTAAGAGGAAAGAATAAAATTCCTCTAGGTTGAAGGTTAAGAGACTGGGGAAAGAATGGGTAAAAAAACAGTGTTACAGATATATAGCACATAAAGCCTTACACAGTCTGGCCTTTTCAAATCCTCCCTGCCTTCCCTCCTGTTACTACCTTGCTCTTACCCTACCATATTCTGAACATAAATTTTCTTTAGTAATGTAAGGATTAAGCATTTAGGTTTTGTCCCTGGCCAGTGTGGCTCAATTGGTTGGGGCACTGTACTGTAGACTGAAAGGTTTCGGGTTCAATTCCTAGTCAGAACACATACCCAGGTTGTGCGTTGGATACCCAGTCAGGGCACATATGAGAAGGCATCCAATAGACATTTCTCTCTCCCTCTCCCCTCCACCACCATCTCTACCTCCTTTTCTCTCTAAAAGCAATGAAAAAAAAATGTCCTTGGGTGAGGATAAAAAAAGAAAGAGTTTAGGTTTTGGAACCAGATCTTGGTTCTCATCCAAGCTCTGACACATTAGACAAACTTGGGTAAGTTACAGAACTTCCCCAAGCTTCAGTTTCCTGGTCTGTAGAGTGGGTATTTTAGTAAAACTCAGTTTTAAAGGATTTTGTGAGAGTCAAGTGATATGATGTGTGGAAAGCACCTACCTTTGTGCCTGAAACACAGAAAGGACTTCGTAAGTAGCAGTTGATGTTGTGAGTTATCTCTGTGCCTCTGATCACGTTGTTTTCTTTGCCTGAAACTCCCTCCACTCTCTCAAACTGTTTTATCCTTATTTCTCTTGAGTACCCTGGCTCCTGCTAGCTGTTCCCCGCCAAGTGCTCAGAGCTTTTCTCCACACCTCCTTTACTGTATTTATGTGATATCAACTTATATTTGTTTGTAAGCCTGCCTTTCAAATGTGTGGGGCTCAGAATGGGTCTTACTCACATTGTATGACTCATGATACCACTGAGAAATTACCATTGAACAAATAAGATTACATTTGAGCTGTAACTTCAATAAATAAACAGAAATGAAAGCATACATCTAGATGACCTTTAAATGTGAATATTAACCTATTCGCATTGTACATTAAACCATTCGAAACCACTAGAATTGATTACCAAGGATTAGCCTTTAAGATGGGCTGACATCATCAAAGTTAGACAAATTTTAATTAGGAGAATCCGGGGGTGAATGCTTGGATGCATGGAAGCAGCCTGGAGCTGAGGCAGCAGCTCAGGAAACCACTGCAGGACTTGCTTGGGTAGCCATGGGCACTCTGGGAATATTCAGTATTGTAACTCTTTGTATGCGAGTTCTATGATCTCTCACTTCTGAATTCTGTTTCTAATAACTGGATTTTCTCCATGTTATGATGGTATGATCCTGTCTCTTTGAATGTCGAGTAATTTTTCATTGGATGCCAGATATTGTCATTTTCCTTCCTTTAGGGATTAGAGTCCTGTGATGCCTGTTTTCCAATGTCCGAAAACTGTCGTTTTCTATATGTTATTAGGTTTTTGTAGTTGTTTAAGGTAAGAGGATAAATTCTCTTTCTAGTACTCCATCACCGCCAGGAATGGAAGGCCTTGCAACCCCAAATAAATTAAGGTATCTAAGCATTAAGCATCCATGATTGCTAATACCACAAAAAGAAAGATAACTAGGCCATACCTGCCTCCTGATGATGCACCATCTGTGAAGTAGTCATGCAAAAAACTGTACATCAAAATGAGTTTCGTCGAGCGCTGGCTGGTGCAGCTCAGTGGATTGAGCGCGGGCCTGCAAACCACACGATCGCAGTTTGATTCCCAGTCAGGGCACATGCCTGGGTTGCAGGCCAGTTCCCGGTTCCCGGCAGGGGACGGATGAGAGGCAACCATACATTGATATTTCTCTCTCTCTCTCTCTCCCCTTCCCTTCCCCTCTAGGATAAATAAATAAAATCTTTAAAAAAATGAGTTTCATCAAGCCTCTACATCCAGGTATCAATGTACAGGAAATACGGAAGATGGAGGATCATCTTAAACTGTACCACAGGGAAAATCAACAAAATCAAAATTGCAGGAAATTCTATCAGATGAACAACTACTAGTCTTTCCAACAATTTAAATTATCAGAGAATTTAAAAGGGGGAAAGCTATAAGTTTAAAAGAGTAAAAAATGTATTAACCTATTGTAATGTGTGGATCTTATTTGTATCCTGATTTCAAACAAACAAATGGTAAGAAAAAATTATGACACTTAGGAGAAAATGTGAACTCAGACTAGACAGCTGATGGCATTAAGGAATTATCATTAATTTTATGTATGATAATGGTATTACAATTATGTTTATTAAAAGACTCACCTTGTAGAGAAACACTCTGGTCTACTTACAGATGAAATAACATGATGTTTTATATTTGCTTAAAATTAATATGATGGGGCAGGTGGGTGGGAGTACAAGATGAAATAAGATCATGATTAGGAAATTATATAAGTTGAGTGATAATATGTTTAAAATTTTCTATTATAAAAAAATTTCAAAAATTTTTAAAGACTCGTAACATTTAGATATGGGTTCCAAATCTCGCTCTGATGTCATTCTGCTCTGTCTTTATAGACCAATCACTTCTCTCTAGGCTTCAACTTCCCCTGTAAATATAAAATCCATTACAATACACTTTCCATTATATCCATGTATAAGCTATGTGATATAGGAAAGTTGCTAGATCTTTTTAAGCCTTAGTTTCCTCATCTGTGAACGGTAATATAAACACTAGCTAATTTTCAAGACTACTGAGTGGGTTAAATTGGGTATTGTATATTAAAGCCCTCACCATAGTATGTGGCAAAGTAAGCACTCAGTAAATTTTATCTATCGTTATTATCTCTTGATACGTCTAAGAAATACCAATAGATGAATTCTGTAATTTTTTTAATGAAAGGACTCAATATGCCCTATCCTTTCCTTCTCTGTATCTCCTTTCTTTAGGACAAAAGCAGGAAAATCTGAAACTTCCTCTCTATTATGGAACAATGTACCAAACAGCACGAGCCAGGAGAAAACCAGCTTGGCTCTCCTTCCCAATGAGAGTCACTGCTGTGGATCTGGAAAGAGCAGAGGCACCTCTTTCATCATTTCAGAATATAGTGTGCAGCTGTTGTTCTGGTATGCCACACATCCCGAAGTTGCTACCAAGAGCTAAAAACAGAGCTCAGGCAATCAGTCCACTGTAGCCAAGATCATTCTTTTCAAAGAGGCCCCATTAGAAACAAAATGGGCACTCTGTGCCTCTTTTCAAACCAAGAGTGGGTCTTCCCCACCGGACTGCAAGTTCCTTGACGGCAAAACCTGTGTCTAGTTTATCGTTGTAGTTTATGCTCCTAGCAAAGCACCTGGGAGAGAGCAGGTTACTCAATAAGTACTTGGTGAATGAAGGAACTAATTGTTCATTCTTTTGTTTTGTTTGGAGTAGGGCACAAGGAGGAAAGGAACATTGATAGGCATACAAAGAACCGACTGTTGGAGGAATCTTTTTAACCATTTTTGTTAGGGAGTACAAACTTGTTCACAATTTCCAATTCATTTCTTCTCCTTATTTCCCATTATTTATCTTTTTATAACTCCTCCATACTCCCATAAACCACTCATGGTTCCCCAAATACACCCTGAATATTTTTCCTTCTAAACCTGTGCTCATACTGTTCCCTTCATTCATTAGTCTCTGTCTCCGACTGTCTGTCTGTGTGTGTGTCTGTCCATCTCAATATATGCATCCTTCAAAACTTGGTTCCAGTACCTCCTCTTCCATGAAGTTTTCCTCAACCACTATAGCTGAAAGGGGTATCTTCTTGATTTCCTATAACACTTTAGACTTAGCCTGAAGCATTCATAATATTCTGTTGGGTTGGCCAAAAAGCCTATTACATTTTTTTCATAAAATAAGAGACACATTTTTTTTACCAATAACTTTATTGATTTGGATATTCTGTGTATATCAGCTGCCTCCAACTATTGGCTTCCAGTTGGTAGAGGCCAGGGATGCTGCTAAACATCTTCCAAAGCATAAGACAGCCCCACAGCAAAGGATTATTTGGCCAAAATGTCAATAGTACCAAGGAACTTCACAAACCACTTTTGACACATTCAGTCAGTCACACAGCACCTTCTCCATACACTGCACAAATCTTTCACTTCAGTTGCGTTCCTACCTTTCTTAAATAATAAAGCATAGTACACCAATAATGTTGCATATTTTCTTTCATTTTTAATACTAAAATGGCTGCCCCAAAATTCACCAATTTTGATGTTTTATTAAATGCACACGGATATAACAGCTGTCACAATACAATCTAACAAAATTGTTTCAGATGAAGTTAAAGACAACTAAGTGCTACTAAGAGGCATCAGACAGAAGAAAACATAACAGACTTCTTTGCCAACCCAATGGTATGCGTTGTGATTAACTGTATAGGTTTCATAACTTTTACAAGATTGAGGGCAAGGGTCATCTTTGATTCTCTTGGGTATCCATCATAGTGCTTTGTACACACCAGTCATCTGATGAGTATTTAGAACATTGGTTGGCTAACTTTGTAAAATAAGAAATATAATCATTCAACCCAATTTAAAGTATAAAATAAGTGAGCTTTAAATAGTGTGTTTTATTCATAAGATCATTTTAGTTAAAAAGTTCATACACTGGTTTGGAAGTTTTGCCACCCTATTATTATCTGTTCTACTAGGCAATATCTTTTACTCTGAGAAACCTAAGGGAAAACTCTCACAAAAGCATATTTTTTAATCAAGTAGACTTAAAAGAATAATTCACATCATTAAAAAATAATAATTTCACATATTCTTCAAATTCCAGGATAAGACAGCCTGGGGTATCAAAAAACCAAGATTGAGAATCACTAGGCAAACACAGAACCTTGAGAGAAGCCCTCGGTTTTTTCAACTATCGTCCCTAACTACTTCTCAGCACAGATATGTAACACAAAGGAGAAGAAAGCATGAGAAACCATTTTAAAAATTATATAATTTGGGGCTATTATATTTCTCAAAGGTAAGGGCTAGTATAAAGATAAATCTCATTTCTTGAAATTAAGGGTGAGCTGAGACTTCCTTGTTACATTGATAACTGCTTACTTTCTCTTCTAGACAATACCCTTGCCATCATGTATCTGCACTTTGTTGTCCGTTCCTCTGCGTTCATTCCTTCTAGATTAAAGATTAAGATACACAAGTCAGTAACATTCCTCTACACCCCTGTGCCCAGCAAGCAGTTCGTTGTGCCCTTCTCAGTGTCATTTCTTAAAATTATATTTTATTGTTGGAGCACATTTAGATCATCTAGTCCACCTTTTCCATTTTACAGTGAGAAGTCCAGAGTGTAGAGAGAATATATTACTTGTTCGAGGTCACCCAGGTAAAGTCCAATCTCAAAATAGAATCTTATTTCCTAACTCCTAGTTCTAAGCATTACATCCAACAAATGTTTGGGCACTCAGATATCTATTAATAAATACATTTTAACTGAAATGAAGTTAACGGCTTCTTCTTTGTTTGACTAAACTGCCTGAATGAACACTTTGTAGACTGTAGAGGGAAGAGGTGAAAGTGCTGTTCTGGATACTGTGGCTTTAAGAGGCCATTTGGTACAGACTCTGGAGCAGGCTACTGAGTTCTGATGTGGTCTCTACCACTGCCCATCTATATGACCTTAGGAAAATTGCTTTACATTTTTTAGCTTCAGCTTCCTCATTTGTAAAATGAACATACCAGTAACTACATCACAGGGATGTTTCTGCATTCAGTGACATTCGTTGGATACCTGCTCTGCAACACCTACTGTGTCAGATGCTGAGGATACAACAATGGACAAGAAAAACGAGAGCCTACCCTTAGGAGCTAACAGTCTACTATGGTTAAAGGATGGAATCTACATAAAACACCTAGTAGAGAGTCCTAGACCTAATAAATGTTCACTATAAGTGTTAGTTGTTGTTACTATTATTTAAAATGTACTTATATATCCACATTTAAAAAACCAATCAGCAAATAAATCTTTCAGAGACAGTTCCAAGCAGTATTTTAGGGCATAAAATAGCTCACATAGCTGTATTTTACTAGGACAGATATTATCACCATGGCAACATTTTTTGAGGTCCTTAAGAGCACTTGCCTGATGCTGCAGAAGGTTCAGGCATGATCTGTAAAAACACCTTGTAAAAAAAGTAGGGGGTAGAGAAAATCCTCTCAAGTTTATGTCCAAAAACAACAATTTTCTCAATGAAATCACTTAGTAAAATTCAATGTATATAATCTTAAATTATGAAACATAAATTAGAGCACAATTACTTGTATTATAGGGGGAGTCATCAAGGATTTTTTTCAACAGCCAGATTCCCTTGACTATTCAAAATACGATGTACTGTTCAAAATTCCACATGATTAACAAGCACATGAAAAGATATTCAACACCCTTAATCATCAGGGAAATGCAAATCAAAACCACAATGAGGTGCCACTTCAAGCCCACAGGGGTGGGTATAATTTTTAAAGTGAAAAATAACAAGGGTTGGGAAAGATGTGGAGAAAGAAATTGGTACCCTCGACATTGCTGGTGGGGCTGTAAAATTAGTTCAATCTCTGTGGAAAACAATTTGGCAGTACTTCAAAAAGAGAAACATGAGACTTGCCATATGATGCCCAATTCCTCTCCTAGATATATTGTATAATCAGAAGAATGATGTGTACATGCATGCTCATAGCAACACTATTCACAATAGCTAAAAGGTAAAAATAGCCAAAATGTTCCTCAATGAATGAACAGATAAACAAATTGTGGTATATACATATAATGAACTATTACTCAGCCATAAAAAGAAATGGATCACTATCATATACTATGATGTGGATAGATCTCCAAAATATTATGCTAAGTGAAGGAAGCCAGATACAAAAAAGTCATATATTATATGATGGCATTTATATAAAATACCCAGAATAGATAAATCCATAGATACAAAATGCAGACTGGTGGTTGTCAGGGGGAATGGGGAGGAAGGAATAGGGAGACTGCTTAATTGGTAAGGGGTTTTACTTTGGAATGATGGAAATGTTTTAGAATTAGGCAGAAGTTGTACATCATTGTGAATGGACTGCCACTGAGTTGTGTTACAAATGTTTAGTTTATAACAAATATTCTTTTAAAAAGTATTAATTTTATGTTTCATGCAATTCATCTCGATAAATTATTTTTAAGGTGTTATCCACATGGACTAAAAATATAAAAATATAAGAAAAAAGTCATTAGTGATTGCTCAGTCATCTCATAAACCCATGTAAACAGGGCCTATATCTATTCACAGTGAAGGAAGAAACAGAGAGCTCTTAGAAAGATCCTGTTAAAGAACAATTTTTTACCCTTTGTAACAGTATGAATAGACCTGGAAAACATTAAGCTGAGTGAAATAAGCCAGTCAGAGAAAAACAAATACCCCATAATTTCACTCATATGTGGAATCTAGTGAACAAACTGGACTAACAAGCAGGATAGAGACAGACTCATAAATTTGGAACAGGATAACAGCTAAGTGAGGAGAGGTTAGGGGGTGGAATGATTTAACAAAAAGAAAAAAGGACCCATGGACATGGACAACAGTGGAGTGATTGCCAGGGAGAGGGGGGTATGATGCAAAACTAGTTTCTCTGTGTATGTGACAAATAGCATCTCTTCTTTGGATGTCAAGTCCTTGTCTGTTTTTAAGAAATTAAGAAGTTGGCTTGGATGACCTGAAGCTTGCCTTGATCTTCGACAGCCAGGTAAGAACCTGGCTGAGTCAAGATTCCTACAGATAACAGAGCCCTTTCAGCTCTCTGCATTCATGATCACATAGCATAAATTACTTCTCTTCTGACAAAAACATGCCATGCTTGCTGAGGGAGACCATATTTCTAATGAATCATTCCAGGGAAATTTGCCATTTTGCATTACTACTGGAAATAGAATTACTATGTACTGTATTTTCCCAGCTTTCATCATGACCAACAGGCATCATTTAATTTTTTAAAGATTTTATTTATTTTTAGACAGGGAAAGGGAAGGAGAGAGTTAGAGAAACATCAGTGTGTATTTGCCTTCCACATGGCCCCCACTGGGGACCTGGCCCAAAACCCAAGCATGTGCCCTGACTGGGAATCGAATTGGCGACCCTTTGGTTCACAGCCCAGGCTCAATCCACTGAGCTCAATCCACACCAGCAGCATCATTTAATTTTTAATCAAATGACTGAAACTAGAAAGTGAAGTAGTCTAGAACTATGAAAGAAAACAAAATAAAATAGTTGCTCTACATACATGCTTAAAACAAAAAAAGAATACTGGCTGCCCTGACTGTTGTGACATCCGTGGATTGAGGGGAAAGGTTGCCAGTTCGATTTTTGGTCAGGGCACAGGCCTGGGTTGCAGGCCAGGTCCCCAGCTGGGGGCGTGTGAGAAGCAACCAATTGATGTGTCTCTCACACATTGATGCTTCTCTTCCTCTCTTTCTCCCTCCCTTCCCCTCTCTCTAAAAATAAATAAATAAATAAAATCTTTAAAAAAATACTGGCTGAATCAACTAGCTCACAAAATTTCTAGAACATGGGGGTGATCACAATTTCATTTAATTTATTGTATTTCAGTAATCCTATATTACTTACTTAGGAATTACTTAGGAAAACTAAGACTTACTAAGGATTGCATTTAGGATACATTTAGTTTCTATAAATGCAGTATAACATTTATATTTCTTCCTTTTGTTGCTTCTTTCATAATACTTGCCAGCTGCTCAGTACTGTGCACACAGCAGGTCTTCAATCAAAGCTTGCTGTTTAATTATATAATCTGTCATAGAGAGTTAAAGGCTACACTTGTCACAGAAATTATCAGTTCATGATAACAGGAAGTTTATTATTAGACATAAATTCTTTTCTTAAAATATATTTTATTAGCCCTGGCTGGTGTGGCTCAGTGGATTGAGTGTCAGCCTGTGAACCAAAGGGTCACTGGTTCAATTCCCAGTCAGGGGACATGCCTGGGTTGCGGGCCAGGTTCCCAGAAGTGGGCACACAAGAGACAACCACACACCGATGTTTCTTTCCCTCTCTTTCTCCTTTCTTCCCCTCTCCCGAAATTTTTTTTGAGAAATCAGCTGACAGTCTTATGGGAACTCCTTTGTAGGTAAGTTTTTCCTTTTCTCCTACTGCCTTTAAGATTCTCTCTTTCTCTTTAATATTTGGTATTTTAATCATGATGTATCTTGGTGTGGTCCTCTTTGGGTCCAACTTTTGTTTGGGACTCTCTGTGCTTCCTAGACTTGTATGTCTATTTCTTTCACCAAATTAGGAAAGTTTTCTTTCATTATTTTTTCAAGTAAGTTTTTGATTCCTTGCTCTTCCTTTTATCCATCTGGCACCCTATGATTCAGATGTTGGTATGTTTGAAGATGTCCCAGGGGCTTCTTACACAATCCTCCTTTTTAAAAAATTTTTTTCAGGCCCTGGCTGGTGTAGCTCAGTGGATTGAGTGTGGGCCTGCGAACCAGGCAATCGCGGTTCGATTCCCAGTCAGGGCACATGCTTGGGTTGCAGGCCAGTTACCGGCAGGGGTCAGTTCCCTGCAGGGGATGCACCAGAAGCAACCATACATTGATGTTTCCTTCCTCTCACCTTCCCTTCCCCTCTAAAGATAAGTAAATAAAATATTAAAAAAAAATTTTTTTTCTCTTGCTGTTCTGGTTGAATGCTATTTCTCTTCTTCCTTATATTCCAAATTGTTGATTTGAATCCTGGCTCCATCCCCACCATTGTTGGTACTCTGTAGATTTTTCTTTATTTCACTTAGTGTAAACTTCATTTCACCCTGGGTCTTTTTTGTGTTGTTGTCATACTCACTGAATTCTTTGAGCATCCTGATCAACAGTGTTTTGAACTCTGCACTGATAGGTTGGTTATCTCTGCTTTATTTAGTTCTTTTCTGGGGTTTCGTTCTGTCCTTTCATTTGGCCATATTTCTTTGTCTCCTCAATTTGGCAGCCTCCCTGTGTTTGTTTCTGCATATTAGTTAGACCTGCTTTGACTCCTTGTCTTAGTAGCCTGGCCTGTTATAGAAAAGGCACCTATAAATTGTGTGGGGTGGAGACTTAGGTAATTTCCAAGGTGGGGAAACCTGCTTTACTATTTTATGGCTCTGTGTTTGGGGAGGGTTTGGAGACGGGATGATGTTTCTACCTGGCTTCTGGGGGTTTGCCTAGCACTTGTCCTATTTCCAGTCACTTCACTTACTCCCCATATGGGACTGGTGCCCTTCCAGCTGTTGCCCTGGTGCTGAATCCCAGAGAGAGTACATCTGCATACATTCTAAGTCCATGCAGACCCTTTAAGTGGAGTTTCCTGAAAATCTGGCAGCTTCTTCCGCCACCCCAACTCTCACTGGTTTTTACAGACAGAAGTTATAGGGATTTATCTCCTTGGTGCTAGAACCCTGAGCTGTGCAGTCTGGCCTAGGGCTGGGATCACTCGCTCCCAAGGTATCCCTCCTGATTTTTATCCATCGCAGAGGAGTCTGGGACTGCTCGATCCACCGTCATCACCTCTCCAAACCACACTGTGTTTCCGCACCTCTCCACCTGTCTCCGTGTCTCCGTCCCTCCTTCCTGTCTGGATGAATGTGGCTTTTTTAAATCCTTGCTTGTTGGACTTACATACAGCTCAATTTTCTTATGGTTCTAAGTGTTATTTGTGTTGAGGTCTAGTTGTAATTCTTTCTGTAGTTGCACAAGGAGATAAAGTGTGTTCACCTACACCTCCATCTTGACCAGAAGTCCCCCAAACCTAAATTCATATATTGTATTTACGGAGTACTAATCTAACCAGGCCAATCAAAAGTATATCCACCAATAGTGTGTAAAACAGAAATCTTAAGCTTCCAAGAAAAAAAGTGCTGGCCCACACACCTCTCCATAAATATCTACGACCCTGCATAGGTTCTCCACCAAAGCCAATGCTAAGATGTTAGGGTTCTGAAATGAGTAAAGCTGTATTCCTGATCCAAGCAATTATAACTATCTCCTGTCTTTAATTTCCTTGAAATGCCAATACCGAAATTCTTTACATTCCAGACAAAATTGCTTTGATCTCCATGAGACTGGCTCCTGCCCTGCCTTTTATCTCATAGTTTTCATTTAGATTTAATGTGTAATTATTAGTGGTTAACTCAAGGTCACGTATTTTTGTCCTTCTGTATGGTAAATTGAAAGCTGGGGCTGCACCAGAGTGAACTAGGAAAACCCTTCCCCAACCCTTCCATTGGATACCCCAGCCTCTTTGCACACAGTTGTCATTCCAGTTTATGCCCCTCCTTGCCAGAGAGCAGAAATCTACCTCAAACAAACCCAGCCTTGAGGGGCTCTTTCTGTGGGGATAATAGGAGCAGAAAAGTAGATACACCATGTGGAAGCTGTGAGTACCTTTGAAACCAAAACTGCTGCTTGGCTGGGTTTTCTCATGCCATAGTGATTCTGCAGATGAGAACAATCAAATATTCTTAATTTCTTGGACACAGGACAAAGAATACAATCCTGATGCTTTTAATTTATAAGTAGCTAGTATGGTAGCTTCCCAACTCTATTCCTCTCAGGACTAAATACATTTACTGACTCATTCACTCACGCACTCACCAGTAAGCACCTTCTTATCTAGTGTCTGTTATTAAGCACTAAGCAAAATGCAGGAGTGGATTCAAAGATATACTTCAACTCACTGTATCCTGGCTCTAAACATCTGGAACTCCTCTCTTTGGTCAGACAAAACTTCTAAGTGCCAAGCTGGGTGCGTGGGAGACTACGGATAGAGCAGCCCTTTCATTCTCTTCAATGTTATCTAAGCCCTTGACTCTCTGCACTGGGGAAGCCTGGCAGAATCTAAGGAAAGACCTGCAAAAGGGCAGCTGGTGACTTTGGGACTGGAAATGAGTGCTGGCCTGTGTGGCTCAGTGGGTTGGAGCGTCACTCCCATAACCAAAAGGTTGCAAGTTCCATTCCTGGTCAGGGTACATACCTAGGTTGAAAGTTTGATCCCTGATCCTTGGTCCAGAACCGGGCACTATGATTCCCCAGTGCAGGCACATTCAGAAGGCAACCTCTCAATGATTCTCTCTCACATCAATGTTCTTCTCTCTCCCTTCCTCTCTCTCTGAAAGCAATGGGGGGAAAAATGTCCTTGGAGGAGGATTTTTAAAAAATACCAGAGATTACAGGGAAAGATAAAGAGAAAGTGCATTAATAGAGCCAGACGGAAAGGAAGAGGATATATGGGGGAAAAAAAGAGAAGAGTCGTGAAGCTGATCTCTACCAGGGATCACAGTGGGATTTGGGCTCACCTTATAGAGCTCAGGAAGGTCTGGAGCCAATACCTACCTGTGAAGGATCTCTGAGCTGGATTAAAATATCTATTATGTATGTTATGCTAAATGCAGGTTAACAGGTGGAGAGAGAATAAGCATTACTGAATCCCTATTTGATCTTTTCTTACATCACACAGCTTTAGTCAAAAGCCTAAGAAAATCCAAGGACTTTGTTTTTATGTACTTGATCTGTGGTTGATTTTTTCTCTCTCACTTCACTGCCATATGTTCCAAATTTTTTTAAATGAGAATGTATCTTTATAGAAATATTTCAAAAGATTATTTTATTTCTTTATGTATTTATTTATTTTTAGTGCTCACCCAAGGAGCCCTAGCTCCCTAGCTGGTGTGGCTCAGTGGATTGAGCGCCAGCCTGGAAACCAAAGGGTCATTGGTTTGACTCCTAGTCAGAGCTCATGCCTGGGTTGCGGGCCAGGTCCCCAGTAAGGGGCACGTGAGAGGCAACCACACATTGATGTTTCTGTCCCTCTCTTTCTCCCCTCCCCTCTGCTTAAAAATAAATAAATAAAATCTTTCAAAAAATACTCACCCAAGGATATATTTAGAGATTTAGAGAGAAACAGGTGTAAGAAACATCAATCAGTTGTTTCTGTATTCACCTTAGCCAGGAATCAAACCCACAGCCTCGAGTATATCCCTGAGTTGAAATCAAGCCCACAGCCTTTTGGTGTATGGGACAATGCTCCAACCAATTGAGTCACCTAGCCATGACTAAATAAATTATTTTATTAAAATTTAAAAAGAAAAGCCTGCAGACCTGTGGAAAGGGCCCTGGGTCAGACTGGACACTGTTAAGTAGACCAAGAAATCCCAGAGTTCCCAAGACTTTCAACACTAACTGCTCCCAAGGTCTGAATCTGTTGGCTTTTCTGAGTCGAGCAGTTAACAAGGGGATAATAATATCAGCCTTCCTTACAGACTTGTCTGAAGGGCGCAAGATAAATATGTGAAAGTGTTTTTTGATTATCAAGCACGTAATCAGTGTAAAATAGTAAATTATTCCAGTTAAAGGCAACTTCCTAAAAAACTAAAAGAGGGTAGGAATAGATACTAAAAAAAACATAGGGATTTACATACATTTCCATTCCATTTTAGTTAAAATGAGATCTATAGATGAAGTTCACTGGCAAAGACTCTTTGCTCAGGACATCTGAGCAGAAATAACAGAAACAGAAGTTCAGCAATAAAAATCTTTTTTCCATGTCAGATAACTTGGATCACTGCAGAATATTCAGGTCCTCGAACTGAGTTTCTGAGAATTCTTACCACCTCTCCAGCTCTGGTTGAATCTGACCCCTTGGAGGAAACACCGAAACCCAGCTGACATGGAAAAGTCCTAGCAAAGATATATTTGAAATTAGAAGAAGCTCAAGTACTTTTCCCCTGAGACTGGCCCTGGGTTTGGTTTTGAGTTCTCACCCTGATGTATTTAGCTACATCCTAGAGGAATTTGGAGGGACTAATTAACTGAGCTGGACAAGAAGCAACAATAAGTATATCAGGACAGGGTTAGAGACTTTTACAGACACTAGTCCACAGCCAAATCTGTTTCTTATTCTGGCTATTTCCACAGTGTGTTAGGACAATGGATGATGTCAACACCAGCCAAGAAGACAAGTTATCTCAACACTGAACCCCTGGCAGCAGAATCTGTGCCCTGATTTATTTTTAGTACTTTCTACCTTAGTAATCCAGTCAGATGAAGAAAAGCCAGCAACCTGATGTTCTCTGAGCTCACCACACATATTTATCCATTAGCAATTAGCAAGACATTTGGTCACCTGGAAGAGAATTAGGAGTTTGGGTTCCCATCATTTGCAAACCAGGATTATAATCCCAACCCAAGTAGAAATATGGGCCTCACCATTTTACTGATAGCAACCTTTTTTTACTCCAGGGAGAAAGACAAAGAAAGAGAGGTTGCTAACAAAAACAGGTATGAATTAGCCTATCATTTTTATTCAGCAGGGTGGAGGATGGGGTAAAAAGCAAGAATCCTGCTCTGCTTTTCAGAAAATGTTAGACCACAAATTAGAGCACACATTCTGTTCATCTTAAACTTCGTATTGGACTATTGCCAAGAGTTCACAATGAATAGTGAGTACCTTTTCACCAAGATGCAGAAATTACAATATCAAAAGATTAATCAGTCATTTCTACATTTTTGCATTTGGATTGAACTCTAAATACTCAGTTTTGTTTCAGTCTCATACAGCTTGTGAGGACAGAGCTATCCAACACCAGCTGTCCTCATATTTAAAAGCCGCACCACAAAGACATAATTAGAATCAAGTGAGGATCATGTACCTCGGCAACAATTCTGCTCCGTGTCCCACTGATCCCTGAGCTGCAACTGACAACCAAGTGCCAGCGTTATTGTTGTTTTTCGTCTACATTTCCTAAGCAGCCACAATGTGGCAGAAACTGTATAGATCATGGAAGGAAGGAAGGAAGGAAGGAAGGAAGAGGGAGAGAAGGGTATGAGCCCTAAACTCATAGAATTATACCCCTGTGTACAAATTTATTTTCAAGGTTATTTTTCACAAAAGTGGGAAGAAAGTATGCACTGTTTTGACAGAAGAGGGAATGGATGAAGTCAACTCTCACAACCCTCCCCCATTTTTTTTTGGAGTTTTCCACTTCAGGAATTTTCTAAACTTGCATGAAGCCCAAATTAGACTGAAGTCTGGGTAAGGTACAACTGTTCATTAGATCAAATGTCATCATCCTGGTGTTAGATATTCAGTGTTGAGTTGGATCTCATAGAAAAAATTACCAAGTACGTAGTTTATGGCTGCATCCTTGAATAAATGAGGGACTGGCATGGATCTCTTGGACTTTGGGCAGACTGAAGAGATTTGTGATCCAAACAACTTCCCAGTGCCCCGACCCAGGGCCAGTCTGTAAAGTAAGTAGCTTCCTCTCTGCCAGTTCCCTCCTCTCTCCTTTCTGCAAATGGTCTCATTTGCCATTAAGGGCCAGGAGTTGAGTCTCTGCTACTTGATACCTAATACGAAACTCCTACCCCATCTGTCCTATACATGATGACAGATAAATCTCCCTTAAGTACAGGTCCCAACGTGTCACTGTATAACCAGCACAGAAGCCTGCAATAATTCTTTAACACATAATATCATCTAAATCCTTACTCTTGTACTCAGGGCTCTTTGAGATCTGATCACAACCAATCTTTTCAATCTTCTCTCCTGTCGAACTGACTTACTTGCTATTCCCTACGCATGCCTCACATTTTAGCAATGTTAAGACTTTGCTCATGCTAGTTCTCGAATTGTGCTCCATGGACCAGAAGCATCAGTTCACCTGGGAGCTTGTGAGGAATACGGGATGTCAGGCCCAGCCTAGATCTTCTAAATCAGGTCTGCATTTTAACAAGATTTGTAGGTGTACATATGTACATTAAGTTTTGAGAACCACTGCAAAACTATCAAATGCTTTTCCATGTGCTTAAAGGGCTATTATTATCATTAATTTATCTCTCTACACAATATGGAAGTACCTATAAAACAAAGTACTATCCAAATTATGTGCCTAAGATATGTTGTCCAGTCCTCAGAGACAAAAGAATACTAAAAAATCTATAGATTGACTAAATTGGTTTAAGTTCTGCAACTAAAAAGCCAACTAAAATCACCATCCTTTACTTTACCGTCTGAAAAAAAAAACAGGCCTAACATAGACATCAGACCCACACAAAACTAACACACAGGGTCTTTTATGGATAGAATTTTTAAAAAGATTTTATTTATTTATCTTTAGAGGGGAAGGGGAGAGAGGGAGAGAAATATCAATGTATGGTTGGTTCTCATGTGTTGAATTGGCCTGCAACTTAGGCATGTGCCCTGACTGGGAATCAAACCACGATCCTTTGGTTAGCAGGCCCTCACTCAATCCACTGAGCCACACCAGCAAGAGTAGATAGGATTTTTAACAGAAAATAAAACTGCAAAAAAAAAATGTGTTAAAGTCTAACAAGTAGCAAAACTGTTTCTGAAGCAACTAGACGATCACTCTAAGTTCCCTTCAAACTAAAACTGAGGGACTAGGTTTACTTGATGGGCTCCAAGGTCATTCGGGGCTCCAGTATCCAATGATTTTATGATGCTAGGTGACAACACTTCGACACTGTCCCCTTTCCTCCACCACCACCCACGCCCCCATGACTGTAGGTACCAAGGACAGCCTTGAGATTAAGTCTGAAGCTGCAAAGCCTGACTTCCTCTCTCAGCTCTCTCTAACCCCAGCTTCTCCGCAACCTCCCTGAAAAGCTCCAGCTCCTCACACGTGCCTACTGTCATTACACCTCCCCCGTGACCTCCTGGCACTTCACCCTGCTCCCTGCCTCCATGAGTTTATCATTGTCACACTTCTCAATCCCTCACACAGTTCGACACTGCCAAGGTGACAGTGAGTTAAACTAAACTGTGTTAAAAAAAAAAAAGAAAGTTAGGAAAGAAATATGTCTTGCTAACCTTTCTAATCACCATCTTCTCCTCCCCTTGCAATTCCATAGTAACTTTCTTGAGAGAACTGAAATGGGGTATATCATTACATCATATTCTACAATGAGGGCCCTGGACCCACTGAGAATTTACCCTTGGAGTCTCAAATAGTTTATTTACTAAACACACTTTCAGTTCTGCCCGCCAAGACTGCTGATGTGGGTCTTTGGGGACTTTGACCTAGAACTATTTCACATCTCAAAATGAAATCAATACAGTTACCACACAGCTCTCTCACATTTTGCAAAAGCTTTTTACACATTGTCCAATTCTATTCATCTTAACATCACATGTATTTTCTTACACATCTAAGAAATAGCAGAGTTAAGCTTCTCTGTCAGAGTTAAGCATCTCACCTAGTATCCTGTGTATGATAAGATTACTGATGGATATTTCTGTTCACATTCTTATGAGAGCCCTCCTAACTAAACCCAAAGGCTAGTTATGAAGTAAAACGTCAGGTTTTTCCTTAGAAGCCAGGTGCCCTCTCCTCCTAATTCCCAAGAAGGGCACAAGTTAAGGAGGTGTATCTCATAGCAGAGATTAAGAACTCTTTGCTCTAGAGATGGATTGTGTGGATTTCTTCCTGGCTCCACTGATTTACTAGCTATGTGACTTTGGGCAATTTGTATAACCTCTCAAAGTCTGTGTTTCCTTATTTGTAAAAGGAGAATAATATCTCTACATCTTGGGTTTTTGTGAAGAACGAATGAGAAAATTATGGGTAGCGCAGTGACTGGATACTTAATTTCACTTTACAATTGCTAAAAATCAGTCTGAGAGAGGACTGAGCAAAGTATTTTACTTTATTTCATTTCATTTCATTTTGCAAAGCCAGCTTAACGCTGCAGATTCTCCTCTCTAGGACTCTCCTAGTACATGTGGCTCTAGCACATGCCGCTGTCCACGTGGTGGGTAACCTGACTCCCATCTAAGGACTGTATGTGGTCTTGCTATCCTGTGCACACAAAATTCCTCTTGGCAATAACTCTGCATGGGAGTGTAGAGCAAACAGAAATGCAACATCCATTTTTAAAAATTGGGCACGATCTTATAATATAAAAACATATATTTGGGCAAATGACATCAAAGAGAACAAATTTCATTTTCTATTTTAGGTTAAATATCAAAAGAAATACAGGAGGCAACCTATCTCTGTTTCTCTCTTACATTAATATGTCTCTCTCTCTCTCTCTTCCCTCCCCTTCTTCCCTCCCTCCCTCTCTCGCTCAAGTGAGTATTACAATAAAAAAAAAAGACAAATGGAGGTGTGGAATGTATTCATAGAGAAATTTGAGAGAATTCATAGAGAAATTCATAGAGAATCAATCTATCAGAGGATTGGTATAAAACAAGTCAGTTTTTATGTGGGCTTGAGTAAATGATAGCTTTGGGGGCTAAGTCTAAAGAAAGAAAATGCTATAACTACATGGGGCAGGGTTCTGGGGAGGAGCAGATTAAAGAGCTGGGGAGAGCCTGCAAAATACAAACTTTGTTGTTGTGGCAGTTCTGCCAAAAGTCAAACCGAAAGTTGTTGATTGTGTCCAAGACAGTAAGACCCTTAACTCCAGGCAACTTTTCTCCTGACATCTTGTCAGTACTGTCGCTGCAGGTGCAGCAACATGAGAGCAGGAAGGACTGCAGGCCGTCCTCCCGGAGTCCGGCCTCTGCCACCACTGCTCCTTCGTTCCAGGGCTGGTTCAGTTTCAATATTTTATCCTTAAATAAGAAAAAAATCATAAACCCAATCGTTTGCAAAATTCAGAAGCTCTCTAACAATACAAAGTAAAAAGTAGCTTGCCACGTAATTCAAGCCAATCATCTATCTTATTATTTGAATCCTAAGACCTGAATTTTTTATATAGAATTCTACAAATTGTTTTTTTAATTTAGTTCCTATACTGCCATAATTGAGGCTCCACGAAATTACAGTAAAATAAAGTGGGGGGAGTTTTTTTTTTTACAAGAGAAATGATTCTTGAACATTTGCTCTTAGAACTATGCTTTCATATGAGAAAGCCAACTCTCCTGAGGTCACCATGCTGTGAGAATTCCATGCCACATAAAGAGGTCCTGGAGGAATAGATACCATATGGAAAGAGACAGACAGACAGACAGACAGAGAGACACCAAATAGCACCAAGGTGCCAGTCATGAGAGTGAAGAAACCATCTTGGAAAAATGCAGCTAGGCCCAGATGACCCAGCTGACAACACATGGATCAGAGATGAACCACCCAGCTAACGCTTCTTGAGTTCCTGACGGAAAAACATGAAGTCGTGGGAGGAAGACTATATGCTCCAAAAGAGCCCCTCAGTGAGCAAGAGTTTTAAACTACGTCCCAGTTGTTTCCCAGCCTACTAAGACCTCAGCACCAGGGTGAGGAAGTAGTGACATTTCCTAATTCATGACCAGGCATCACATCCTTTGATGGAGAGGCAGTCTGAGAAAGCCGTGAACAATGTGAACCCTGACATCAGGAAAACAAGTGTGGTAAGGGTTGAGCCACATAGATATCCAAATAGCAATCTTCATGCTAAAGTGTAATCTTTTAAAATAGCTTCACAAAGTAAGTGGTTGTATATCAAAATATTGTTTTGCTATTGGAGGAACCATGAGAACCAGGACTCTAACATGAAGAAACATGATTGATAATGTCCTTGGTACTGTGTGAAATCAAGAAACTTGACAAAACACTAGTGAAGTGACAAAACACTAGTGAAGTGACAAAACACTAAGTATGATCAAGTAAAATTTCTAGTTATCTAGAAAATAACAGCTCACCCGTGACATTAGTTTAATGCAGCGATTTTCAACCTTTTTTTATCTCATGGCACAAATAAACTAAAATTCTGCAGCATACCAAAAAATATATTTTTTGCCAATCTGACAAAAAATATAAGTATAATTTTTATTCATTCACACTGATGGCTATTGTTGTGTTGGCTGTTGTCATTTTTTTTAAATTTGACAACCTAAGGGAAAAGAAGCCAGTGCCCCTGGCTAAATAACTTTTTCCATAATATCTGTTGTTTTGTGGATACTTCAAAATAATTATCTTTTTCTGTGAACGAAGGTTATTCAGTATGGCATTTGTTAATATACAGTGGATAAACACATATTGAATATTAATCTAAAATACATAAAATCATGTGACATTTTAAAACATTTGAAACATATGTTGCTAAATAGTCAGGTATTGCATGTTTTAAAAAAATTATTGTGGCATACCAGTGTGCCGTGACACACCAGTTGAAAATTACTGATTTAATGTGTTGAAAATAAAAAGGTGATTTCTTTTCTGAAAAGCAAGAGATAAAGAACAAAAGAAAGAGCCAAATATGAAGACAGTATGGTAAAGAAATCAAGAGATCTAAACCCTGGCTGGGTATTCATTAAGCTAGCATGACTCTCCAGACATCCTAGCTCTTCAGGCAATGTTATAAGGGCCTCATCATTGTTCATTTGTATGATCTCTATGTATCCTGTCAACTTTCCAGGGTAAGAGTGACAGGCCTTGGACTCTTCATTTGGTGGAGTCTAATTCTGTTCTCTTTACAAAGAGCTAGGGTTACACTCAGCAAAGGTTACCATTTACGTGAGACATGAAGCCTGCTAGCATAACTCACCACCAAAGTAAAACCCCTAGCTATTTTCTCTCTCAAGGGCATACCGAGTGCTACCTAAAATCAAGAAGGAACACTTCAGAACGGGTCACATGTAGAACCCATATGCATCCAGAATCCACATTTTCACCTTAACACTCTGGAGTATGGTATTATTCCATAGCAGTCAAGCAAAAGGGTTTCTTTTTTCTTGTTAAAACATCCTTTTCTAACCACTAAAGGAAAATACATGAGAATCTAATGTAAAGACTACTGCGGCTTTACCTAGAGAACTCAATACTTAAAAGGGAGCTTTTTGTTTTACAAATTATTCTTTTTCTGGAAGTGGGGGGTGGGGGAGCGGAGTGGGGAGGGGGAGGGGGCAGTGATTGTCATATTTGGTCTTGTTTTATCATTTACTCAATGCTTTCCAAAAGATGTGCTTTCAGAAATAAATAACACTTTAAATTGTTTAAGTAGTAATAAAGTTCAGTCCATCTTTTAAACCCCTGCATTATGGAGTGGCAATCTAGGCCACAGCCCTAAGTGCCAAATGCCTTTGCTTTTAGCCCAATGTTCATCTTTATTTATCTTATCCTCTCATGGAATTTCATCTATTCTGGTAATTATAAATCAGCAATTTTTAAAGCATGATCAGACCTTGCGATTTAAAAATATTTTGAAGACCAAATGGATCTAGAGGATTCTTGGGGACCATCCCACTTCTCACTGCTCATTTCTCATTAGATAGGAGATCACTGAGACCCCAAAGGATCTTGCTCAAGGCCATGTAACTAATGACAATGACAGATATAGAACCTAAAGTTCTTTGTGGGGTCATGTGATCCCAATGTTGAATTGGGTAAATAAACCATCATAAACATACTTTTTAAAAAAGTGTCAGGCTACAACTACAAGTGATCCTGACTCTAATCTGTTAAATTATTGGCTTCAAAGTGAGCTCTAGACTTTCATATAGCTAACGCAGAGGGAAATACACCCAATATTAAGGTTTGCAGTATCTGTGAGGAAAAAATAAACTAGTAGCAGAAGAGAAGCCCAATTATTCATGATACGAAGGACTGAGATATATATGAACACTGACAACATCCTTCTCATAGTAAACACAGCAATTTGCTTCATTAGATTTCTTATTACTTCAGACCACAACATAAATTTGCAGACACTAATATATGCCCTCTGAAATTATGTTTTGGGAAATAACTCAATACCTCTTCTGGGTGCAAGTGCTATAGTTCTGGAGAGGTAAACATCTGAATTTTTTTGGACATGAAAGTAGTTCCATCTTAGTCAGAATGCAGATGTTCTGGATTG
The DNA here is from genome assembly GCF_014824575.4 of Sturnira hondurensis. NCBI lineage: Eukaryota > Metazoa > Chordata > Mammalia > Chiroptera > Phyllostomidae > Sturnira > Sturnira hondurensis. Next base: position 1,045,276 of record NW_028073751.1, read on the forward strand.
ACCTGCTGTCTGTAACTCACCTAGTGTGAGTAGAATAAGTTGAACTAAATTTTATTAAATTTCAATGAATTTAGACAGAATTTCTTTTTTCTCTTTCTTGTAGGTACCCAGGGAAGTAAGAAAACATTTTCTCCCTGTGACTGTGTTTGGAATATGCTACAGAAATGACAGAGTGAGTAAAAAAGGTACATGTGAAGTGCATTTGTTGCATATGAATAAGGGGGGAATTCTACTTATAAAAATATACCCCCCAAATGCCCAAACTTTAAATTCTTATTTGCTTTATAAGTTATTTCTTGTGCATAATTTAAGTGTTTAGTAACAGCCCACTGACTATTGGACTAAGACAAAGAAAGTTTAAAGCAAAACTTTGAGAAGTTTGCTTCTCAACTATGAGAAGACATAATCCCCTAATTATTGGCCAAAAAGGAAACAACTGAAATTATTATGTAAATCAAAAGAAAAATAAGGACTATAGGTTTAAAATGTATACAGTTAGTCATTTCTATCAAAGCCACCTCTGACCTTTCTTTCACTCCTGTGGTTTTATCCTGTGGTTTTGTTGCTCCACAGGATAAAGAAGAAAACCACTAGAGTTTCTCTGACCATCAGTTCCCAGGTTAATAAAACCTCCAACATCAGGTCAAGTTATTCTACCTTAGTTCAACCATTGCGTATTGACCCCCAGAGGGTAGGTTCAGTTTTAAAAGCCTTTGAAGGGGTCCTGGTAATAGAGATACAGGTCCAGAGGAGAAGTTGCATTCATTAATGCAACTTTCTTGAAAAGTAGTAAACATAAGAAGAGCCTCCAGCTGCATGGCCTCAGAGAAAACAACAAAGAAATCTATGGGTTACAGAAATAACTCCATGGTAGTTCTGTCAGTTGGCCATTTGTCTGTGGACCAGATCAAAAGGGACAGTTGGTTTCTAAAAGCTCAGTCCCATAAAAAGTATTCCAACCATCTAAGGAATGAGTTTCCTATTTTAAAAAATGGGGGCGGGAGAAGATGCTTTTTGAAAAACCCAGGAGATACAAGAGCAACTGTATGGAGGAGGAAAAAAATCTATTCAGTAAAATTTAGAAACCTTTAATATACAATCTCTAAAAATTGCCAATACTCATTTCTCAAATGTAATTTCCCAGTGTTCTATTTTACCGTCTCAGTCAATGGAAATGCTGGAGGAGAGAGAAAAAAGGTGGCATTGGAGCCAACATCGAATGTGACATCTAAATTAGAAGCATCATCCTTTTCAAACAGGGAACCTAGGGTGTGGTTGGTAGCAGTTAAAACTGATCTGGTCAGTTCACAGCCACTGCTCACCTAGGTTTCAGGGCCTTGACACTATGGATGATGGCTTCTCTTCTATTTCTCGAACCAGATGCAGAGTCCCTGCAGGAGCCTGTCACAATCCACTTGTGATGTGGCCTCCCTGTTTACCAAGATAACCTATCCATACTGCATGACAAAGTTTGGATTTTACAGATAAATTGTAGGCATTATTGAAGAGGTACAAAGGAGGAAAGGGGAAACTAAAAAGGACCTCAAAGATCATTATTATTTTCTATTGGAGATAACTAAGTTCCAGAAAGGGTGAAATGTCAGAGAGCAACTCATGGCTTATCCTATGCACTTTAGACTTTTGCTCTGTGTCAATCCTCTAGCTCTGATGGACAATCCTTAGTGGACTGTCCTCTCAGAGCAGACTTGGCTCTGCCTCACCTCAAGGTTTATCAGAGTCTCCTAAGGAGCTAAGAGACATCATTATGAAGAAGTCAATGCACAAAACAATATCTATTTCCTTCTTTGGTCACAGTCAGAAATCAGGATTGAGAAGTCTCCTGTATCACCTACTAGAAACAGCAGGATTTAATCAGCTAGGCCAAACCAAACTAAGGTTGAAGTCCTCTGGGCTCTCTGCCTCCCAGTTTCCAAACCTAACAGAACTGGAACCACTGCCCATTGCTGGTCCAAGGTGTGAGAAGCAGGGTAGAGACTTAACCTGTACCACATATGGGATGGGCGACATAGGAAACAATGTCATTAAGAGAAAGAAGCATTACTATTGATCCTGGAAGCTCACTTTCAGCAGATGCTGTCAGGCCACAGGTGCCAATTATTGCCACAAGTCTCGTCCATCACCGGCTGCATTCCTTCCCCACGTCCTGGCCATCAGGCCTGAAGTACTGAGCTGGTGGTAATTATGTCTCAACCAGGCCTCACCCAAGAGAAGGACTTCAGCTACTCCCTCTCTGGTCTCAGGATCAAGTTATAATTTAAAAAATAATTCTAGATTCTAGAGGTCCCTGGGGCTAGAAATAGAAAGCAGGGGGTGGGGACTTAAGGAGGAAATTTATCACAAATGCCACCCATTCATGTATGCATTTATGTGAGACTAAACTACATATTGTCAGTAAACACTTTTAAATACATCTATATAACTCTTCATTCTTGAAAGCTTTTAGATTGTCTGAAATGAGCCTCAGATCTTCAAGGTATGCTGAACATTTTTGTAGCCTTATTTCACAGATACAAAACCTAAGGTCCACAGAGATTGAGTCTTCCTAGTTCCTAGGATCAGCTTCAACAAGATGGTGGCAGAGTTGAGATTTTGACTCAAGTCCTCTAAGTCATGATTCAGGATCCTTAACAAATTTCAACACTGCCCATACTACTTGATCAATAATAAAGATTAAATCGTGACTATATATGTCCTCAACAAAATGATACAATGAAGTAAAAGACTTTTCAACTAATCTGTTTTCTATTTTGAAAAATGGCTCTTGGAGAATAAATAACAATTTTTCATTAAACACAACCCTATGAAATTAAGATAAAAATAATTTATGCCTCACTGTAAAGCATACTGTGAAGCACAAAAGAATGCCCAGCAGCTCCTTGTTTGGATTAAGAGACACTCAGCTGACAATAATTACGATGAAAAAGCATACACACTTACTACAATGGCATCCCAAATCATTGTGTTCAACTGTGGTGAAAGTTTCCTCCATTCTGAGAATTCTCTGTTCTTCAGCGTCTTCAAAACAGCTCTACCACCAGAGGTCAATTTGTCGTGTTTGAACACTGAGTCCAGGCTACAGGCACAGTGCAAGTTCACTGGGACAGAGAGAAAGAGCAGAGAGCAGACTCAGATGATTTTTGGATTCTGAGGAAAGGTATCGTGATCAGATTTTCAATTTGCTTTTTATTCCAATTAACCTTGAAATATAATTCATGTTTAAAAACTTAGTAGTTGATATGTTGCAGACTCAGAAATTTCTATTGCTGTTATTTTAAATCCAAATGATTCCTCAATAGAAACAATCAAAAAAGAAAAGATAGCTGTTTTGTTTTGAATGAAATAGTTTTAATAGCTGTGAAAGACCTGGTTTATTTTCACAAATTATCTTAACTATCTTCCCAATGAGTTCTTGGCATACAAACAAGAAAAGATGTGAAAATAAACATATTTTTTCAAAGAGTGAAACAAATGAAAACCGATATATAACTTTCTAAATACTTTACTGTGTAAGTGTCTTACAAAATAATTAATAATTAATTTAGGGGAGGGTAGAAAACATGCTACCCCTCATGGTAAATACTAAGTTTATACTCTATAAAAATTTCTCATTTATCCTCACATCAACATTTTGAGGTATGTAATATTACCTCCATTTTCTAAGTTAAAAAAACAAACCCTAACATCAGAAATATTAAACACTTTGTCCAAGATCACAAAGCTAGTAAATGCTGCAGCTAGGGTTCGAGTCCAAGATAGTTCCTGAGCCAAGTAAAGAAAACATATTCATTTATACGTCAATTCAAAACAACTGAACATTTGCACATCACCTTGAAGGAACATCTGGATTACACAATGATATTTCTTGTTTTTTAAGATTTTATTTGTTTTATTTTAGAGAAGGGAAGGGAGGGAGAAAGAGAGGGAGAGAAATATCAATGTTTCTCTAGGGCACAACCCAGGCATGTGCCCTAGCCTGGGAATCGAATCAGTGACCCTTTGATTCGCAGGCTGGCACTCAGTCCATTGAGCCACACCAGCTAGGGCTTGATATTTCTTTTTAAAATAACATTTATTGCATCTTTCTAAAACTTACAAATTTATTATAATAAATCTAGAAAATCTATAATAACACAAAAAAGAAACTTTAAATAACCCATTTCTTTCTCACCACCCAGAGAACAGTATTATTAACCTTTGGTGTATTTTTCTACAGTAATACTACAGTACTTTTATAATGTATTTAACTTTATTTTAAAGATATTAAAAGGAAAGGTTTTTCTTGGGAGAAAAGTCTACCTCATGATTAGTGTAGCAATGATTCACATTCAGTAAAGAAATACTACCGGGTCTTACACTCATTTCAGAGACACAGAACAAAGGCCCAAAGGAGAAAAGTAATTTCCACAAAGTCACAGAGCAATTTTGTGGTAAAATAGAACTAAAATACATTTCCACACCCTGCCAAGTATTTGTTTCTTTACACACCTTTTGCGAGTTTCTACAGAATTTATAATCTCTGACTCCAGATTATAGCCAAGTTTGTATTTTCTTCAAGTTATTTCTCTTATATATAAGGCCTCTTCTCCCAACCTAATTAACTGTCATCATTTAAATTCTCTCTCTATTCTCTTGTTTTATATTTCAGGAGCTTGTTTATCATCCATTCCTGGTAAGTACAATTAAGAGATGGTACTAAAGGACTTGGTAATAAATGACTAAGTCAAAATTAGCATCAGAATACTTTGCCTCCTAAATCACTTCTGCCTTCACGAGCAGGTTTGACACTACCCTATGCCAACTCTTGAACACAGAAGAAACAAGATAACTGGAATCTTTAAGTGTATTTATTCATCTATTCATTCACTTGACACCTATTTCCTGAGTACAGACTATGGCCAGGTTCCAGGTTCCATTCTTGACCACAGTTCCTGTCCTCACAGAGCATGCATTCCTCCCATAATTCCACTCGGTATAGTATCTGTGATTCATGAACTATGCACAGAGGCAGGAAGGAGGTGTCCTGACACCAAACATCCAACTGTTGAAATTGGGACACCCAAATATTCTGGTCATGTTGAATCTCCTCCCTTTTCAGAGGAAGTCTGCACCTTGATTATCACAGAAGTATTTCCTGAACATTCTGGAGAATCCAAGTGCCCTGCAGAAAATGAGGCTGGGACTGCAGTCTCCACAGCAAGACTCTCTGTTTCCCCAGGTAATTATTCTTCAGGATCTCCCTGCTCTTTCCTATTCAACCTTGAGCCAAGAGGAAGATTCTCTGCTTCTACCTGAACTAGTGCTATATTTTTCAGAAGGAAAAGAAGTGGAGAAATTAGAGAGCACTCTAAAGTTACCCATCAGGAAATTTTCTCCAAAACTGGCTTCCTTTCCCTGGAGCAGTGACAGCTACACAAAGGACGAAAATCCAGACAATACCCGAGTAAATCTTATGCCAACTATTCCTGAACCAGCCATGCCCACTGAACATGAGATCCAGATTCCAAAGGAGGATTTCTGCACCAACAGTGAAAATTCCTCTGAGCTACAACCACAATGGTAAGAGCAGAGAGACCTAACATTCAGTCATTCAACAAATGTTCTTGGTTCTATAGATAGAACAGTGAACACAGCAACGCTCCTGCCTTCAGGGAGCTTGCATTCTGAGATTAATTACTTGATTGGTTTTTATACCGTACTAGGATGGATTGGACCACCTCAGTAGCTCCTGAGGCTAATACACATCTATCACCACAATTACTTTAGCAAACTTGGTTCCCCTCACTTCTGCAACATCGTGCAGAGTTGGAGAAACTAGTGATCAAGTTGCACTTAAATGAATCACTTTAACTGTCGTTTCTCCCTCACTCTCCATCACCATGGATAAAATAGTAAGTCATGTGCTTAGATTTACATTTAAGGGTTTGTTACAGAGACTTATTGAAAAAAACTAACAATGCTCAAATGGCAAATGGTTTTGAAGTGGAATCTTTTTCCAAAATAGAATGCAGTGTCCTATCACAATATAAATATGTGAAATACTTTGTGACACAGGTGTCTTCATGGTCAATCTTAGAATACAGACATAATTATCTGTATTGCATTGAGAACAAATGTATAAATGGAAAGATAATTCAGTAAGTGAATTTGCCAGTCAGGTTTTGCTTAAAACAACGTAATCTACCACCATCACCACTCTCCAAACACAAGCTTCAACCCAAAATATTGATTTAAAAACAACCTAAAAATGGATACTTAAGGCCTTGGCCAGTGGCTCAGTCGGTTAAATGTCATCCCAGTACACCAAGTTTATAAGCTCGATCCCCAGTCAGGGCACATACAAGAAGCAACCAATGAATACATTAAAAAGTGGAACAACAAACCAATGTCTGTCTGTCTCTCACAATAATCAACACAATTTTAAAAATTGATACTTAAAAGTCATGTATGATTTTTGCTTTCAACAATATCTAACATAGCCCACTAAATATTTTACCAGCATAAAGTTACCTTTAAATGTCTTTAATAAAACTTAAACAGCACTCTTGACTAGTCACATAGTACAAATAAATGTAGTCTGCTAATTACAAAGTAAGAAAATATTGGAATCTCTTTTAAGACAAGATTTCTTAAGTAATATGTGGGTCTTTTAAGTGAACGAAATATGTTAGAGATGGATGGAATCGGAGGTCATTTACATGAAGTTCCTCATTCTACAAATGACTAAAATACGGATTGGCTCGCATTGTTGAGGGATGGTTCTTCATGCTGCTGTGACGCTGGGACAGGTACTTCAGGTGTTTCTTGCAATGAAGACAGTGAGGGAAAGACTTCGGACTTTAGAGACTTAAAGACCTGGAACGATGTATGTGAAGTACATAGTAGGAATTCAATAAATAGTAGCTATTACTTCACTGCATTGCTTTTTATCAGGATCAGTGTATCTCCAGTGACAGTACGACTGTGATTTCTATTGGTCTCCCAGAACCTCTTTAGCTTCTGGGATCCCTAGTTGCCTGAGTGATAGCTACCCCTATAAATAAAGATTTCTCATAGGGTCAAGTAAGACTGGGTGTGTGGAGCAATAAATAAGACTGCACATTTTCTAACAAACATTTATTAAGTACATTCTGTGCTAGACCTGCCTTGGGGAGACAGCCAATACCAATATGTAAAACTTTGCTCCATGAGTATCTGTGTTTAGCAGTGAGCCTTTAGGACTTAGAAAGACCTTGAATTTATAATATCTTTCACAGGAGATTACCATCTTTATCATTAACCAAATCTTCTGTGGGTAAAATTATTGGGTAAAAGTTCCACAAAAGTTAACACATTTGTACAGAATGTCTATTATGAGCTACACTTTCCTTGGCAAGATAAATTGTGAATAGTCCCTTCCTCAGAAAAACAGTTAACCTACTGTAGGAGATACACCACATAACCATCCACCATATGATTCTCAGTTTTATTTGAGTCTCTCAGCAACCTTTGATTTAGATTAGTATAACAGATACTATCTTTGTTCTTCAGTTAATTATTAAAGCTCAGAGAGCTTAAGCAGCTTGTCTGAGGTTACACAGTAAGTAGGTGGTAGAACAGGCATTAATGCGTGGGTCTCCAAATAAAAAGGTTAATGAGTCTAGAAAGTTGTAAAACATTAACCAAATCAATGTTATCATTTTCACTGTTTGACTCCAAACCCAGTGGAGTGTCCATTATTATTTCTTATGTGAGAAGAATATAAGATTGAGTCAGGTGCTAGAATGGATATTTCAAATTACAAGTGCTACAGTGGGGTTTCCTTTCATTATACATCTATACAGAACTTCAGTAATCACAGTGAATTATGTAAGCCTGAAAGTAAATAAAACATTCTTCCCTCTTTAGTCCTCTCATCTTCAATGTGACATTTTCCTTCTCAGTTGATACAGCAGAAACTAGCTTCATCACATACACCCGACCTCTGACTTTAGCAGAAGCTCACAGAGCCATTTTTACAATAGTATTTACTATATTCCACATTTTAAACAAACAAGAGCTGTATATGAAGGAGGGATGAAGGAATGACAGCAAAACAGCTACCCTTCCACTGAGGAGAAGGAGGAATCTCCTTAACACACAGCAGGAAATAACAGGAAGTTGCAATGTGTGAGGCATTAGAACGATTTACTGGAGACCTTTACTGACAATTTAGAGAAAGAAATGAAAAAAGTTGTCTTTGGGGCAGGTTGAATATGGTTCACCTACCTGACATCTTAATGATTCTTTCCATTTTAGGATTTTTCTCAAATAGGCAACTAAACCATTCAAGTAGCTATATTTGTAAGAAAACACAAAACATTAAAAAAACCCACCAAACATTAAAAAGTAGAAAAAGAGATCCAAAATAGATGATTAAACACAGACCTTTAACTTCTGAGAATGGTGTCGTAAGAGAGGACCTTACTTACCTTTCCCAGAGCGTCCCTGTCACCCTTGCTGCAGTGAGAACCTGAGCCTAGATGTGCCCTGGAGGCCCTGCCCTGCGAAACCCTGTTACTCCTTACAAAGGCCTGGGGACCAGAAGAGGCAACGCCTAAATGATAAAGAATAAATAGAACTAGGATGCATTTTTCTCATCTCGCTTCTTAGGCATATCCTCTGTTTCTTTCAAATAAGGGTTTTTTAAAAATTCTCAAAAAAAAGAGAGAAAGAATAAATGGAAGTAAAATTCTGAGCCAACTATGGTAGATACATTTAGAAGTAACAAATTTAACAGTTTGTCCTGGGCATCTTTCTTACCTGGATGTATATCTCAAACTTTTAGGCACTAAGAGCCCTCTAATCTAGTATTTCCTCTTCCTGTCCCTATCAAACCCTATTATCAGGAAGATATGCCACAGTAAAAGTGCTTAGAATAGAGCCTTACTTGTAGAAAATGCTATCTATATATGTTGCTTATTTTTATTATTTTTACTGCCACTTGCATTTACATTTTAAATCTTTCTAATTTGAATGAAAAGTTTTTCCCTTATAATAGAATTTGAAATAGGAGGAGATGCACAGGAATATTTTGAGAGATTTCTGAAATAAGACTTTGTAGGCAAACAACCTACTTATCAAATCTAGTTTGTTTTTCCTACTAAACAATGGCTGCATGCCCAGGCAGCAGTTATTAAAATTGCTCTGAACACCGAAGGCAGGTACAACTACATGGTCAGCTGTGAAGAATTTTATATGCCTCACATGTGCTCAAACACTTATTTTTGGGGCCCTGGTAATTAAAGGTACATAGTAATTAAATCAAGTTTGGAGTATCCATGAGGGAGAGGAATAAACAGATAAGCTTTAAACAATAGAACCATATCAAAATTGAAGCCACTTAATGGAGATAATTCCACTCGATTGGCCTGATCCTCATGCCACCTAATCCTCTCCACCACCGCTTCTGTTGATTTGAAGTTTTCTTCTATAACTATTTACTGCCCTGCTCAAAAATAGAAATTTAAATACCAACATGGTCTCCTTGGTGAAAAGAGAAAGGAAACCGTAAGGAAGATGAAGGAAAGAGGGTTGACAATACAGAGCCTTGACTTGTATAGATTGCCTCTTGTTTGGAAGTTTATAAGTGTTGCAAAGCTTTCAGGATAAAAGTACGAGGTAAAGGAAGCATATACCATACAGATTCAGAAAACTCGCTAAAGAAACCGTACCATGCTTTTCCACCTCCCCAGTGACAGGTCACTATCACGTGCTCTCCTGCCTTTACTGAGACCACACTCCCTTTCTTAAAATGAACTGCTTGAACCCTGCTCCACCCCTACTCCCGTTTGGGAAAAAAAGTCTTCAGGTGAACAACTATCCAATACAAATCAATATGGATCAATTTGAAGCCCACCCATCATTGGTCATTTCTGGAGAAGTCTTACAAGATAGAACACCAGTCTTAGAATACTCGTATATAAAGAAGGGGTTTAGTCCTTCTTTCTTCAACAGGGAAGATTCACAAAGCCCCCACCACAATAAAGAACTGAGTTTTCTTTACACTTTTTCCCATTTCCCCATTCATTGCTCATGAGCTTGCTAAAACTCATAGTCAAAATTCACATCTAAAATAAAGAAGCCTGAAAGAGAAGCTCATGTAATCCCACTCCTTAAGTATCACTAAGACATCTGAGATATTGTTTAGATTGTGGACTCTTACTTTGACATGCCAGCATAGGTAGATGGACAGGCAAGCACATCAGATGTCACTGTTTGGCAGCTGATAAAAGTCAGTGGTGCTATAATACTAAGCACAGAGGCACAAGATTAGTCTGTGAGGGAAGGGATGCCTTTTCCTTTCCTTCGATAGTGGGTTAAACCCAGCTGGCACCCTCCAGAACTTACGGGTAAGTCCCTTCTTTATTCCTGCTACAGTTTGGGGTTTTGTATTTGTTTTTTGTCCAAAAGAGGAGCGTGTACAGAGGTGACCTTCAGATACAAGGTTTGAAAGCCACACATCATAATGGTATTATACAAAGATTTGAAGAGAAAGTGGTCTTTTCATTCTACTGAAACTAGAAGGCACTAAAGAAGGGTGGAAGAAAAGATAGTTATGAGTTGTTATTTTTAAGTCATCTTTTTTCCTTGAAAGGAAACACTTGGTCTTACTGTAATCGTGGTGATATCCTACAGCTTCAAAATATCCTCAATCAGTTTTTTGGGGGCAAGTCTGTACTATATTAGAGATAGGAAAAAAGTTAAGATTTTTTAAATAGGAGACTAGTATTTTATTTATAAAATGTTGATATTTATTTAACATAATGGCCATGAAATAGAATTTATTATAGAACTGAGTTGTTGAACAATAACTGCAAACATAAAAAAAAAAGCCTTTGGAGTTACCTGTGGGAATGAACACCTGTATAAAATTGAGACATGAACAAAATAAAAATTTTGAAAGAACATATTTTTACTTGAGCTTTAAAAAATAACAGTAATTTTTAACTATGTAGGCTGATATCAAAATGAACAAGATAGTTGACATTAGAAATATCTGTAAAGAAAAATAAGGAACTTTGTGAAAAATATCTGCTGGCTGGGGGAATGGAGGAGGGAGAGGCATATATATGTACTTGAACAATAAAATTTTTAAAAAATGAAAAAAAGAAAATATCTGCTGGCTATTAGTTAACCAGTTTATTCCTTGCTATTTAAAATGAATCTGATGCATCTGCCTGCTCAAAATGGAGTCTAGGAACCAAACTGGATTCAATTCTGCTGGAATGAATAAACCGACAACTACAGAACTACTTGCCTTGAAATAGTCTTTTTTTGAGAAATCTAATTAAAGTCTCCTCTGGATGTTCTTCCCCAATGACTTCCAAGCCTACTATAGTTAATTACTAAAATGGACTCTAATTGAATGTGCTCGTGTTCATAAACTTGAAGTTAAGGAATATATTATTTTTAAGTCTTTTTAATAGAATCTTTCTCTTGGGTGTTTAGTTGCATTTTTGTTCTTTCCAAAAATTACTAGTTTTAATTTAAACTACATGCACAATTTGGATGAGGTTGTCTAGAAATTTTTCATTAAAAATGATGCTTTTATCAAGATAGGACATCAAATAATTGTAAGATTTTATTTTAGTAATGACAGTTTGGCTAATTTTATCAGCTAAAAGTTTGAACTAGCATTTTCTCAGTGCTGGCTTAAACTATGTGAAACCAATGTACTTTGGACTAAATTACCTAATACTTTAAATAAATACAGAATCAATGCTACAATTTATAGGGCCAATCTGTGTGTGTAATGTCTATACACCATCCTGCTTTGACTTACCACACTAATGAAAGAAGTCAGAGGCAGGTATAATCCCTAAGGTGATTTTAGTGACAAATGACCCACCAAGGAAAAATGGGGATCTCCTGTAGGGAGTAGATCTAAGAGCTAAATAAGAGACATGGCACCCATCTTTTCTTCCTATACCTATAGCTATATACCTATACCTAAGGTATAGGCCAGCTTCACAGTTGCCTTACTTCCTTTGCAATCCTGTTGGTCATTTCAAAAGAAAATATGAAAGGAGCTAAAATAAGTTTTAAATTGGTCTAAAATAAAAAGTAAAAATTAAATAGGTAAAAATAATAAAAAGTCAAATTAAATAATTAAGATCACATCAAGATAAATAATTAGATAATAGTATCTAAAAACAACAGATAAAATACAAATGGCTCTGGAATTCAGTCAGTAACATATGTTATACTCACACAGAGAGACACGGACCTATAGTCACTCCTTAATTATTGTCTATTTTGGTGCTATACTCAAATTGGAATCAAGGGAAGAAAAAGAGGCAGTGAATTGTAAGGTTACAAAAATCCACCCATTAAGGATTTACAGAAACTAGTATAAAGGACACATGGACAACAACTAAGGGGGGTGGAAATGGGAGGGAGGTGGGGAGCACTGGGGGGGGCAGGGCTGGCATGGGAGTAAAAGGCAGAAGACTGTACTTGAACAACAACTAAATTTTAAAAATCCACCCAAATTGACAACAATGAGTTATAGATGGTCCCTCTACTTCATGAAATTGTGAAAAGGCGGGGGAGTAAATATGGACATTAAAGTAGTACTCTTTACAAAAGAAGCATATTGTCCCCCTTGACTTACCAAGACATCATTCACATGAATTAACTGGTGTACCTGGAGAGCGTTCTTTGGTTTTGATGAGCAATGGGAAGAATTCAAACTGAATGGAAGTCGACCTGCTATATGTTTAACTGCTAATAATTTTAAATCATTAAATTTCTGTGGTTAATGAAATGGTAGCCTCTGGGCAAAAGTTAATTATGAAACCATAAAATTATTACATTGAGCAATATCACGAAATTTCTTTTCATAAATAACCACTTGGCAAACTCAAACTTTGTGCTTCTACATCTTGAAGCCCCTGGATATGCTTAAGAATCACCCAAAGGCAAACACTAATTAATCCTTTTTTCTTATTCTCACGGGGAAAAGTCATTTGTGCAAAGACAGAGAATAAAGGAAGAAGTGTAGAAACCAGGCAAGTTCCACTATGAGATAACCTTGAAAGCGCCAAAAAAAAAAAAAAGCACACAAGCTCCTAAAGATGTTAAGTAAACAGTACTGTTTTTTACGGAAATATTGTAACTGAACCATTTTCTCCGTTTGAAGGAAAAACATTCTTCAAGAGACAGCCACTCCATCAAAGCCAGAAACACAGAACTCCCAGGATCCCAATAAGAAGGGGCAGACCAAAGTTGCTTCTGATTCCTTGCAACCTTCTGTCATTCCAGGCTTGCTGCCCCAAATTCAGGACCCCAGCCATCCAGGAGCAAATTATTATAGTAATAAATTGCCTTCATCTTCCATATACCAGCTAAGCATGTTTAACTACGAACGGCCAAAACACTTCATCCAATCCCAAAACCCATGTGGCTCCAGACTGCAGCCTCCTGGACCAGAAACCTCCAGCTACTCTAGCCAGACCAAACAGTCTTCCATTGTCATCCAGCCCCGCCAGTGTACAGAGCAAAGATTTTCTGCTTCCTCAACAGTGAGCTCTCACATCACCATGTCCTCCTCTGCTTTTCCTGCTTCTCCCCAGCAGCTTGCTGGCTCCAACCCGGGCCAAAGGGTTACAGCCACCTATAACCAGTCCCCAGCCAGCTTCCTCAGCTCCATATTACCATCACAGCCTGATTACAATAGCAGTAAAATCCCTTCCACTGTGGACTCCAAGTAAGTGAGTTTTTAAAATATATGCATTTGGATATATACTTCATATACAGTATCTGAGGATGGTAGGGGGTGAGGGGTAGATAATGCTGTAGTTTATTCTTCACTGTCTAAAAAGGCAATGTGACCTGAAGGTCTCATCCCATAATTCTCCTAGAACACCTTAAACCAGGGTACTGGCAATGAGAGGTCATCTGACCCATTCTCTAGTGTCCAGGTGGAGTTGAACTCCAACCATCTATTACCCCATACAATTACTCACCTGTTGTTTTCCATCTTCAAAAGAAGATTTCTGACATACTCAAGAACACTGAACTATTCCCCCCAGTTCTAAGTTAAGTTGCTTGTGCTGTACATTTAATTGCTCTGGTTCTGGGCTCATTTGAGATGAAGAACACCTGCCTGATAGGATTTCCTCTCACAAAAACAGAAGCTATTAAATTTCTTCCTAGTCTCAGTCTTTTCTTCCTATCCATTTCCCCTCTGATCTTGAATACCCACTTGCCTAAAAAGAAAATCTGGGATTCAGACACTAAAGTGTATGAATTTTTCTTACTATAATCAGGAGAAAAGCTTGAATAGATAAAGGTTTATGACCTTAACATTGCCTTTGGTAATTAAAACTGTACTTTATTCCAAATTGATGAGGCTGCTCTAAATACAGGGATTACAGGGATGAATACCTGTAGCTTTATGCAAGCATGTACTATTTTCACAGTCCTAAAACTGTCCTAGGAGAACCTGATATGAAGGACATAGTGGTTGCGCTTTTTTTAAAACATGATCTGAATACTTTGCGCTTATGCAAAGTTAGGGCTATCAGTTTTCCTGTTCCTTGGCTGGCTAGAACATCAGAAAATTAAATCAGAGGCATCTGAAAAAGACTGTCCAATGGAATGTGTTTTGTTTGTTGCAGGCTTATTGATAGATTTGCTGTAATCCTTGCTAATTTTGCTCAGTCTTCTCTGGAGGCTAATTTATTCTGGAGATTCCTATAATGAGAACCCTGAAAACCTAGTTGAACTGACTACAGCAATTCAACTTGGAAAGAAAACTTTTCAATATTTTTAAGAACAAAAACCAGGAAAACCAAAAATATTTGTTAAAATCCTAGATACTAGGCTGAACCAGTTGAGATGGCTGATAGTCAATTATTTTTGACCTACAAAAATGGCATTTCTTATGTTTGACCTAGGATTTTTAAAAGATGCAGTCAAGAATTAACAGCCCTCTCTTCCTCCCAAATTCCCATTATACCCATTTTCACACATTGTAGATTTTTCCTCGTAATATTTTACCCAGATGATCTTTTTCCATCTAACTTTCAATTATTTCCAAATTTCCTATGTGAGCATTTTAAAATCTAGAATAAACTTTTCTGACATTTTTCTTAGTTAAAGTCTTTCAACCCAGCTCCAAATTCCTGCCCAGAAAAGAAAACCATCAAATAAATATTACTGAGCCTCAACCATATACCTAGCTCTGTGTACAGAACTAAGAGATGAAGAAAGGCAAAAAATAGAGAGGATAAGAAATAAAACAGAGGAGGTCCCCAAACAAGAGATCAAAGATCCAGCTTTAGCTGTTCCATTTTCAGCAACCACAGATAACCCTTTTAATCTTCCACAGCTACTTGATACCCATTCTGTGTCCAGCTGCACATGGTGGAAAGCTCTGGCCCTTTGAACATTTGTGCACAAGTCCCCTCATTGTTACGATGAGCTTAAAAGTTTGCCATGTCTTCTAAAATAATCCCTTGGATCCTGACCCAGGGAAGTTTGAAAGCTTTATTTAGCTTTTCATCAGTAGGAAACCCTTAAGCAAATGTTCTATTCAGTTGATCAAACCACAGACTAGAAACTGAGAGGAACCCTTCAATTCTAATTACTCCTTTCAAAAACCTTGTTGTCCAGCAACTTTACCAGTTCAATGATTTGGTTTTCTGATCCATAACAAAATTAATGATTGGGTGACTAATGATAGGAAAAAGAGACCTACACAGCAGTGCAAGTATAATATTACTTTATAAATATGAGTTGCTATCAAGTTCTAACACTGAAGCCGTCTGAACTGGTAATAATGGCTATATTCAGTGAATAAAGGGAGGCTGCCTTTATATATCAGTAATTCTCAGGCTTCCTTTTGATAATCCTTTAAGATTTCTCAGAGATATTATGACAGTCTGCAAAAATTCATTTAATGCTAATTCACTTTAACAAATGTATGACTTCTATAAAGATTGTGGACTAGCATTTAAAAAAATAGGCTATTTTAACTTCATACTGTTGGAGAAACAGATCTAGAAGACCAAAAGAATTTTACCACTTTGACCTGGGAATTCAATCGTAAAACAAATGAACAAAACACCTTCAGTATTTACTTAGACACTTGTTTTGGCTATTAACTGAATGAATCAGACTTCAGTTAAGGATTAATGTGGACAACTCTGAAGATCTGAAATGTAAAGAGGAGAAATGTGTATCACCAACTTTCATTACAGACCATCTTAAATACAATGGAAAACATTCATTCATTCAACTGAGTGAATATCACCTATACCCAGGTTCTGTGTCACTGGATATAAATAATACAATTATGAGTAATAAGACTTCTTTTCAGTATGTTTGCAATCTAGAGATTATTAACCAAGCCCCCAAAGCCTACAAAAATTAAAATTCTGACTCCACTAAGAGGAGATAGCTTTCCACTTAACTTATAAATTCTTTTAATAATCCTTGATAATATTTGAACAGGAACATGTCACAGAACAGACAAAGACTTTCTTATCTGGATAACTGGAGAATGCTTATTATAATAATGGTAAAATATTCAGTAAAGGCAGTGGCCAGTTTTCCCACATTAAACAGATACAAGCTAGCACCCATATGACACCAAATAAATAAACTATGTGAAATATGAACAAAGCCCTGAGAAAATTGTACCCGACAGATCAAATAACACAGGAGTACCTGAATACTAGCCCTGCCTTCCACCAAAAGGGGAAGTCTGGGAGTGGCAAGAAAATCTTAGAAGAAAACTTAGAATCAGAACTTGAAATAAGGATTTAAACAAAACTGCTCTTCAACTGCTATTCAAATTTGCTTCCTTTTTTTCCAAACCCTTTTTTAGATTATATTTCTTTCTTCTTCTTCCCCTAATTACTCCTTTCTTTCTCCAAAAAATCACTTGAGCAACATTAAAGAAACTGTCATTACTGTAGAAGCTATGTGTTATATAGTGCCATACTTACATTTTCTAGAATAAGAAATTAATAAAAATTGGAAATTAATAGAAAAACCAGCAACTATGTAAACTGTAGGCTCCTTTCAAAACAGCAGAATAGTCACTAAATACCAGTTGCTATACTGGTAAATGTTTAACAGTCAGCTGGAGGAAGGAGCCATGATTTGTGGTATTTACCAATTTCCCAGGTACAGAGATTCCCACCACCACAACTACCAACGTGAGATCCTGAGAGCTAGAAAGAGATGCTAAACATCAGCCTTCTCGAGCCCGTATGAGTCAGCACCAGCACATTATTGCTGAATATCCACCTATTGGTCAAACTTATAAAATTCTTCTATAAAATTTTTCAAACTTACAAAATTTTAAGATTTAAAGAGCCCTCAAGCCACAAGTAACTAGACTTTGCTTTCACTTCTTTCGGCAAGGTCTTTAAGGAAGAACACCGTCCACATACCTACTCTAAATTGTTCCTCCTGCTACTTGATTTTCACTTGCCAAAACTAAAATAAACAAAAAAACTGGTAACAACTCTTATAAAATCCATCTTGACTGTTACTAGGGAAATTGGTGTTTTTATTAACACCAATAGTACTAAGTGGTAGATTCAAATTATCTAAAGGTGACTGACAAAGGAAGGCCAACTCTCTTTTAGATACACATCTGAAAGATCTTTTTACAAAATCTTTTTTTCTTTTTAAAGTTATCAACAACCTTCAGCCGGCCAACCTGTAAATGCTAAGCCATCCCAAAATGCAAATGCCAAACCCACACCAAGAACTCCTGACCATGAAATACAAGGATCAAAAGAAGCTCTGATTCAAGATTTGGAAAGAAAGCTAAAATGCAAGGACAGCCTTCTTCATAATGGAAATCAAGTGAGCAAGACGTCAATTCTATACAAAAAGCCAGTTAAACTATAACATCTATCTTCAATGAAAAAGTTCTCTCTGTCTCACAGATCAATGAACGTAAAATCAGCAAAGAATCAGATAATCTTTTTTATTTTTATTTTTTTTTAAGATTTTATTTATTTATCTTTCGAAGGGAAGGGAAGGAGAGAGGGAGAGAAATATCAATGTATGGTTGCCTCTCGTGTGTCCCCTGCTGGGAACTGGCCTGCAACCCAGGCATGTGCCCTGACTGGGAATCGAACCGTGATTGTCTGATTCCCAGGCCTGTGCTCAATCCACTGAGCCACACCAGCCAGGGCAGGATAATTCTTTTAAAGGGGAATATTTGGGTCCTGTTTCATATTTCTCTGCATGAAACCACCTCTTAGTTTTGAGTTGTAAAAAAACAAAGCAAATGAAAAATCAATCTGAATGATTTCATAATTACCTATTTTTAGCATTACCCTCTCATAAAATATGTCTAATGACCAAATAACTAATAGGAAATACTGTCAACCTGACTTCTTCATGTGCTTAGGTATATGTTATTGATGGACAAATAGCTATAAATTTTATTATGTAACTCTTACTGTGTACATTGTATTAGTCACCTATCTTTGCGACAGTAGTACTGTACGTCTCTAACCCAAATACATTTAACACATCAATTGCACTGCTTTCAACCAGAAGTTAGTAAGTTAGATATTCAGTGTTCATTTAATGAGCTCTTTCTGAATATGAGGACATGCAATAGTTTATTCTAAGACAGAGCCAGTTGGAACACACAAAACAAGAAGGGAAAGAATTCCCTTTTACCTGGGAGAGCCTTATTTAGGGGTAATCACGTCTACCTTTCCAAGGAGCAAAAGAAAAAAGTGAGTATTACAGATAAGGGAAGTGACACTAGATTGGAAGGAAATATTTATAATTCAATACAGAACTATACTTTCTTGGTAAAATTCTCGGTATTTTTCTTGGTAAAATTTAACTTAAAATTCTTTTAAGTTAAACCTGTACAAACAGCTTTTATTAGACCTCATTACCCTTCTTCTTAATGACTTACTTCTTCAAAGCGGCTGACATATGAGGAGAAGATGGCGCGCAGATTGCTAGGACCACAGACTGCTGCTGCTGTATTTCAAGCTCAAAATGACAATGAGACACAAGACTCACCACAGGTAAGTTAAAACAATCTTTATCTAACTGGAGCTCTTTTAGTGTGTGTGAATTTTAAATGTCTACTATTCTAAACATTTATAAATAGCATTTGAAGCAAAAGTCAATCACTTCCATGGGAGAGGCCATGATGGGCTAAAACATATAGTTTCAATTTTATGCCTTTTTCTGATGGTTCTAATATCTGCTAAGAAATGACACAAGGACAAAAAACACCAGAAGGCTAACGGAGTCACTTTTCATCTGGACGTTTATGAGTCAGTTAAATGTAGGACTCTTCTTCCTACAATGTCTGTATGGACAGAGAATTTATGAGTTGTAAATCTTCAGCAGAACAGAAGTTAAAACTCTAAACTAAAGTAATTATATCCTTTTCTCACATATTGTTTATCATTTCAATGTTTTAAAATATAGTACTCACGATACTAATAAAACATCCAATTCCTTTTATCATGTTCCCATATTCACAATTGCTTATTAAAAACAAAACAAAAAAAATAAGCCTTATAAGTAATGGCTCTCAGATTAACAAAAGCATCCTTTTCAGAAAGGGATTAACTTTATGAAGAGAATGAAGTGAATATCCATCCCACTGGCTTGTACCTGACCAACCTCATTTTAACAAGCAAAGTTAACCTTGAATAGAAATTCATAGTTGGAGAGGCAGACTGAACTGTGATTGTTAAGCTACATGAACCTTAAGCTATATCCTTCTGTAGTTACCTTTCATTCCTTTCCAAAAAGTCCACAAGACACTGGGAGCTAAAGGAATGAAAGTAGGCAATCAAGAATTCCAAGTCTCGCCCTGGCTGGTGTAGCTCAGTGGATTGAGTGCAGGCCTGTGAACCAGAGGATGGCGGTTCGATTCCCAGTCAGGGCACATGCCTGGGTTGCAGGCCAGTTCCCTGCAGGCCAACTCCCAGCAGAGGACGCACGAAAAGCAACCATACATACATTGATGTTTCTCTCCCTCCTTCCCCTCTGAAGATAAATAAATAAATAAATAAATAAAAAGAATTCCAAGTCTCTGCCTTGGCTGGTGTGGCTCAGTGGATTGAGCTCCAGCCTACAAACCAAAGGGTCACTGGTTCGATTCCCAGTCTGGGCACATGCCTCTGGTCTCTGGTAGGGGGCACGTGAGAGGCAGCCACACATTGATATTTCTCTCCTTCTCTTTCTCCCTCCCTTCCCCTCTCTAAAATAAATAAAGAAAATCTTTTTTAAAAGTAAAAAAAAAAATTCCAAGCTTCTAAGTATAGGAAGCTGACAATAAGATTTTTGTTTGTAATATGAGACTAATCCTACTAAGAAGAATGGAGCAGAGTCTAGCAGAACAAGTAACTAGAAACTGAAAACAGAACTTAACTCTCTTTTTGGCTTCTAAACACTTCAAGCATTCATTCATTTGACTATTTAAATGGACCACCTACTATGGTGCTACAGGCGATTATAGCAAGAGTAAGACACAAATCTATCTTTATAAGCAGCAATAATTCAAAGCAACATTACATTGATGATGGCTTAACTTACAAATTTCCAGTACATGATTTCAATGGCAAGGATGAATTGTTTTCTTCATTCATTCTTTGAAAATTTTAAAATGAAGGTGACAGTAGATAGCAGCAAAATATATCATTATGAAATCAGAAAATAGAAATCTTACATTTTTGTACACTTCAAACAAAATGCCATCAAACTATGTATAACTGAAGTATCACATTTATGAATACAAATATATACATATTCAAACCACCTTAAGAAGTAAAAAACTAACTCTGGATACTTTAACTGGATTATTTTTATTTTTTACCAAAAACTTAGTTGATTTGATCACTAAATTGTTCTTTTGACGTTTTGCTTAGAAATCTTTGTTTAGAAAATCTTAACACTAACTAAAAATTATGACAGTTTTAAGAATTTTGTTTTAAAATAACAAAACACATTAAACATGCTCATCCAAAAATAAATTATTTATAATGATTTGCCATATTGTTGTACAGGTGTTTTTCACATATTCCGATATAGAAACTGAATTTTCTACTTCTTTGTATCTCCCCCTAAGGCAAGCACAGTGAAATACACAAAATAGGCACTAAATATCTAATCAATTTATTAATTCTATTATAATTTTCATCAGTTTCTGATTTTATTCTCAAATACAAATAATTTTCTGGTGCTCAGATATAAATTCTAAAAGATGTTTGCTTAAATTAAATACACCTTTATTAAGCAGGAAGTAATTAATGTTGTTTCCAAAGCCTTTTCATAGCTCTACACATATCTTCCATGGTGTCCATCAGGACTTTGTGTCATGAGCTAAAAAGAGAGGTATTTTCCAGTCTAATACGTGTTTACTGCTGCCGGTGCCACTTTTGAGCAGTAGGCATAATACCCCATATCTACTGCCAACACAAGTGACTTCACATCTATTCCTGTTTTACTAAAGGACAATCTGTACTATGTGCTCCCATTTCAAATATACCGAAGGACACATCATCCTTTGTCATTAAATAGTCACCTGAAAAAAGAACCACTATCAATTAAAAGTCTAAGTTTCATAAATCATGCCTGTAGAACAACCTTTTCATTCTGGGATTTTCTTGCTAGAGTATTAGAAGGATAGTGTAGGAAGTTTTAAATGCTTAAAAGCTTAATATATAGAACTAATAACTGTAAAAATACAGCCAACATGGGAATGTCCCTTTCAACTACAACTACTTACTTGTTTCATTTCAAGTTAACAATCGTATGTTGACATTATCACTTTGTTTTAATTTCAAGCAGCACAATTCAGAACATGCACGGCTACAAGTTCCTACATCACAAATAAGGTAAAAAAATAATTTTGAATATATGTTTTGCTATCTAAAATGTTTTCGGCTTAAAAACATGATATTCATCCCTGGCTGGTGTGGCTCAATGGATTGAACACTGGCCTGCAAACCAAAGGGTCGCCCGTTCGATTTTCAGTCAGGGCACATAAGTTGTGGATCAGGTCCCCAGTTGGGGGCGCACAAGAGGCAACCAAACATTAATGTTTCTCTCCCCCTCTTTCTCCTTCCCCTTCCCTCTGTCTAAAAATAAATAAAATATTTTTAAAAATGTAATATTCAAAGTCCTGGCTGGTGTAGCTCAGTGGATTGAGCGTGGGCCTGCGAACCAGACGATCGCGGTTCGATTCCCAGTCAGGGCACATGCCTGGGTTGCAGGCCAGTTTCTGGCAGGGGCCAGTTCCCTGCAGGGGATGCACGAGAAGCAACCATACATTGATGTTTCCTTCCTCTCTCCTTCCCTTCCCCTCTAAAGATAAATAAATAAAATATTTAAAAATGTAATATTCAAAAAAATTAAAAATAAAAATAAATAAATGATAAAATAAAAATGTAATATTCACAGAGCCCTCAGGCTTCCCACATACCTTTTCTACAATACAATGTGAATTTTCTAATGTCAGGGATGATGGTCAAAATTTTATCCACTAAATATTAGAACTATCTTAGAGTAAGCATTTTACATGTTTTGGTCAAATAAGCCAGGACCATGTTTCCATGTTAAACAACTTTTTCATGACAATAGAAACCCAATTCTAACAACCTTTGCAGGTGGTAAGAATTGCAGGTGGTAAGAATGGGGTACTCTGCGTTTTAATAGATCAGTTTCTTGAATTCATGGCACTGTGAAAAAGAAAGATGTGAAATTTGTACCAGGTGTTTCTCAACTGCTACCATTTCCAGTAGTTACCAAACATGCCAGAGCTAAATACAATCCTAAGGCCTCTCTCCATTGTTATCACACTATCAAACAGTATGGACTCTGGGGTTTCAAATTTGATGGCTAAACTATATGTGTGTGAAAGAAAGAACAACCACAACTTTTCTACTAAGTGGTTATTAAAATATCTTTGTAGAAGTAGATCATCTTCAAGGGGAGGCGTGAATGATGAGGATGCAATCCAGGAGAAATTTTACCCGCCTCGTTTCATTCAAGTGCCAGAGAACATGACGATTGAAGAGGGAAGATTCTGCAGAATGGACTTCAAAGTAAGAGAAGAGTTTTTAAGTATTGGAGGAAAATTAACCATGGGATATTAAATTTGACAAATGTCCTCTTCCTTTTCATAGTTTGCTACACAGCTTGAGAAGCAGTATGTATAGTGGGTAAGAACAGAAACGCTGGACCCAAGCTTACCTGGGTTTGAATCCTGACTCTGCCACTTTTCAGCTACGTAACCTGTCACTTAACCTCTCTGTGCACTTTTGTCTCATCTGTAAAATGAGAATAACTAATGTGCCTACTTCATCAAGTCATTTGAGGAGTAACTGAGTAAACAGGCATACGGTATCCACAAGACTGTCTGCCATCTAATAACTACTCTAAGTGAAGCTATCGTAACAGGGTCTCTAAAGTAAAATGCCTCTGTAATTCTTCTTCATTAAGAAACTCACGCAACACTGCTTTCTCTCAGCCTAGAACAGTTCTTCAAACTAGAATAGCTTTTCAGAAAAGCCAACACTCTCATCATCCTCCTTTTGAAGAATTTTTTCTTATAAAATGTTTTTCCAGATTCCTTATGAAGTCAGTGTATGGATGGATTCGATTGTTAAGGCTTATATAGAAACACTTAACAAACTGTCACCCATACACCAGAACTGCAGCTCAAGAACACTGTTTTGGAAAGGTTCATTGGATCAGCAAGCCTCACTGATGAGTGAATGGAAGCACATAAATGTGCTTCTGGGACTGCAGCTGCAGTCACCATTGGCCAGAAAAGCCATATGACTTCCATACTTCTTAATCAAAAGATCTTAAAGAGTCTGAGATTGCATATGAAAGAGCTAGATAGGGTTCAAGATAGTCTGAAAATACTATATTAATTTCAAGAGATTTAACTTGTACTGTTTTGTTAAAAATTATTAAAAGCAAATACCTTTTTTAAGCTCTTGCTTTGCATTTTCAGTCACAAACCCACTCAGATACTGAAATCATTAAAATTCATAGACAAATTGGTCCCAGTGATGCTATAATTAAAAATTCTGTCATCTCCTTGTGTTTTCAATCCTAGGTGAGTGGACTGCCAGCTCCTGATGTGTCATGGTATCTAAATGGAAGACCAGTTCAATCAGATGATTTACACAAAATGATAGTGTCTGAGAAGGGCTTCCATTCACTCATCTTTGAAGTGGTCAGAGTTTCAGATGCAGGGGCTTATGTATGTGTTGCCAAGAATAGAGCAGGAGAAGCCACCTTTACTGTGCAGCTGGACGTCCTGGGTAAGCCTTCCAAGAAATCATAAAGTATCTCTAATCCTGCAGTATTAAAAAAGAAAGTATTTTCTTAAAATCCCAGAAGACTTCATATTTAAGGTTAATGTCTACACTATACAACCCAGAAGAACCCCAGTTTTTACTCAACAGCCACGGATGGGTATGTGGGTGTGGGGAGGATGATAGTCCTGAGGGAAACTCAGTGAAACTAGAATGACAGATCTACCACGAAAACTTTTCCGGAAAGGAAACAAAGAAATTTCAGACACACCAAATAAGGTAGTAGAAATATTTTTTTTATCCTCACCAGGGGACATGCTTATTGATTGTCAAGAGGGGGAAGGGAGGGAGAGAGAGAGGGAGAAAAACATTGATGTGAAAGAGAAACATCTATTGGTTGCCTCTTGTACATGCCCCAACCAGGGATTGAACCTGCAACCTAGTCTTATGCCCCGAACAGGAAACAAAACCATGACCTTTTCCTTCACAGGATTATGCTCCAACCAAATGAACCACATCAGCCAGGGCAGAAGCATTGCTATAGATGTAACTAATACATCTAAAAGTGAAAAATTTTAGTCTAATCATTTCTCTGGCCTACAGTCTAAAACAGCCAATCTAACTCACATTTTTACAGAATTGTCATAATCATGCACCATTTAAAACTGAAGAGTAAATATCAACTATTAGCTTTATACTGTATTCCTTTTACTAGGAAACTCACCTGTAATTATGACAACAAAAACATGCCTATTTGCTTTAGAAAACAGAAATGGCAAAACTCATGTCTCTAATTTTCTTTGTGAGGCAGTTCTCATGCAATTGATGTTCTGTTTTAAAATGTTACAGTTTAAGTGTTTTAAATATCTCACATTTATAATGGCTTAAGCCATGGTATATCACATAAGAGAGATTTTGCTGTAATTCATTGTTTGTTATATAAAAGCTTCATCAAGTTAGAAAATTTTCATGAGTCTATATTCTACCCAGATCAATAAAAACTCTTTAAGATTATTCTATGAGCCCTGGTTGGCGTGACTCGGTGGATTGAGTGCTGGCCTGCAAACCAGAGTCACTAGTTCAATTCCCAGTCATGGCATACGCTTGGGTTGTAGGACAAGTCCCCAGTAGGCAGCCCACAAGAGGTAAGCACACATTGATGTTTTTCTTCTTCTCCTTCTCTCTCCCTTCCCTTCTCTCTAAAAATAAAAAAAAAATAAAATCTTTTTTTAAAAAGGGTTTTTCTATCATATAAAAAGAGGGCTCAAACTAAGGAAAAACTAAAGATCTAGAAATCAAAAAACAAAAACAATTCAAGTGAGTAAGTTTGGGTAAATCCTTCTTGTGTCAATAGCTCCAGAAATACTATAATGTTAGAGCTGAAGGAGACCTTGGCAGGCATCTGTCCAATCAACTCATTTCTCCTTCAGAAAAATTAGGGTTATGGTATTTAGTATCATTTCCTCTTTTCTCTCAGGTATTTGAAGAAAAGTAAAGACATACAATTAGTGACATCTGTGTATTACTTTATATTGGTAGTTTACAAAGCATTTCTTCATTCATTATTTCAATTGATTCTCACAGTAATTCTGTATAGTAAGCACAACAGTCACTATTACTTGGGTATTGTATTTACAGTAGATAAAACTACGCCTCATAGAAACTAGCCCTAGCTGGTGTAGCTCAGTGAATTGAGCGCGGGCCTGCAAACCACATGATCGCAATTCGATTCCCAGTCAGGGCACATGCCTGGGTTGCAGGCCAGTTCCCAGCAGGGGACTCGTGAGAGGCAACCATACATTGATATTTCTCTCCTTCTCTCCTTCCCTTCCCCTCTGAAAATAAATAAATAAATTCTTTAAAAAAAAACTATGCCTCATAGAAACTAAACAAATTTTTCCCAATTTGGCATGGCTAACAAACAGAGAATTTGAACCCAAGTTGTCTGGTACTCTTTCCACCACTCATGCTGCCTCCCTATAGAAGACATGGCAAGTGAGGAGAGACTTAAATTCTTTGAATGAAACATGATTGTAAATTCAATACATCACTACCTTACTGTTTTAGAACTCTTAAAAATTGTATTGTATATTATTTTAGTTTAAACTAAAACATAAAGCTTTATGTTTTATGAATCAGTAGTGACTGACTAGTAGAGAAAACTATTAGGGACAGACATGGGAGGGTTATTTAGTATTTTGCTTCTTCATTTTAATAAAGAACTGGTCTTGCCTTGTACATCACATTGTTACAAAATTCCAATCATGTTATTACTGTTTATAATTCAAATTTCATACTTTGATTTGACTAATGTCATTTTCATAATATTTCAAATAGTTGATTTTTTATTAATATGTAGCAAAAGAACATAGAAGAGCACCAATGTTTATCTACAAACCACAGAGCAAAAAAGTTTTTGAGGGAGACTCAGTGAAGCTAGAATGCCAAATCTCAGCTGTACCTCCACCAAAACTTTTCTGGAAAAGAAATAATGAAATGGTACAATTCAACACTGATCGAATAAGGTAGGATAAGTATTTCTAGACTTACCTATAGTTTACTTTGGTGAATCCAGTTATACTTTGAAATATATCATAAATGGCATGCATCTATGATCTCAATTTGTCTTGTTTTTAAAACATACACAGAAATATCATAAACCTCATTAAGCCATAATCCATTAATCAGAAATTTAAAGCATAAAGTAAGCTAGAATTTATGGTACCTTGTTACTGACAATAAACAATAAAGTAGGCTAGCATTTACCTAGTTACTAATAATAAACAAGACTTGGTGAGGGGATGTTTAATTCAAGAAAACCAATAGCTATTTGGCAATGATTAAGTACAGTATCAGAATTTCCATATGTTTCTTTTCCTTATTAGTCTGACTATGTAGATTGGGGCATCATAAATTACTTTCACAGGAAAATTAATTCCTATACTTTCTTTTATAATTGTTTCTTTTCAGCTTATATCATGATAACTCTGGAAGAGTTACCTTACTGATAAAAGATGTAAACAAGAAAGACGCTGGGTGGTATACAGTGTCTGCAGTCAATGAAGCTGGAGTGACCACATGTAACACAAGATTAGATGTTACACGTAAGTCACATTGTTATAAAGGGCTATGTCAAGTGCTATAAAGGATTTAAGACTTAATAAGAAACACAAATCCTGGCAAAGCACAAAATCTGAGGGATTTTCCCCATACATAATCAGTTTTGATTTTTTCTTTTCCTGTTTGATAATGAATATCTTGTGCAACCCATTTGTTTAGGTTTTCTGAACTGACTTTTATTTGATCTATTTCAGCCCGTCCAAACCAAACTCTTCCAGCTCCTAAGCAGTTACGTGTTCGGCCAACTTTTAGCAAATATTTAGCACTTAACGGAAAAGGTTTGGATGTGAAACAAGCTTTTAACCCTGAAGGAGAGTTTCAGCGTCTGGCAGCTCAATCTGGACTCTATGAAAGTGAAGAACTTTAACAAACTTACCAACATTGGAAAACACAACTACACTATTAGTAATATATTCAACTGAATTTTTAAAATAAATCGATAGCTGTATTAACAGATTATGGCTTTCATTAGGTAATATAACTAATATATATTTATAATATTATTTATCCTTTAACTCTTGCACATTCTATCTACATCTCTGGTTTGTGAAGCCAACACAAAATTTGTGTGTGGGTTTGTAATTGTAGAAGACTATCTTAAAATGTGGGATTTTAACATTTAAGTCATACACATTTAACAACTACAGGTTATAAATTAATATCAACTTTTTAGACACACCTAATACTTATAATAAGATTTACTGGTACTGCTTTTTAAATACTGTTTTACCCATTTTCTCTTCTAGGAATACTAACATGGTATAGATTATCTGAGTGTTCCACAGTTTTATGTCAAAAGACAATAAAATTTCAATTATTTAAAACAGACTGTTGCCCTGGCTGGTGTGGCTCAGTGGATTGAACCAGACAACTGTGGTTCGATTCCCAGTCAGGGCACATGCCTGGGTTGCAGGCTAATTCCCAGCAGGGGACGCACAAGATGCAACCATACATTGGTGTTTCTCTCTCTCTCCTTCCCTTCAAAAAAAAAAAAAAGACTGTCTTCTCTTCATGAAAGTCTAGATCATTAACATAAAGTTTCTGGTTTTTATTTATGAAATAACTAGGAAACCCTGTGAGTAACACGTTCCAAAAGAGCAACAATGTTACATTCCAGAGCATGAGTATGTGTTCCTAGTAAAACTCACAGCTCAGCCAATTCCTCCTGAAACCTTTTTCCAAGGTTTACGCTTCAAAGGCATGAGGAACTCTCCTGAAATTTGGGTTTTGTTTTAACCGAACAACAGATCTCTAATTCTTCAACATCTCTGAGACTACCAAGCGCAATGGAGTAAGAATAGTCTGTAGAGTCATCTGTTTAACTCTTATATTTAATGTAAATCCGAAGAGCTCTATTTTGGTGTTTTTCTCCAGTCTACATTTCAAGTTCCGGTAACCTGTTAACGTGGCAAAGCATCATCTTGTAAGCCTGAGAGCCCAAGCCCAGGAAAGGGCAAATCCCCTCCCTGAACTACTCTAACCTCGGACAGCGGCCTTCGCTTTTCCTCGGGCCGGTCCGCCGCCGTCAGCCGCGCGGGGGCCTCCCCTGCTCCTTTCAGCTTTGGCCGACTCTGACTCTCCCTGCTGTGTGGCCTAGTTCTGCTTTTTATCTGCGCACAAAACAGCATGGATCAACCTCAGACTACATCTCTTTCAGGGGAATAACAAAAGTCGCTTTCTTTTTTTCCTTTCAAACCCGCTTGTTGGTTTTCTTTGAAGGCTGCTCTGGGGTCTTCCGACTGATTTCCGTCTTATTTTCCTCTCACCAACATGAGGATCCCTTCTGTCTCACATCCCGGAGGGACTGGGATGCCTTAATTCACGGCCAGAGTTGTTCGGCCGTTTCTGCAGCGGGTTTACAAGCTACCTCCTCATCTTTGCGAAGCTTCAGGGCCAGGCGCGTCTGGGCTCCCAAGGACTACTGTTTTGGCCTACCCTTTACATTATCACTATGGAGCTGGGGTTAAAAAAAGAAAAAAAATATTTTAACGCTCCCTTTAGCCAGCCTGGGAGGAAAGAAGGGTGGAAGTTATTTCTAANTCGGGCCGGTCCGCCGCCGTGAGCCGCGCGGGGGCCTCTCCTGCTCCTTTCAGCTTTGGCCGACTCTGACTCTCCCTGCTGTGTGGCCTAGTTCTGCTTTTTATCTGCGCACAAAACAGCATGGATCAACCTCAGTCTACATCTCTTTCAGGGGAATAACAAAAGTCGCTTTATTTTTTTCCTTTCAAACGCGCTTGATGGTTTTCTTTGAAGGCTGCTCTGGGGTCTTCCGACTGATTTCCGTCTTATTTTCCTCTCACCAACATGAGGATCCCTTCTGTCTCACATCCCGGAGGGACTGGGATGCCTTAATTCACGGCCAGAGTTGTTCGGCCCGTTTCTGCAGCGGGTTTACATGCTACCTCCTCATCTTTGCGAAGCTTCAGGGCCAGGCGCGTCTGGGCTCCCAAGGACTACTGTTTTGGCCTACCCTTTACATTATCACTATGGAGCTGGGGTTAAAAAAAGAAAAAAAATATTTTAACGCTCCCTTTAGCCAGCCTGGGAGGAAAGAAGGGTGGAAGTTATTTCTAACAACATCTCTCGATTAACAACTAGTTTCCACAGAGAAAAGCAGCAGCTGGGGTCTCGGTCGCGCCCTCGGGCCCTGGCGTCCAGCGGACCTTGCCCAACAAGCCGAGGTCTCTGGTAAATTTATCGATCCTCTCCGCACCCTCGGTTTCTTCAGAACTAAAATGAGCACAAAACACACACCTTTCAAGAAGGGGGGGGGGGCGGTGTGAAGACCAAACAAGCCAGTAAGTATTAAAGGCATCCAAGAAAGAGCATCCCGTTATAATTCATTACTACTATCTTATCACTAATCTCAGGGCCCAAACCAAGTTTGCCCCAGAAGTCTAGCCTCCCCAGGAGCCGAACGCCGCGATCCGGGCTCCACCTCAGGCGAAGCCCTTCCAGACACGCCGGTGCGCACGCGCGCCTTCAACTAGTAGCGCAGTTTGCGCTCGTGAAGGAGTTGGAGGCTGGCGCAAGCGCCTGAGCTGGGCGGATCGCGCAGGCGCAGCTGGCCTGGGGAGGTTGAACTGGCCTCCTATCCTGGTCCGCCATGCCTGAGGCGTCCCGTTGGCACCGAGGCGGTGAGGGGTGCTCCCAGACTGGGTGGGACAAGGCGGACTTGTCATTCCCATAAAGAGAGGACGCTGTAGCCCCATATTTCTTCATGTGTGAGATAACGTCCAGCACATTTATCCTTTTCTGCCTCCCCTAACTCGGGGAAGGACGGTGACCCCATTTTACAGATTGGAAGACCGGAGCTCTGTAGGGAAGTGGCACTCCCTCCTCGCCCTAAGCTTGAGCTGGGCGCTGGCATTTGCTGTGCAATGGCCATCGGTAGACCAGTCTCCGATGTGGGGAGACATAACTTTGACCAACCCCAAGCCTAGATCTTTTTCCCACCAGGCTTCCCCAAAATCAGTAGTGATGGGCAGAGAAAATGATTAGGGACAGATGTGAGGGGTTTGTTTTGTATTTTGCTTTTTTTTTTTTCATTTTAAAACAGAACCGGTCCTGTACATCCACGTTAAGTTATAAAATTCATTAGTGTGCAGTCACAAAATGACTGCCCACTTACCCCAATGGGAAAATGTTTGTAATTCTCCTTCATAAAAGTGAGAATCAAAAAATAATAAGCCACTGACCCGATTTTTCCATCATCGTTATTTATATATATTATGAATTACATAATGATGTAAGGAAATTTTTGTTTTATGTCTCACAGGGATTCCAAAACATAGGCCGCCTTTCAGAAAGGAAGAAATTAGAACCACACTTCAGGAGTTATTACTCTATATTATTTTTTTAATAAACCTATGTATATGTAAGTACACAAATATACATGAAAATGCTGTTTGGACTAAAATTATATGGAGATGAGAAATAAAACTTAGACTTAATAAACCCATAGGCTTTCAGAATACAGAAATCTCAAAAACTAGTGACACATTTCAGACATGATCTTAAATTCATATATACTGAGTTTCCAATTCTTTAATTTTTATTTTTATTTAATTCTTGTTCAAATACAGTTTTCTGTCTTATATTCCCAGCCCTGCCCCTCCCCAGTGCTCCCCACCTCCCTCCCATTTCTGCCCCCCACCTTAGTTATTGTCCATGTGTCCTTTATACTTGTTCATGTGAGTCCATCCCCTTTTCCCCTATGATTCTCTCCCCTCTCCCCTCTGGACCCTGTCAGCCTGTTTCGTATTTGAGTGTCATTGGTCATATTTTGCTTGCTTGTTTGTTTTGTTATTTAGATTCCTGTTAATGGTGATATCATATGGTATTTGTCTTTCACCGCTTGGCTTATTTCACTCAGCATAATGCTTTCTAGTTCCATCCATGATGTTGCAAAGGGTAGGAGCTCCTTCTTCCTTTCTGCAGCATAGAATTCCATTGTGTAAATGTACCACAGCTTTTTGATCCAGTCATTTACCGATGGGCATCTAGGTTGCTTCCAACTCTTGGCTATCATAAATTGTGCTGCTATGGACATCAGGGTGCATAGGTTCTTTTGGATTGGTGCTTCAGGGTTCTTAGGATATACTCCTACTAGTGGAATTGCTGGGTCAAAAGGCATGTTCATTTTTAGTTTTCTTAGAAAATTCCATACTGTTTTCCATAGTGGTTGTACCAGTCTGCAATCCCACCAACAGTGAACTAGGGTCCCCTTTTCCCCACAACCTCTCCAGCACTTGTTTCTTTGTTTATGATAGCCATTCTGACTGGTGTAAAGTGGTATCTCATTGTGGTTTTATTTTTATTTTATTTTATTTATTTATCTTTAGAGGGGAAGAGGAGAGAAATATCAATGTATGGTTGCCTCTTGTGAGTCCCCTGCTGGGAACTGGCCTGCAACCCAGGCTTGTGCCCTGACTGGGAATCGAACCGCGATCGTGTGGTTCACAGGCCTTTGCTCAATCCACTGAGCTACACCAGCCAGGGCTCATTATGGTTTTAATTTGCATCTCTCTGATAGTCAGCGATATCAAGCATCTTTTCATGTGTCTCTGGATCCTCTGTATGTTCTCCTTGGAGAAATGTCTTCAAGTCCTTTGCCCATTTTTTAATTGGGTTGCTTGTCTTCTTTGAGTGGAGTCGAGTGAGTTCTTTGTATATTTTGGAGATTAAACCTTTGTCTGAGGTATCATTGGCAAATATGTTTTCCCAAGCTGTTGCTTCTCTTTTTATCTTGATACTGTTTTCCTTAGCCATGCAGGAGCTTTTAATTTTGATGAGATCCCATTTGTTTATTCTTTCCTTTATGTCCCTTGCTCTAGGGGATGTATCAGGAAAAATATTGCTGCGTGGAATATCTGAGATTTTCCTGCCACTCTTCTCCTCTAGGGTTTTAATGATTTCACAGCTTATATTTAAGTCTTTTATCTACCTTGAATTTATTTTGGTGTATGGTGTAAGTTGGTGCTGAGTTTCATTTTTTGCATGTAGCTGTCCAGTTCTCCCAACACCATTTGTTGAAAAGGCTATCTTTACTCCATTTTATGTTACTGCCCCCTTTGTCAAATATTAATTGATTGTAGAGAGTTGGACAGTTTCCAATTCTTAAGGGACAAAACTTTACATCACAGATGCAAGGTACAGCTTTCATTGTCAATATTGATTGAATTAATTATTTCTTTGGGTTGGCCATTCTATCTTGAATATAAATTATTCCTTTGAGTTGGCAAGTCTAACTTGATTTCTTTTAGAACTATATAGGTACATTAGCTCAGTTTCATAGGTCAAACCACAAATGAGGCCAAAGAAGTTAGTTTTAGTTTCAGCTTTATTCTCTTCCCTGTTGTGTTGCACAATTAATAGTAAAATATGCTTGTGCTGAGTCACAGAACACATATAGGTCAATGCAGATCTTTTAAGGACTGGGAAAACCTGCATTCTTCCTATCTTTGGGTCAATAGCATTGACTTATCGGTATTAAAGAGTATTTTGCCTTTAAAGTAAACTTACTGGCCAGACTTACCTCGTTTTGATGTGGACTACATACTGGCAATCATGTGTCAATTAATTGCTTTGTAAGGGTGAAATTGAGTTGGATCTGAATTACAAATACAACTGTAGCCAATCTCATAAATTACTACAGAACATTTAAGGAATTGAAAAATATAAAAAGATCATAATCCCATTATTCAAGGATCAAAATACTTTTTCATAATAAAAATCATTGAAGACCAAAATCCCTGAGGACAGAGGATTTGTTTAACATTGTGTACAGTGAAATAATGCAACATTAAAGAGTGGCATAGGCTCGTGTGTCATGGATTGATGTTGAAGATACATGGTCTCTACAAACTAAAGAGCTAGCAAAAAAGAAAAAAAAGTTTAGTCTATACTTAACTCTAAAACCCATCCCCCCCACCCCAGAAAGTGACAGAATATTTTTAAGAGCTGTTAAAATTTGTATCATATGCCATAACATAGTTTTAATTATTCCACATGCATTATCTCACTTCTCATAACAAAACTGAGGTACTCAAACTGTTATGTTTGTATTAAAAGTCTATCATCTTAACTACTCATCATAATTTATTGCCTACTCTCAATATGAAAAAAAGAGTCAACTTGCTGAATAGTATGTGTAATGTGATCTCATTTTTGTAAAGAAATTTATTTTCTTTAAAAATGTGTATGCATATAGAAAAATCTGTAGAATATATGCCAAATCTAACTCTAGCTGTGGAATTACAGGAATCTTCTTCCTGTTTTATATATTTCTATTTTAGTCATTATTACTTTTATAATTAGACAAATTGAATTTCAGAACAAAGTTGGGAACAAAATTAATTCATATTTAATCCTAATAAACTCATAGTTTTTAAACATAAAATTTTATACAAAAAATTCTTCTCCTTAGTGACATTTGGAATGACAAACCCACACATGTATTACTTAAACAAAGTTATGTCATCTGTGTTTTTGGACACTTCTGTGCCTGGTGAAAGAACCAACTTTAAGTCTATTCACAGGACAGCTGATTTTTGGAAGGTAATGTATCATGTGACTGTGGATAAAATAGCTTTAGGGATTACACAAACCCATGGCACATGTAGTAGGCCCTTGATACATGTCTGTCAAAGGTACGAGTAAAAGTAAAATCATTTCTTTATATTAGAATCAACCAACCAGCATTTATTGAGGGCCCATATTCTCAATGTGATCAAGTTCTTCTAACTTCAAACAAGCATTATTTACTGTATTTGGAAAATAAAAAACTTGCTTCTTATGTGAGGGGCTAGAATCCAAAGTCAGTCTATAATCATGTAGGGTGAAAATTACTCCTAAGAAATGTTTAAATTGTCCCTAAAGTGAAATATTTGTGTTTTGGGTATCTATACAACCTTGTACTCTGTGTGTTACAGTAATGTAGAGTATATAATAAAGAGTACATATACAAAACAATTTTATAGTGTTTTTAATTGCATGAGAGAATCACTCCTTCAACATTGGGACAGCCTTGTTTTTTCCATTACACTCAGCAAGATGCTTACACTGTGAAGGAAGAACAATTAAGGAAGACCGCAGTTTTGGGTATCCCACGTCACGACCACTAGAGCATGGGTAGAAGGGGTAGGGAAGGCTCTCCAGGGATCATGACAACTCAGCTGAGCTGTAAGGGATGAGTAATGGAAGGACATCAGAGGAAGAATAAGCAATGTGTTCTATAGGTAATTCCACATATGCAGCCATTTGACATTACAGCACATAAAATGCCAAACTGCAAATTAGGTCAAATCATGAATGCCATGCTAGTAATTTGGAATTTATGAAGGAGACAAGGTCATTATCATCATTATCATTAATATTAATGTTGGCTCCGTCAATAATTTAATTTTCATACTCATCTTCAAAAATCACTGGTTTTTAGATGCCTGTAGGTAACATGAGGAATATAGGTTCTGTTATATGTGACATGAAAACATTTTTCCATAACATCTATTTTTCTATGTGAAGTTTATGGAAGGACCCCTTTTGGAAGGTCTGTACTGGGACTCACAGTCCAATGACAAAAGCAGTCATATCTACTACGAGAACATACTTCTAGGAGTCCCCAGAGTCCGTCAACTCAAAGTCCGAAACAACACGTGCAAGGTCTATCCATCTTTTCAGCCTTTAATGACTGACTGTTATGCCAAATACACTTCTGAAAATGAAGACATATCTGATTTTGGCCTTAAACATGATACTGAGTAAGTAGTGTAAAATTACACATAACTTATCCTAGCAGCTTACCATTATATCATTAAACAATTGTGAAAATGTGTATATTTTCCAAATTATACCAACAGGGGTCTTATGTCAATATTAGTATCAAAGGACAACTCAAATACAGTGTTTAGCAAAGGAAGAATGAACTGTTACTTTTTGTTGTTGTTTACTAAATGCTACAAAGTATATTCATTTTTTCCTGGTATATTAAGTCTTAACTCATTGGACACAAGGCAAAGTATCTACTTTTGCTCCTACACTATGCAGTGAGTTCTGGCTTTGGCCAGACTCACCTCAAACACATCCCAAATGCTCCTTGGGATCCCTAAGAAGTATCCTAGGTGCTTAGGCAATTTTCCTCCTTTCTCACTCTGACTTACCTCAGTGATCTCTCTATTGCTGCCATTATTAAAAAGGGGCAGTAGTCCTCTGCAGGTAGCACTGCATCTGATGACACCTGCCAAAGGCATTATGGCCATTGTTCTCCAAAACAGTTGGTGTAGAGTTCTAGCTACATATTGTATTAAAAATACAAAAGCTCAAAGCCACTGACATGACCTTCCCTTAGCACAGAAGCTGCTGGCATTATTGCTTTTAGGGTCCTATGAAAATCTTCAAGGGCAGATAGTAAGTCTTTTGTAAATATTTATCAGAAATAAAAATTCTATTTATTTTAGAGAGAATGGGATGGGGGAGAAACACTAATTTGTTGTCCCACCCATTTATGCATTCATTGGTTGACTCTTGTATGTGCCTTGACAGGTGGTCGAACCTACAACCTTAGCACATTGGGACAACGCTCTAACCAGCTCAGCCACCTGACCTGGGCACTTCCTATGTCTACATCATAACATGCTTATACTGCTATTACTTGATTTTAGTTTATGTATCATCTCTGTCATGGAAGGTGACTGTCATGTGACCCTCTTATACCACTCCCTCTATTACACACACTTCTTATTCCTCTTAGTCTGTAGTTATACCATTTGTTCTTATTAATCACAGTTTATACTATAAATATTAACAATGATTACATCTCCTTTCTTGAACAACCTCCCCTCTAACCCCAAGATTATGCCCACATTGCTTTGTAGTTTTTGTTGACTTTTCTTTGTGTGTTTTTGGGTGTTCTTCAGGACAATCGAGTGCTTGTATAATTTTTATAAATCTAATAAATTCACCAAGATGGTGACATTACCTTAAACACTGCAGTACTATATACTGTTTCCCCTTCAATGAAAAATTACAAGGTAAATTATTTAAGTACAAATTTTAAATTGGAATTTCAACTCATGTTAGGTATTCAATATTCTAAATTCTCACAACTACAAATAATTTAAATACCAAATTAACACTATGAATTTAGAATTATAGTAACTTTCATTCCCTAACAACCAAACTAAAAATCAATTTGTGCTTGTTTATATACCCAAAATGTAACATTCATTAATTAAAAACACTTAAAAATTGGAACTAGGATAATGTTGGTGTAACAAATGTTCTTGTTTCAATTTAACAATCATGTGAAAAACAGTCAAAAATACAACTATAGAATTTTCATTAAATATGAGTATTTTTTCTTGATGGTGTCACTGTTTCCCCCACTGCTGTCAACAAACATGGTATTGTAATAAAAAAATACAAACTGAGCCATCTTTGGGTGACTGTTCAGTCTGATTTGGGAACATGGAATGACTAAAATGAGGAATCAAGGCTTTTTTTGTGTGATACACCAAAATTAAGATGAAAGTAGAAAAAATAGAAGCAAAATTTAATTACCCACATTTTGCTTTATGTACTTTCATTAAAACAAGATACCTATATAACAATATATGCATTATAATACAGTTTTTATTTCCTGGACATTAT
Organism: Sturnira hondurensis; assembly: GCF_014824575.4. NCBI lineage: Eukaryota > Metazoa > Chordata > Mammalia > Chiroptera > Phyllostomidae > Sturnira > Sturnira hondurensis. The sequence continues at coordinate 1,082,865 of NW_028073751.1, forward strand.
ATAAATGGTATATGACCTTTGGAAGACACTCTATGAAGCATCTTTCTTCCCCACACTGAGACAGATCTTTCTGAATCAAAACCCTTGGTCTCCTTCTAGTTAAAGGGTTAAGATCTAATAAAACAATAGGGACAAAATGTCAAAGAACAAAATGAGTCATTTTCTAGATTTTAAGCTCTGAGTCAGAAATAGATTTAATTTTTTTCCTCACAGCAGGCTGTCCAGTGTCTTGTCCACAACAACCACTTAAAAAAACATATACCTTAATTCTTTTAACTTCATCCTGAACTCATTGTCTTGCTTCAAAATTACTCTAATACACCCTGGCTGGGTAGCTGAGTTAGTTGGAACATTGTTCTGATATACCAAAAGGTTGTGGGTTCTATCCCTGGTCAGGGCACATACAAGAAACAACCAAAGAAAACATATAATAAGTGGGGCAACAACTTTATATTTCTCTCTCCCTCTCTCTCTATATATATAATCAATAAGTAAAAAAATTACTCTAATGAACTTAGTACCACTTTTTTTAACTGCTACTTTTGAAAGGAAGTTTAGCTGAAATTCTTAGACTATTTCTGTCAGTCTTCTCATATCTCCATTATTCTTTTTCTCTCCAACAGATGGAAGTACTCTGCTCCTAGTATCAACTCCCCTTGGCATTGGGGATTTGTTGGTGTTTACCACAATGGGGGATATCTTTTCACTTTATCAAAATCAAAATCTGACACCAAAACCAAGTTAACTAACCTTCAACTGAACAAATGGATCACAAGAGGGACTCGAGTTGTTTTTATTGACTTTTCATTATACAATGCTAATGTAAACCTGTTTTGCATCATCAGGTGAGTGACCTGAAACCTTTATTATATAGGCAATTTAAAAAGCATGCAGAGCCCTCACTACAGTTTCCAGTTTTTACTGAGATTAAAATTAAAACCTTGAGCTCTGGCTGGTATGGCTCAGTGGATTGAGTGCTGGGCTGCAAACCAAAAGGTTGTTGGCTTGATTCCCAGTCAGGGCACATGCCTGGGTTGCAGGCCAGGTCCTTAGTAGGGGGTGCTCGAGAGGCAACCACATATTGATGTTCCCTCACTTCCTCCCTCCCTTCCCCTCTCTCTAAAAAATAAAATCTTTAAAAATAAAATTAAAAGCTTCAAAATAAATAAAATGTAGTTCTGCTAATAATGAAAAAGAAGATAAAGCAACATCATATTCAGGTTCATTATTTCAGAATATACTCAAGACCATGGACAATGTTAGTTTTATATTACTAGAGGATATATAATCTTATTTCTTGTCATTCTACAATTGCAGTGATCTAACATTTAGTTTTGCTGATTCCTCCTTTTATTCAGACAATTTGAACCTGTTAATTTCCTTTCAGAATGAGCTTTCTTATTTTTTCTCAAGAATAAGCAGTTTTTATCTTGAACAATATATAACAGTAGCCAGCACCCTAGAAATGATACAGCAGGTGGTGATTTGCAAAAAAAAAATGGTTAACAATAGTTAACGACCTCAATTCTTCAATCGTTGCCATGTAACCTGGCAAGGGCCCTGCCACCCAGGACAGGGCACAATGCCCCAACCCTCGATACTTGGACTCAACCATTTGATTTTCTTTGATCAAGGGAATGCTGGCACATATGATACAAGCAGAAGTTTGAAAGTGGTTTATACATTAAAACGCTTTCTTGCACCTCTGCCATTGCAGGAGGACATGCCTGTGCTAACTTGTTTAATCCACCAGAAGGAAGAGAGACATCCTCTCGTAGAGAAGAACCAGCCAAAGGGAAAAAATTCTTTCCATTTAGTCCAATTACCTTAGGTCATCTACTTAACCTTGACCGTGCTAATTGGTTTAAACCTGGGTTCTAGAATCAAACTCTGACAAAGGAAATAGGATTACTATTTTTGGACCTGCCTGTGAATTGAATTAGTTTCCTCTAAGTGATCTGGGAATGGCTGGGTAGCTGAGGTAATCAGAGTTCTGTTAACAAGAAGTCATGGGATAATAAAAGCTAGAGAGGCAGACAGTAATGTCCGCTATCTTCTCAGTGAGTCACTTTCCCCTCATGAGCCTTACGCTTTTACTCCGAGGGAGATGTAGAACTGGTGCTTATTCTGATTAGGGGACTCTACCCTTGTGCGATAGTTACAGTGAAACACAGCCGTGGCCTTTACAATTTGTAAGATGAATAAAACAAGTAAATTACTTTAAGCAGCCAGTGGACATTGTACCTATTATTTTATAGTTCTTCAGGGAATCAGAGCTTTTTACTAACATTATTCACCCTCCCCACCAGTCTGTATTGGATAAAATGAAGAATACAAATCATTTCTATGTCCAAAATAAGAATAGAAACATTGGGGTAACTGGCCTAAACACAAATGAAGAACTAACTCCTTGTAATACTAGATTAAGTCCACATTTCCTTTCTCTGGGTTTTACGCTTATTCTCTTTTAAAAAAGATTTTATTTACTTTTAGAGAAGCGGGGAAGGGAGGGAGAAAGAGAGGGTGAGGAGCATAAATGTGCAAGAATCAGTTGACTTTCACACACCCTCAACTGAGGACCTGGCCCTGTGACTCACACATGTGCCCTGACTGGGAATTGAACCAGTGACCTTTCAGTTTGCAGGCTGGCACTCAATCCACTGAGCTACAGCAGCCAGAGCTGTTATGTTTTAAAATGTTATTTTTTAGAAATTACAGATTTTGAAACTTTTACATGGTAGGATATCTAATCAGTAGTTGTGAGGAAGCATACTGCTCACACTAAGACTTTATCTACCTGTTTTCCTTTTTGTACATGTATCTGGGAAACTAAAATAAACGCTGTTTTTTTCTTTTGCTTATTATTTTACACTTCAGATCAAAATACTAAGTTTCTTTCACTCCACTCATTTATCCAACACTGCACACCTACTATGTGCAAAGTGAAACAAATAGTTCTTTTCCACTGTTAACTATTTTTTGGCAGCACCTTATTCCATAACCAGTAAGATTTGTTACTATCTTTATTTAGGTAGGAATAATTACTTTGTGACGTTGTGACAGAGATGCTTGTTCCTTAAAGTACTGCCAACTCTGAATTATCTGAAGTTGTGGAGAACATTAGAAATACAGTGAACCTTAAAACCTTTGTGTTGAAAGTCATTCTTGTATTTGCATACAGATCTTTGTATCCAATATCCAGTGCCTAAAGTAAACTTATCACCTGAGTCCTGGCTGTTGTGGCTCAGTGGATTGAGTGCCAGCCTGCGAACCGAAGGGTCACTGGTTTGATGGCCCAGTGAAGGCACATGGCTGGATTACAGGCCAAGTCTCTAGTGGGGGGTGCTCGAGAGGCAACCACCCATTGATGTTTCTCTCTCTCTTTCTCCCTCCCTTCCTGTCTAAAAATAAATAAATATTTTTTTAAAAAATAAACATAACATTTGCTTTAGTATAATGTGATCTTGACATTTAGAAAGAAATCTCTGAGAAGCTAAAGGGAGAGAGTGTATTTTCCTACTCTGAAGTATTCAAGAATTATGCATTTGGGGGCGGTCCTTGACTAATAACAGAAACTAACGGTATAGCATTTTCTTAAACATATCTCATTCTCCTGTGGAAATAAATCAGTATCCCCAGTTATGAACAATCTAAATTCAGAATAGAATAAATGTCTGGCTAAAATCACATCTTACTCTTATTTATCTTGGTCTGTGATCACTGTAAATATTCAAAAAAGTACAAAGTACAAAAGCAGAGCCATTACAAAGTAAATCCACTAGAAAATTTTCAAATGGAACACATGACCTCGAGAAAACATATTTGTACAAAATAATTGATTAGCCCCAATTAGCAATTTCACAACGAATTATGTACTGAAGTATAAATGCCTGAAATGCAGTTACTTTCACAAATCTAATTTTACAGATTGGTGGCAGAATTCCCTGCAACTGGAGGAATACTTACTTCGTGGCAGTTTTATTCTGTGAAGCTCCTCAAATATGTTAGCTACTATGATTATTTTATTGCTTCCTGTGAAGTCATATTTTTAATTTTTATTATTGTCTTCATAATACAGGAAGGCAAAAAAATAAAAGAATTCAAGCTTGCCTATTTCAAAAGTATTTGGAACTGGCTAGAATTACTCCTTTTGATAGTAAGTATATATTCACAAGTAAGGTTGAAGGGACTCATACATGAACTCATCAGTAAGAGGGGTGTAGAAAGCAAGTTTCTATTCATCAGGACTGACTTTAAAGGCTCCAAGTAGCAATCATAAAATGAACTGTTGCAGGACACACTAACGGTGCCTCCAAAAAGGAAACACCTATTTTTCCACTTGGTTGGGAAGGCCAGCACAAATCTAAAGGAATATGTGATTCCATAGGCATCATGGTTTATTGAATGTGCACAATAGGTTTCATCTAACCCCACATAAAAATGTCTTCCTTACAGGGCCTCATATTGAAAATCTTGGATCTTTGGGGACAAGGTCTTTTAAAATATACTCCTCTCTGTTGCCTAAATCTGCTTCCCTCCTCACACTGACGTCTGAAAGAATCGCCAAAAGACAAGCCTCCACAAAAGACTGAAGAGGAAGGAGGTTTGAGCAGCCGGAGAGTAGCTTATGGCAGAGAACGTCAGGATAGGAAAATAGTCCCTGAAGGAAAAGTCCAAAGACTGCCCACCCTGGTCACTAAACCATACCAAAATAAACAAAAAGAAGTAGGCAGGGCTGGACAAATGAGAAGAGCTTGGTTTTAGGAACAATACACTTTTCTGGCTTCTACTCTTTCACCCCTACTGGTCAACTTAGTATATAAGCCTTGTTTCCCAAAACCAGATTGCAAGTTTATTGGAGTCAGAAAGTACACCATCTACCTTCCCTGGCATCCCAGTCATGTTTAACATATGGCAGGCACCGTGTTAAATGTTTAACAGTTTGAGTATTTTAGGCAAGGGAAATCAAGAAAATTTTCATGAGTTATAAAGCTCGGATACCTAGTTCTGAAATCTTCTGAAGGCCTCTAGAAAGGTTTGTTTTTGAAACTGTAAAATTTCCTCCTTGTAGTGGTACATGGTGGAAATATTGGACTTTTAGGTATCACGTGGTTAGATGGGACAGAAACCGTTATGGCCTTGTCAGAATGACATAATCACTGTACACGTTTGTGTTTCGTGACCCAAAGAAACAGACAGATTAGAATGGCAAGATCAGTATTCTTCTACTTTATGATTGTTACATGCCTATAAATTGAGGCTTACTTCCATATAAAAGCCTATGTTTACTCTCCCACCCTTCTGTTGAACTTTTCATGAACTTTTTCATGTGCTTCTTCACAGGATGCAGGGGGTTTAAGAGGTAGAAATAGCCTTTAATTTAATCCTTCTTTTTTTTCCCCATATAGTTGTGTTTTGTGGCCATTTTTGTCAACTCATACTATAACATACAAACTTTTCTGTTACTCGAACCGCTGTTAAAAAGTACTGAGAAATATCCAGACCTCTATTTTCTTGCATACTGGCACATTTATTACAGCAATATAGTTGCTATTACCATCTTCTTTGCATGGATAAAGGTATTTATATTTTATTATATTAGATACAAAAGATATTATTAGCTATCAAAATGGGAACTTAAAACTACAGTCATGAAAAAAAGAATATTCTTGACTTTTAAGTAATTTTAAAAGGAGTTTAGCCCTGTAATGATTGCTGGCAAATCCTCAAATATTCCTATCATTAAGCACCTCCTTTAATTTGAAGATTTCTTGTGAATTTAACTAAATTCTAATTATATTTCACATTCTATTTCAATTAAATTTGCTCTTTCAGATATTCAAGTTCATAAGCTTTAATAAGACCATGTTTCAGCTGTCATCAACCTTGTCCCGCTGCATCAGAGACATAGCAGGATTTGCCACCATGTTTTTTATTGTGCTCTTTGCTTACGCCCAGTTAGGGTTTCTTCTTTTTGGATCACAGGTTGACGACTTTTCCACTCTTCAAAATTCCATGTAAGCTCTTAGTATAAAGGTAATCACATTTTCCAATTTATAACAAAAAAACCATGGAATGATCTGTAAGTAGTAACATAAACTTTAATAACTTAAACTTGGTTTATTTTCACTGATGGCCAAATATGTCACACGGTAGGAATGGTCAGGCAATGAAAGATCTTAATGGATAGTGAAATTGGTGTTTTAAGAGCTACTAGGTCGAGCTGGAAAAATTATTTTCATTTCTTTTTTTTTAATATTTTATTTATTTATCTTTAGAGGGGAAGGGAAGGAGAGAGGGAGAGAAATATCAATGTATGGTTGCCTCTGCTGAGGAGACACAATGTATCATGTGTCCCCTGCCGGGAACTGGCCTGCAACCTAGGTATGTGCCCTGACTGGGAATCGAACCATGATCCTCTGGTTCGCAGGCCCATGCTCAATCCACTGAGCTACACCAGCCAGGGCTCTATTTTCATTTCTTAAATAAACACAACGCAAAGATAAAAAGACCAAGTTAAATACTGAAACAGAACCTCTTATTCTCCCATCCCAAAAAGGAAAAAAAACCCACCTGATTTGTTGTGAAATTTTGATCTCCTTGCAATTCAGCATTTCTCTTTTTATTGTACATAAAGAACATGACAACCCAGTATTAAAACCTGGATAAGTACTTTACACATGATCTAATAAGATCTTAAGTACTACTGGGGATGAAATTCGAGATACCTTTTGAGTCCTAGGACTCCAGCTAGCTGATTTCTTTGAAAATATTTTATGCCTTCATTGTGTAGTTCGAATGCCCCCTTTATGTGTGACTGGGTGAAGCACAAGGAACAAGAAGTGTTCTTCCTTTTGACTGACAAGTCATGCAGTATCTACATTTAAAAGTTCTTCTCAGATTTCCCCTTGAAACAAGGAACCCACACACATAACATGCCCCTGGTCTGTGTGGGCATCACCAGTGCAAAGTGATGAGAGAGTAAGACACTGGGGTAAGAAATTCTATCTCTACTATAACTGTGCTCATTCAAAGCCTTTAATTTCTTAATTTTCCATCTTTAAAATTAAGAAAATGAAGATTTTAAATATTTTAAGTGCTATTTCATATCGGAAACAAGCTTTTATAGTTACTGAAGAGAATAAAATAGACTCATGTTTGAGGAACATAACCAGCATTTGGTTGAGATTTAACAAGTGACAAATTGTTGGTATCATTGTTATAGAAAGAGCAAAAATTAAACACATTGATATTATAAGCAACTTTAGGGCTCTTGGGTCTAGGTACACGTTGAAAATCACTTACTGGACAAGGTCGAAGTACACTTAAGGTTTACAGGGCACAGGAATAACTAAAATGGCCACTGCTAAGATCAGTTGGTAAAAAGTTATCTCAAGGTTCAAATCTTGTAGGTAAACATTGGGTTCACAGTCGTTAAATAAATTGAAGCCCAGCATTTCCTGGACTACCTGTTAAGCTATCGAGGCTCCTCAAGTCTGGCCTTCAGGAAATTTTCTACATCTAGCTTTACAGACCTCTCTGCTAACATAAGCCAGAGAGCAAATGCCCAGCGCAGCTGAGTACTTCCTAGACACACTGGTAAACCCCATCAGTTGTCATGTATGTATAAAGGGATATAATATTTTCTGATGTTTTTCTTTCTTCCCATCAAAGATTTGCACAATTTCGAATTGTTCTCGGGGATTTTAACTTTGCTGGCATTCAGCAAGCCAGTCCTGTCTTGGGACCCATTTACTTCATCACCTTCATCTTTTTCGTGTTCTTTATCCTGTTGGTAAGAATGACCATGTGTTTGCTTTTATGCTTCCATTTTTTAGAATAAAAAATAAAATCAACAATTCAGAAGAAATTACAGTACCACTGCTTAGATGTCAGAATGTTTTATAGACTTAAGAATGGTGTAGATTCCTAGTATCCAGTGTCTAAATATTTTCAAGTTGTCCTATGGAGAATGTGATCACCACAGTTACCATCTATCTGGGTGTTTATTGTGTGCCAGAAATGTGCTAAATCTTTAACAAATATAAATTGAATGTCCCAGGTCCCTTGAGCCGCAGACATTCCATACCAGCAGGTTTGAATTAGGCCATTAATATTCTGCCCACATTGCAATGGCTTGGCCCTCAGAGATCAAAGTTCACACCTATGATGTTCAGGAATCTGCAGGACGGGTGTCATATGTGCTCAGGACCTGCTCCTGACTTCTATGAAAATGTTTGTTGTTACAGCCAAAAGTCTTCACAGTGACATAGCTGAACCACAGTGAAAGCTGGAGAGGTGGGCTGTGGGTAAAAATACCTTCCACAGTCGTTTGTGTTACCTGAATAATAGTAGTCTAAGAGCCTCAGTAAGATTTGCATTTAAACTTAGAATTTAAAAAAAACAAAACCACCCTTATGAAACATAACTTACATTAGTAAGTGTTCTTCTGATATGTACTATTGAGAAATCAATGTATATACAAGTCACCAGTTCATATACACTACTTTAAATTCTGCATATTTACCATAAACATATCCGCCCAGGTCCACACACTACACAGCAGCACCCACTCTACTCCACAAGTCGTCTTGGCCATTTCTCTGTTACTGACCACAGGAGCTACTTTTAAATTTTAAATCTAGTTTTACGAATCCCAGCACTTGTCAAAGTCACTAACATTTAAATTTTTACTGAAATAATTATTTGAATGTTTCCCTCAGAACATGTTCTTGGCAATAATTACTTATACCTATTCTGAAGTGAAAGCTGATTATTCAATAGGCAGAAGGCCAGATTTTGAACTCGGTAAAATGATTAAAAAGGTATGTCAAATTCTTTTCCTACTTAAAATTCTAAGAGAAATCTTCTTCAGTTTATATACTTGTGGTCTGAGTAACACTTAAAACCCCAAGTGACAGGGGGTTTGGGTTTTGTTTTTGTGGGGGGTTTTAGTGGGGGGTTATTCATATTTGTATTAACTGTGGCCAAAATTATTTCAGTTTAATGTATCAAACAGTAGTTGCAAATACTAAGTGCAAAGGTGCTGAATAGAAGTATCTTTCCCCTCCAACAAGTTTTCAGTGTACATGCTGGCAAATCTATAAACCACCTACACTCAGAACTCCACACGCCCATCTCCCTCACTTTCCTGTTTCTGTCAATGACAATACTCATTCCTCAGTCACCCCAGGCTCAAAAACCTTGAACTTATTCCCCTGTTCCTTGTTCAATCTGTTGCCAAGGCTTGTATATGAAGTTCATCTCTGCAGTCTTTGCTCACGTCTGTGAAACTCAAGGACACTTTGAATTTTAACTGCCACCACTACCCTAGGGCCCTCAGCACTTTCCATCCAGCCTTCTGTATAGTAACGTGTTCTTACCTGTTCTAGCCTCTTTCCTGTGCCGGACCAGCTCTGAGCACATCACTTCTCTGCTCAAAATTCCTCAGTTTCCCTGGGCCTATCAAAATAAGTCCAAATCCTTTACTCAAACATTCAGGGCCCTTTTAAAGTCTCACAGCCTCAAACTATTACAACTCACTACGACCTGACTACAGAATTTCTACTTCCTATGCCTCCATTTATAGTATGGTACGTCCCAGTCAGTGTTTTAAGCACAGTGCTATATAGCATGCTTGCTCCACCACTCCCCCGACTCCCCGGCTCATGCCATTCTCTGACCCCAAGTATGCTTCTTCCGCGCGCGCACGCGCTCTCTCTCTGACATGCTCTTCTTGACAGAGTGGAATCTTCTCTGCCTGCTTGACACTTACCTCACTTTGGGTCAGAGCAGCATCACATGCATCCGCACCATGCTGCCCACCTCTGCATACCCAAAGCTTTGCACTTAACATAAAAAACGTCCTAATGGCGGCTGTGGGATTTAAGAATTCATCTGTAAAAGAAAACTGTTAATATGCCCCTTACTATCTTGTGGTTTCCTCTTTTATCTCAGTTATGTTGGTTATATGCATTAAAGTCTTAACATCTTTACTGCAATAAATGTTAATACTTTTTAAAGATTTTTTCCTCAAGTTCAGGTGTGATGCCCACAGGAGAATCCCATTCACTTTTCACCAGCAGGCAGAACCCAGTGCCAACAAACTGAAAGAAGGATAATCATAGCATTGGCCTCTACCTTTCTTTAGAGTAGCAGTCCCTAGAGATAAGCACTTCCCATGTCCTTAACTGAACCAAAAGTGAATATAGATATATTTTTGGTGACCTTTTAAACTATTTTCAATTATGCCCAGAGTTACAACAATGTCCTCGAAAAACTCAAACTAAAGAAACCTCAAAAGGAAGAAGATGATAAAAGGTAAGATGACTTTAAATTTTTAATTTACCATTTTAAATCTCTATATTGTAAGAAAAACTTACATTGAGAGTAAGGTTTTGATAGCAAACCCACCACCATCCAAAGTACTGATTTTGTCTTGAAACTGTAAGCTAATGTTAAAAGTAACGTAAGGCGTGCCATGCTATTAATAAAGCTCAACAGAGGCTGGGCAAGAGAGTGAAGTCCCTCTAAAAAGGTAGGAAACAATTTCTGTCTACATTAGGCACATTCATTTAGCTATTGAAATAAACCAATTATACACAAAATAATACTTACCTTTATTAAATCATTTTGTTGTCAAAATACTTCCGACACCCACACCTCTGACAATGGGATATTGTATAAACAGTTTCTTATAGCTAGAGATGTGAGTCTCTGGGTAACTTATCAATAACCACGTTTTCCAAATTAGTATTATTAGAAAAGAACAGAAATACAATTCAGATCTTTCCCATAAATCTGATTGTGTTTTATGCTGGCACTTCCTTTTTTACTGACATATGCCTCTAATTTCTATTTTATACTTAGTATAAAAAGCACAGATTTGGCTGAACAAGCCAGAAGAGAAGGCTTTGATGAAAATGTAAGATTTTAATTTTCTCATAAAGAAATTTATAGCTTTATTAGAAATATGCTTAGAGCCCTGGCTAGTATGACTCAGTGGATTGAGTGCTGGCCTGGGAACCAAAGGGTTGCTGGTTCAATTCCCAGTCAGGGCACATGCCTGGGTTGTGGGTCAGGCCCCTAGTTGGGGGTGTGCAAGAGACAGCCACACACTGATGTTTCTCTCCCTCTTTCCCCTCCTTCTAAAAATAAATAAAATCTTTAAAATAAAAAAAAAACACGCTTACGAAAGCATTCTGGACTTCCGCCAAGATGGAGGCATAGGTGGAAACACTGTGCCTTCTCCCACAACCAAGTTTGAATACAACAAAGGTTTGGAGAAACAAAGACACAACCAAAGGACAGAAAATTGAATTATACGGAAGTCCGACTACATCTAACCATTCAACGGGACGGAAAGAGGGGCGGAGCCAGCAGCNGCCCCCCCCCCCCCCCCCGACCCAGGCGCGCAGGCAGACGGGAACCAGTTGGGATGCGGGGCAGACCGCGGGCGCATATTCGCGCACAGTGAGACAGACCACGCAGGCCCCAGGGGGCGAGGGCTGACGGAGGTGGCACACTCTCGTGCAGTGGGACAAAATGCGTGGGCCCGGTGATGGCAGCAACTGCGTCACCGGTGAGGGCCGTGGCAGCAGGCGACGGACAGGACGCCATAGACCCTCTTTGACCCCGCCCCCACATACAGCGTCACAACCCAGCAACTTAGTTGCCCTTCGGCACCAGTGAGGGCTGGGGCGGCAGGAGGCAGACGAGACACCAGAGTCCCTCTTTGACCCCGCCCCCACATACAGCGTCACAATCCAGCGACTTCGTTGCCCTGCTCTAGTGAACACTTTAGGGCTCTGATCCTGCTATGGAACAGGCACAAACAACCCGAAAGATGGCGCAAGAAGAACTCAAAGTCCCAGAGCCAATAACTCTAAGCAACCGAGAAATTGCCAGCCTCTCAGAAGCACAATTCAAGACACTATTTATCAGGATGCTCACAGAACTGGTAGATTATAGTCACAAATTAGAGGAACAAAGTCACAAATTAGAGGAACATATGAAGGCTAAACTAATTGAAATGAAGGGAGATGCACAGGAAACCAATAGTGATGGAAAGGAAACTGGGACTCAAATCAATGGAATGGACCAGAAGGAAGAACAAAACATCCCACCAGAAAGGAATGAAGAAATGAGAATTCAAAAAAATGAGGAGAGGCTTAGGAACCTCCAGGACATCTTTAAACGTTCCAACATCCGAATTATAGGGGTACCAGAAGGGGGAAAGAAACAGCCACGAGTGGAAAACTTATTTGAACAAATAATAAAGGAGAACTTCCCCAGTCTGGCAAAGGAAATAGACTTCCAGGAAATCCAGGAAGCTCAGAGAGTGCCAAAGAAGTTGGACCCAAGAAGGAACACACCAAGGCACATCATAATTACATTAGCCAAGACCAAAATGAAGGAGAGAATCCTAGAAGCATCAAGGGATAAGGGGACAGTCACCTACAAAGGAGTACCCATCAGACTGTCAGCGGATTTCTCAAAAGAGACCTTACAGGCAAGAAGGGGCTGGAAAGAAGTATTCCAAGTCATGAAATCCAAAGACCTACAGCCAAGATTGCTTTATCCAGCAAAACTTTCATTTAGAATGGAAGGACAGATAAAGTGCTTCTCAGATAAGGTCAAGTTCAAGGAGTTCATCATCACCAAGCCCTTATTATATGAAATGCTAAAGGGACTTATATAAGAAAAAGAAGATGAAAAATATGAACAGTGAAAGGACAGGAAGCTCACAGTTATTAACAACCACACCTAAAACAAAAGCAAACCAAGAGGACAGCTAGATCAGGAGTGGAACCATAGAAATGAAGAACACATGGAGGGTTAGAAACAGGGGTGTGGGAGGGGGAGAAGGCACAGAAAATAGCATAGATGGTAGGTAGAAAATAGATAGGGGGGAGGGCGAGAATAGTGGGGGAAATATAGAATCTAAAGAACTTGAGACACATGGTTATAAACTAAGGGGGGGAGAATGGTGGGGGAGGGAGGGTGCGGGTGGAGGGGAATGAAGGGGGGGAATAGAACAACTGTAATGGTATAATCAATAAAATATATTTTAAAAAAAAAGAAAGCATCTGATTTACAACTGAAAAAAAAATTTTTTTCAGAACAGTAGTTGCCATCTGCAACTATTTTTCCAGAATCCAGATTCTTGTTTCAGGCAAATCATTTGGATTCCAGATGCTCTTTCTTATTGGTGCTCTTAGGCAGACACCCTGGTCCTAAAGCTGTGTACTCACTGTGGGATGATCACACAGGGCTTAGAGAGTATACTCTGTTGAGATGATTATATAATTTTTCTCTTATAATCTTAAATGTGATAAATTACTTCAATAATTTTTATACTTCAAAATTGTAACATATTCAGTAAATGACTCAGTACATATGTGTTTAATAAATAATTATAAAGCACACAACACATGCAAGGAAGAAAATGTAGGCCAAGAATTTTTATATCCACCAAAGCTGTACTTCAAGGCTGTTTTTTTTTTTAAGATTCTATCCATTTATTTTTAGAGAAAAGAAAAGGGAGAAAAAGAGGGAAAGAAATATCTATGAGAGAAAAACATCAACCAGCCACTGCACCCCACACGTGCCCCTATGGGGGACTGAACCCACAACCCAGGCATATGCCCTGAGAACTGAATCAATGACACTTTGCCTCGCAGCACAACACCCAACCAATTAGCCATACCGGTCAGGGCTCAAACAGTTTTGAACATGCAACAAATCAGATAATACTGTTGTATTCCTGAGGGTTCTACAAGAGGGTCGGTCAGCTTCAGCCAACCAGGAGATAATTAGAGAAATTTTGCAAAAAGGAAGGAGAGAGGGAGAAGGCATAAAGTAGAAAAAGCTGACTGGTTCATATATAATAGCTAAAAGTCTAAAAATTATCATTGTGTTAATAACCAAGAAGAAACTTTAGCATATTTAAGAGTATGATAATAAATAATAAGAAAATTTGTATTTAATGATTAAGAAATTTTTTTTCACATTTTAACCTCTCTAAAATCAAGTAGTTCCTTATGGTTAATGGTATGTCATACTTTAATGGGCAGCATTTTTACTCAGTGGTACATAACAGTATGTCTTACAATAGAACCCACCTCTCAGATACAAGGAAATATAGTAACATGATTGAAAATGTAATTGGGGCCCTAACCAGCATGACTTAGTTTGAGCATCACTGCGAAAAGTGAAAGGTCACCACTTCAATTCCCAGTCATGGCACATGCCTGGGTTGCAGGCCTGGTCCCTGGTTGGGGTGTGTGGGAGAGGCAACTGATCAATGTCTCTCTACCTCTCCTTCCTCTCTCTAAAAATAAATAAATATTTTTAAAAATTAAAAAATATATATATAATTGGGTAGTAGAGAGGAAGAAGATAAAAAGGAAGAAATTACAAGCTAATTTTCTTGTTGAACTTGTTTGGTTCCTTGTTAAGGGAATGACAGCAAGAAAGGAAGGACCAGTAGGGCATAACAAGATACATGAATAAAAACAAAAATACCTGAGAGGGAAGTACCAAAAGAAAAAAAAGAGAACAGAAAGTATAGCATACAGTGAAAGACAGTATGATACAGCCATGACCATATATAAGTGACATATCAGTAATGGCAAAATCGAGAATAGGTCAAGAAAAATAAAAGGATAAAAAGAAACCAAAACAATATAATGAATAGGTGATCTTACATATGTATTCAATTCAAAATACGCCTTCTTTCTGAAAACCCATTCATTAAAAATGATCATATATTGGGACACATAGAAAACCTCAAAGAATTTCAAATAGTAGTTAATATAGAAAAAAATTCTCTGAAAACAACATAAAAATATATTAATGAAATTAGAAAATAAAAAAAATTGAAGGCCCTGGCTGGGTAGCTTAACTGACTGGAGCATCACCCAGTGACAAATCTCCAGCACCAAACTTCACAAACCACTTATGACACCTGTGATCAGTCCCAGCACCTTCTTCATCCACCGCGTATCTTCATTTCAGTTGTTTTTACCTTTCTTGAAATAATGAAGCATAATATGCTGAAATGTTGCTTATTTTCTTCCATCTTCAATCTTAAAATGGCTATCCAAAAATTCACAAATTTTGTTAAGTTTTTTGTTAAATGCATGCAGATATCGCAGCTGGCACAACACAATCTAACAAAGATGTTTCAAATGAAGTAAAGACAACCAAATGCTACTAGAGCCATCATATGGGAAAAAACTAAACAAACTTTTTGACCAAACCAATAAATTATTGTTTTCCTACTACTTTATTGAATTCTCTCATACATTTTCAGTTCATTATACACCTAGAAAATTTAAGGGAATCAGAGGCCATCACTACCATTTCCTTTTTAATTCTTATATATTCTAATTTATTTCCAAAGAAGACATACAATAGTCATCAGTAGGTACATAATACAGGTGCTGGAGAGAACTTCCATGTGCAGAAGCAATGCTGAGAAGAAAACAAACCCTAGTTTCCTCCATCCTCTCATAAGGAGGAACCTAACAAATCCAGTAGCAAAAGTCTGAGGAGTAAGTTCTCAAAGCCCGAGACACAGCATCACAGAAGAGAGAGTGTAAGAGGATAAATTTTGAGTTGAGAGACATTAGCTACATAATTGGCCCAGTCTGCCCTTTTGGCTATTTAGTACACACATTTGAATTCCCATGACAATAACTGTGTCGTTTCCATCTAATAAGATACAACTATCTTTTATACAAATGAAGGTACTCATTCTCTCCCCAAGAAGGGTGAAGTACAGTCGCAATAGTAATTGTATTCACGCTCCATGATAGTAATGCCTTTTCTACTCAAATAAAAATCCCTTAAGACTTTGATGTGTAAACTACAATGTTTATTTTTGGACATGGAAGTATTAGGAGCATCACACCACCCAAGATTTCCCAGGCTCTAAACACAGCTCTCTCTGCACTCATCTGGTGGCTGCAACCAACCTGCTCTTGAGAATTAGGATCAGTCACCTCTGTCAGTACAAGATTCACCTCCTGGGTCAGTAGCCTGAGGGATCCCCAGTGGCCAGGGGGTAGTCTCAAATTCTTAATTGTTTGTGTCCCTTGGTGGAAGCACACTATTTATGAGCTTCCTCCTTTGGCCCTCCCCTGCTACCAGGGACTCATCACTTAGGGTCCAATCAGAAAACAGAAACACACTAGGTAGTTTAAAAGGAGGTTTGCTACAAAGAATTCATTTCTGAGATATTAAAGACTTACAACTGCCAATGTGGAACACTAAATTAACCCAGACACAATTAAAAGGCAGCAAGCCTTTTACAGGGAAGAGGTGGGATTAGAACCTAGGGGCCTGGAGGAAATGCCCCAAAGACATCCTGCTGTGCCTACCATTTTCCTATGACTGTCAAGGGTGGCTTTCTGAGATCAAGTGATGGTTGAGATGGGTTTTTTGAAAGGTGAGTCAAGTTTATCAGACTCAGTCTATTCAACCCGTATTACTCTGCTTCCACATTATAATAGGCTTGGCCATTTAGAAATAGTTGTGGGACCTCCCACTTTTTAAACACCACATTAAAGTGCTAGTAAATATGTCAAAACATGGGTACCGTATTGTGGCCAAAATAAAAGTAAAAAGACTGAAAGCCATCCTTTCCTACTTCAAATATGTTGGTGTTAAGACAAACACTGTCTGATAAGTAGCTTCTCTAGCCAGAACAGCACACATTTATCAGGTAAACAGTGCAAACTTGGGCACCACCATGTGCTCTGAGAAAGGTAGTGAGAGCCTGTATACAGCCTGTTTCTGCTGCTTTGCTCTACTGCCAGAGTGGGCAGTGTAACACTCATTTACTGACAAGTATTTGAATCACAACTGGCTGCACTTTCCTCTTTCCCTCTCTTTCCAGAGAGAACCTTACACCCCACAATGTACAAGGCAGTTTTTCTAAAGTTGGGGAAAAGGTATTTGGACACTAAAAGAAAAATGGACAATAGTGAGGCCAAAGCACAGGAATGACTGTTGAGGATCAGAGGAGAATGTAGTAACAAGAATTTTCTGGTATGAGAAACCCATACAGGGCTAAGTAGACAGATTGGAGAGCCCAGGTTGATGCAGTAATTATGAGGAGGGGATTGGGAAGGTTAGGTAAGACTGCAGGAGTCTGGCTGAGAAGCAATTGGGTGGGCAATACCCACAGTTGTACTTTGAGGCACATTTGCTTCACTCGAGAATAGAGGTACAGAAATAGCTCTCGCCAAGTAGAGAATGAAGGCAACCCTGAAATAAGTCAGCTGGAGATGCAGAGGGGAGGACGCAATGAAATGAGAATAAGCTGATAATTATAATTTTAAAATTCCCCAACTCTGCCAACAGCTCTAACACCAGGCCCTCTGAAGGGACTGCTGATGCACAGACCTGAAAACTGGCAAGGGCACAGCCCTGGAGGGTATGGTTTCAGATTATCAAGCTTGTGATGCTTGTGTGGCAAGCTTGAAATAGAGAAAAATGTAAAGATTGCAGCCTAGGCTTTTCCTCTAACTTGACAGGAGATTCAAAGTGCAGAGCAGATGAAAAAATGGAAAGAGAGGCTGGAGAAAAAGTATTATTCTACAGAAATTCAAGATGACTACCAGCCTGTCACTCAAGAAGAATTTAAAGAGTGAGTTATTTGTTCTCGCCAGGGTACTATGGGACACACAGCATCAGGACTGGGCACTTGAGTTACGCACATTATTTTCCTGAACATAAAACCTATTCTGCTAAGATGCCACTTTCATTTTTCTTTTTTTTTTTTACCCAACTTTAAACAGAAAGCAAAATGCTTCATTTGTTTAAATGTAAGAGTGAGACCAACTGATTTTACCCTTGTATCTCTAAATAGGAGCTGTCATTCATACTTGGTATACATAGCAAATACCATTCTCCACACAACTTTAGAATATTTGATTCCTGACTGACTAGGAACATTGTAGGAGCTTCAATACAACCTTTCCACTCAAAGCATTTCACAACAGGCACTACTAACCTGCTGTTTCTTCACGCACAAAGTGTTACTTACTCATTCTCTGCTTCTTCCTATGTTCTTCTGTAGCCTGTTTTTATATGCCGTGGAACTGGAGAAAGAATTACACTACATCAATTTAAAACTAAACCGACTGATGAGAAAGGTCTCGGCTCTACCTTACTGAGTCAACTGGAGGTGAGAATCTGTGATGCAGTCATTGCGTATCTCTAACCAAGATTCAGTCCTGTACTGAATTACTTCCTAACTTGCCCCCATTTCCAGGATACTTTAAAAGCACTAAGCCACCTATCATCGAACTACTGCCAGAGTCACTGATAATCATCATCAAATGAATTCCAGGACTTAAGTGCCCCTGAATGGGATCCACTGTACAACCCACACTTTTTACAACATGCCTCTCACATACGAGTTTACAGAGATTTCATAATAAATTATTATTGAATCCTAGGAATGTGAAGAGAAAGTAGAAAACAATACTGCTTTTAGTTCATGGGGCAGGTCTCTAGTTAAGTTTGGTAAGCAGGCAAAGACAGTTTCCCAGTGCTCCCTGGAGTGGAAGAACTGTCGGTGCCCTCATCAGCACCTCGCTCCAACTTCCTTTAACCAGGTAACAAAACCAGAGGAATCTGCAAAGCCATCGACAATGGCTCAAGTAAAATAATCTCACCTCCATTCTTCCCAATGTGAAGTCTCCTATAAAAGGCCAGTGTTAAAAGTACAAACTCTCCAACCACCTGTACAACTTTTATTAATCTCTTCAAACTGGAAATTCATCTAGACGGTTTCTAAAGTAACACATCTAAAGTTCCCCCAAAGTGCTTCCTCAACCACTTTAAAAGCTAAATATACTTAAAAAAATAAAGGGCAAGATACGAGTGTCAGGGTTATACAAAATCAAGTTATGTTAGAAAAGTATAAATGAGGCCACTGCAAAAGCCCCTGGTTAGATGGTTGGAAAGTTATGTATGTATGTATAGCTGGCATTTTGGAAATGGGAAGGAAACTCTTGAGGTTACACAGGCCTCCTAGAACTTTTTGTCCTCTTAGCCCAAGCCAACAACAGGATCTGACCATAGTACTCAACTTCCACAGCCCTGCTCAGTAATCCCTGGATTTTAAAACCTGAATAAAGGAAGCTTTAAATCTACCCACCTTCCTCAACCCAAGCTCTTCTTAGAGACTGTACATCAAGTTTTCTTAATAGGAAAATTCACTGCAACTAGAAACGCTGACTATTCACTCTCTCTGCACCTTCTCCCTACATTCCCACAAGGCAATCGACAACACGGCCTCTCCGGGTCTCACCACTCCCCAGAGCTGTAGCCAGCCAGGTGGTTCACTAACCCTCTTGTCCCCTCATATAGTCCCGGGTTGGGGTAATTCAAATATAGCCTGAGAACACTAAGACACAGGAACATGAAGTTTTTCCTTTTTTAACATCTAGAGGAAAAAAAAAGCAAACATTTACAATGACTTAGAACATTCAAGTTCTTTTATTATAAAAGTCTATACAATCAAGTGCCAGACACAGCAATGCAAATATACTGGTGGTCATATATATCTATATATATTGTCTGTATATAGATATAGTTTTTACTTGTACCAAAGTAAAACTATCACAAACTGCCTAATTCTACCACCTACCGCTCAACTACGACACACAATGCTGTCACACAGCGCAAGTGCTGCCCTGCCGCTTTCGTCTACTCTATTCACAGCCAGACATTAACGGTGGACAACCAACATCATGAAGCAGCTGTTAATTTTAAAATGAAACCAGTCAGGCTACTGACTTATAAAAATATGGTACTCATATAGATTTAGCATTATAAAGAAGGAATATATTATTTAAACATTTAAATAGTGCATATGGACATTTTTGCATGTGGTATATAAAATAAAACATTCATATAAAACAATATACAGTGCACATTAAATTAGATGTTTGGATACACTCCTGTCAGGAGACTGAGAAATTAACTAAATGTACACTGCATAATGGGTTCAAATCAGAGTGATCTTTTGGCATTTTCAATTTCACTTTTCTAGGTATACATTATAAATAACCTAGCTGTAGCAAAAGCAAACCACACGAAAAAGGTTGGATTTAGTGCTTTATTCCCCAACTACATGATCACTACCAATGAATATTCCCTCCCCACAAAAACGGCATTGCACACACAGGTGAAATGTGAAGTACCAGCAATGCTACTTATTAAGCTACTTCATATGCTTACTATGTAACAGCCAGAAGTCTGAGGTTCATGCTCCCCCCACCCCGTCTTATTAAAGGAGGTTGCGAAAGTCCATCTTGTATGGAACAAACTGTTAACATTAGCTTGCTAAGAAAACCATGCATGAGTCACTGCATGCAAAACATGGGCACAATCAAAGTGAAACACTCATCAATCCAAAAAAGCACCAGGAAAAAAGTAATACTTAGATTAAGCCCGACTAAAATATGCTATTAACGTGTTATGTTGTTAGCATAAATAGAGTCACCATTCTGTGAAAATGGTTAGCAGAATGATACCAGGAGAACCTGAAAACACGCCATGCAAAGCCAAAGAAAAAAAGATCTGCTTACAGTACATGACAAGGGGCATACCACTACACATCCTATGACCAGCTGCTTTAAATAGCCTGTGACCGAGTAAAAGGTGGTCCCTTTAAAAGATGTTTTATGGATTTTGCTGATTAAGAGGGGAAAAAAAGATGTAACCACCCCCGGAGGTATACATAAAAATGCAGTGATATAGCCCTTGTTCAGAATACATTTCTTCAGGCATAATCATTCTTCTGCCAATGTAGCCCCATTTGATCGAACACACAAATCTGAGTCCCATCAGAGTTCCTACACACCGACAAGGCTATTTTCTTACATTACTGGAGGTGGGTAGGGCGGAAAAAAACAGAGGAAATGATCCAGACAAAGTACATCACCACCAACTGATAAACAGTAACTAAGAAAGCAAACAGTAACAAATCCCATAGGCAGCATGTGGTATGATTCAGTTCTGTGTGTTATGTGTGAAGTGTGTTTTCACTACAGAAATAAGCAAGGTCACTTTTTGGTCTACCTTCTGTTATCTTGAGCCAGAAACTGTGTGACCACTAAATTGCAAAATTTTGCTAACATACTACCTGTGAAAAAGTGTCACTTTGAAAATTAAACAGAAATGTATTCCACAATAGGACTTGAAATTTCAGTTGATTTTGGTTTTCTAGGAAAACATAAAACATAGTTGCATATGTGCACATTTATAGGCTTTTCTTTCATATTTTCAGTCATTCTGTAAGAACAAGGCAACCGAAGAATTCAATGTGAAGATGTTCCTCTTAATTTTCTTCAGTAATGACAAAAATAATAAAGTTGGAAATAACACAAAGCTTATACTTCCAAAGTTCTTGAAGTTGAAAGGATAAAATACTAGTCTTTTGTTAACAGGATGTGTCTGTGGTACAAAACAATGAAGAAAACTGGATGTTTGTTAAAGGTGGAGAGGACAGTCTGTGGTTAATGTGGACCATGTGCTCCCTAGAGAGGGTCTACTCACCACCCATTTCTCTAGTGGTACCACAACCAAGTTACAAAATGAACTCAAGGACCAGCCAAGTACACAGGATGAAAGCTTAAGGGAATACAACCGATTTTATGATGTTTCAAGGAGCATATTTTATATGGATTTTGAAGAATCTTGTTTGCTGATAAGAACTTCAAGAAGCCTAAGCTTGGCTTTAATTTTCTTGTACTCCCTGTATTCCTCAAGCACTGGGACACGATCCTCTTTCTGGGCATTCCTAGGGGAGAAAATAAAATGTGTAAGTCTAGAGATCATCTGGAAAATAAAGTACCAGCAGTTGTCCTAATGTGAGACAATGTTACCGAATATAAATTCAAATTAAAAAATTTGTTCTTTAAGAATGTTAGACTAATTCCCACCATCTCCAAGAAATACTCCTGAACTACTTCTATTTTTGTTGAATTTCTCTACTGACAGATTAAATGGTATTATACTTATCAATGACCGCTGCAGATAACTAGAGGTAATATTTCAATAAGACATTCACTGCAAGACTCCATCAGGTCTGTGGATGTATATTAAGTGCGAGAGAGCTACACTGAGTCATTTCATACACTAACTGTAGCTTCAGTGAATTGAGATGTGAAAGTACAACATCTTACTGGGACACTTATTTGTGGTAGCAAATAAGTAGTTTTCTCATTTTGTATTAATGACCCAATGTAATTCAGTTTAATTATTAGGTAAACATCAAACCATCCTAAGTAGTATAATTTTAAGAAAAGTTTTCTTCCAATAAGACAAAGAATTAGAAGGTACTTGAAAAACCCATTCCTGTACTTGATATTTTTTTAAACCATTTTTGCCAACCTATATAGAGGACTCAATAGCTACTGGCTGATAAGATCACCCAGTTACAGGGAAAAACTTTTCTGATACCTGAGATAACCCTCATTTCTGGCCATCATTTGCATTAGAATATATTTTTATTTCAAAAAGAGTCTCACCAGGTCAACTGTGCATGATGCAGTTAGATAAAGACAGCCTGCTATGCTGCATTATAGGAGCCACGTGACTGCCACCGTGTTACCCTGGAAATATGCAGCCTAAGCAACGATGGTCTCAATGTAGGGATCCAAACTAACTAAAACTACAACTAATGTTATGGGAACCTTTCTAAAATGACAGACATTTCACAAACACTTCCCAAAGGGTGAGGATATAGTGTAAAAGAACAATTTAAAATAGCTGCCACTAAACCAAGCCTTCCTAGGATGACCTTGGATTATTTTATCAGATGTTGTTTAACTCCAGCTCCAACTTCTCTTGCCATTAATAGGAGGGCTTCAACATACAAAATAATGTTTTTACTTTTATTCTCAATGCTAATATCCTTATGTGCACAATTTATTTCTGCTTATATATATTATATATGTATATATAATATATATGTTTTTAAGATTTTATTTATTTACCTTTGGAGGGGAAAGGGAAGGAGAGAGGGAGAGAAATATCCAGGTATGGTTGCCTCTCATGTGTCCCCTGCTGGGAACTGGTCTGCAACCCAGGCATGTGGGTTGTGCCCACATGTGCCCTGACTGGCAATTGAACCCGCGATCCTTCGGTTCAAAGGCCCACGCTCAATCCACTGAACTACACCAGCCAGGGCTTCCTATATATTTTAACATATGGGCACTTCTGAGTTTAAGAAAAAAGAGGATTCAGTTTTGTGATGCTCAACAAACCTTCCATTTTGTTGATAAAATGCTTCTTCAAAATCCCGTAATGTTTTACGTAGTTTCTTTTTTTCAGCTCTGGCTTTCCAAAGTTGTTCCAGTAATTCAGGCCTAAAATTGAAATAGGAAGAAAACCTTATTGAAAGGACACTGTTGATCCATTATGTTATTAACAGTGGTTTTGGAACCCTGGCTGCAAACAAAAGTCAGCTGGAGAACTTTTAAAATATACCAACACATAAGGTCCACCCCAGACCAAGTAAATCAGAAAAGCTGCCAGTAGGGCTCTGCAGCAGTACTTTAAAACAACAACAACAACTTCCCAGGTGATCCTAAAAGTGAAGCAAGGGCTGAGAACGACAGACACACAGGGATGTCAAACTCATTTTCATCATGGGCCACATCAGCCTTATGGTTGCCTTCAAAGGGCTGAATGTCATTTTAGGACTGTATAACTTATAACTACTCCTTAACTAGGGGCAAGGAGCTCAGTGCTGCTGCCAGGTAGAAACAAAGTGCCAGGCAGGATAAGACAAGGTGGGGGCCAGATTCAGCCCCTTGTGATTGCCCCCTGTGCCAGATCAGGTAAAGAAGTTGATAGAGAACATGAATGATAACTCTCTGGCTGGTTCCTGTACTTTTTTATACAGCAAATACAAAGTTTTAGTTTTTAAAATTTTCAAAACACATTAATGTTTAATTTAAAAAATGTGAATTAGGCAAGAAGTACTTGTAAATCACATTTTTTCTAAAAGGGGTATACCTCTTGAGCACTATATTAATTCCCTCCAAGTGCTTGGTTATTTAACATTAATTTTTTAAAGATTTCATTTATTTTTAGAGAGAGGGAGAGGGAGGGAGGGAAACATCAATGTGAGAAACAAGTACTGATCGGCTGCCTCTTACACACTCCAAACCTGGGGCCCGGCCCACAGCTGGGCATGTGCCCTGATCTGGAATCCAACCAGAGACCTTTCGCTTTGCAGGATGCCACCCAACCAATGAGCCACACTGGTCAGGGCTTAACATTAAATTTCCTGACATGTAACTTTTATTATACAAATAGGCTAAAATCACAAAATAGCCTACATACATAGATGCTGCTCGAGTACTTGACAATCGGAGATCCAGAGCGAGTTTTTCTTGATTTTCCTCAACATCAGATTCTGAGTTTTCTAATGAAGACTGTGCCTGTACAGCAGTTTTCAAGATATCAGTTAACTCAGGGGACAGACTAACACCATCTTCTTCTTCTTCCTGAAAAGATATTCAAACAAAATTCAAACATGCCATGACTTTCAACTTCTCCTTTAGAAAAGAGATCAGACACTAATTTAAGGATTACCTTAATTTCTTCAAAAAAGTGTGCAGTTTCTCCTTCTATGATTGGCTGTAACATCTGACCCCTTCGCTTGATGGATGGCGATCCCTATAACAACCAACATACGAATGGTTTACATTTTAAGTATTTAAAATAATGGAACTTCATCTTACTTATACCAAACTTTATTTTCAAAATGCAAGTCATTTATGCTTTAAATTATTTAGGAACTTCTGGGTAAATTATTTTTATTTTTATTTTATTGATTATGCCATTACAATTGTCACATTTCCCCCCTTCATTCCCCTCCACCCTGCACACCGCCTCCCCCACCAGCTCCCCACTTTAGTTTATGTCCATGTGTGAGAGTTCTTTAGATTCTGTATTTCCCATACTATTCTTGCCCTCCCCCTATCTATTTTCTACCTACTGTCTATGCTACTTATTCCCTGTACCTTCTCCCACTCCCCTGTTGCTAACCCTCCATGTCATCCCCATTTCTATGGTTCTGCTCCTGATCTAGCTCTCCTCTTAGTTTGCTTTTGTTTTAAGTGTGGCTGTTAATAACTGTGAGTTTGCTGTCCTTTCACTGATCATGTTTTTTATCTTCTTTTTCTTAGAAAAGTCCCCTTAACATTTCATATAATAAGGGCTTGGTGATGATGAACTCCTTGAACTTAACCTTATCTGAAAAGTACTTTATCTGCCCTTCCATTCTAAATGAAAGCTTTGCTGGATAGAGCAATCTTGGCTGTAGGTCTTTGGATTTTATGACTTGGAATACTTCTTTCCAGCCCCCTCTTGCCTGTAAGGTCTCTCTTGAGAAATCCGCTGACAGTCTGATGGGAACTCCTTTGTAGGTGACTGTCCCCTTATCTCTTGCTGCTTCTAGGATTCTCTCCTTCATTTTAATCTTGGCTAATGTAATGATGATGTGCCTTGGTATGTTCCCTCTTGGGTCCAACTTCTTTGGGACTCTCTGAGCTTCCTGGATTTCCTGGAAGTCTGTTTCCTTTGCCAGATTGGGGAAGTTCTCCTTTATTATTTGTTCAAATAAGTGTTCCACTTGTTGCTCTCCCTCTTCCCCTTCTGGTACCCCTATAATTCAGATGTTGGAACGTTTAAAGATGTCCTGGAAGTTCCTAAGCCTCTCCTCATGTTTTTGAATTCTTGTTTCTTCATTCTTTTCTGTTTGGTCATTTTCTTCTTCCTTCTGGTCCACTCCCTTGATTTGAGCCCCAGTTTCCTTTCCATCACTATTGGTTTCCTGTGCATTTCCCTTCATTTCAATTAGTTTAGCCTTCATTTGTTCCTCTAATTTGTGACTAAAATCAGCCAGTTCTGTGAGCATCCTGATCACCAGTGTTTTGAACTGTGCATCTGAAAGGTTGGCTATCTCTTGGGCGCTTAGAAGTATTGGCTCTGGGACTTTGAGCTGTTCTTCTCGAGCCATAATGTTTTGGCATGTTCGCTCCTGTTATGCATGAGAGGTGGAGGCTTAGGTTTTCACCAGGGCAGGGCAACCCACTTTGCTGGGTTGTGATGCTGTATGTGGGGGTGGGGTCAGAGAGGGGCAATGGCGCCTCTTGTTACACATTTTCTCTCTCAGATTTTGGTCCCCTCTGCTGCTTCCCACAAGCAAACTGGGCCCTCCTGGTGCCAGCTCCCAGGTGTGTGGGCCTGTGCACCCTCCAATACCCTGTGGGTCTCTCCAACAAACTCTCTGTGAGCCTGGGAGCCTCTCCCTGCACCTTGACCCTGGAAAGTTTTTCCAGTTGGTGCTTTTAGGCTTTAATTCCCATTGCTGGAGCCCTAGCCTGGGTGGTCTGTCTCACTGCCCACTCCTTTGCCTGGTTTATCTGAGTGAGTGTGTGACCACAGTCAGCCAGCTACCTTGCACCCTCACTGGGTCTGCCCATTGCCACCCCACACCTAGGATCTGCAAACTGCCACCTGCGCGCCTGGGGCGGTCTGGCCACTTTTTCCTGCATGAACCCACTCCAACGCCTCTGATTCCGCCCCTCTTACTGGTCTGGCGGAATGGTTCATTTTTGTTGTCGTCGGACTTCTGTACAGTTCAATTTTCTGTGTTTTGGTTGTGTTTTTGTTACTAAAACTTTGTTGTTCATAAACTTAGTTGTGCAAGGAGGCACAGTGTTTCCACCTACACCTCCATCTTGGCCGGATGTCAAATTTTTTTCTTATATGTATTTTCTAGTTATCATATTTTGCCATGCATAATAGCACTTCTTTGCCCAAATTTTAGAGGGAAAAGTAAGGATGCATATTATACTTGGGTAGTACTAATTCCTTATCTGTATAAATGCTTTTAATTCTTTTACTTATGCTTATGCATTAAAAGTGTAACTCTAGAAATCATAACAATATCCATATGCAAAATAATATCCTGGATTACAATAATCCGTTTTTGTTTCTAAATATAAATAAAACACTGAATTAAAATATTAAAGTGAAAGATTTCTTTTCATGAAAGTGTGGGCCAAAAAAACAGGGGTGCGCATTATACACAAAAGCATGTTATACACAGAAAAATATGGTACATGTGCACAAAACTGAAAATGACATTTTATGTCTAGATAATTCTAAAAGAGCTTATTCAGAAAATATTTTTTTAAATTCTAAATAAAAGAAAGCATGACAATATAAGTTTAAGCATTTTACTTTTTAACAACAGCTGTGAACCACTGTGGTCTAAGGACCACTTTATATTCCTTTTTAAAAAGTAACTGCTTCATTGAGATATAATTCACATGCCATAAATTTCACTTTTAAAATACACAATTTAGTGAGATTCAGTATATTCACAAGTTGTACAACCATCACCATTATCTAATTCCAGAACATCACTCACACACACACACACACACACACACACCACCAAAACCCCGCTAATTTATCAGCTATTATTCACATGCCCTCTCCTGTAACCCTTGGCAAACAATAACCTACCTTTTGTGTCTTTGGACTGGCTTATTCTAGATATCTCGTATAAATGGAATCATACAATACATGGCCTTTTGTGTTTGGCTTCTTTCGTTTTACATAAATATTTTTTCAAGGTTCATCCATGTTGTAGTATGTATGAAAACCTCATTCCTTTTTATGGCTGAATAATATTCCACTAGATGGATACACTACTTTTGTTTACCCATCAGTCACTGGACCTTTGGGTTGCTTCTACATTTTGGCTGTTATGAATAATGCAGCTATAAACATCTGTGTAAAAATTTTTGTATAGACATGTTTTCAGTTCTCTAAGAGAATTACCATAAACATATGGTAATTGTTTTTCAAAGTAGTTGCAATATTTTATTTCCACCAGTGTTGATTGTTAATTGAGTATTATCTGTCTTTTTAAAATTATAACAGTGGGTATAAAGTAGTATCTGGATGTGGTTTTTATTTGCATTTCCTAATGACAAATTATGCTGAACATCTTTTCATGTGCTTAATATCCATTTCTCTATCTCTGTGGAGAAATGTCCGTTCAAATCCTTCATTATTTTTTAAAGTGGGTTATTTATCTTTTTATCATCAAATTATAAGAGCTCTTTATATATTTATATGCAGTCCCTTACCAGATACATTATTTGCAAACATTTGCTCCCATTTTGCAGGTTGTCTTTTCTTTTCAAGTGGCCTTTGATGCACAAAAGATTTTAATTTTCATGAAGCCAAATTTGTATTTTCCTTTTGTCACTATGGTTTAGGTGTCATAGCCAAGAAAACATTACCCAATTCAAGATCAAAAGGATTTTCCTTTACTTCCTAACAGTTTTACAGTTTCAGCTCTTAAACTTAGTTCTGTAATCCATTTAAAGATACATTTTGTGTGAGGTAAGAATCTTAAGTTTATCTTATTTTTGCATGTAGATATCCAGTGATCTGAACACTATTTGCTGAAAAACCATTCTTTCGTACTGAATTGTCTTAGCTTAACTTTACACTGCGAGTCATATTTAGGAGTCCTTAAGATCTAAAAATGCTTCCTATAGACTCATTTTTTAAAAACAAACTTGTGGGCCCTGGCTGGCGTAGCTCAGTGGATTGAACGCGGGCCTCAGAACCAGAGGATCTCGGTTCGATTCCCAGTCAGGGCACATGCCTGGGTTGCAGGCCGGTTCCCTGCAGGCCAACTCCCAGCAGGGGATGCACAAAAGGCAACCATACATTGATGTTTCTCTCCCTCTCCTTCCCCTCTAAAGATAAATAAATAAATAAATAAAATCTTAAAAAAAAAAAAAAAACTTGTGGAATTCAACCATGGTTTTTATAAATTCAAAGACTATATAGACTATTATGGAATTATGAAAAATGTCAGTGACACACAAAAATACCTTGTCATCAAAGGATATAATTTGTATTAAATAAACCTTTATGTGCAAAGAATATAAACCTACAGACTTTTTTTCCTTGTTCAAAGAAAACTGAGATGACCAACTAAGAAATGGCCAAACAAAAAAGAATCAGTTTATGTGAGTGCTAAATAAGAAGTGCTCACAGGCCAACATGTACCTTCTAATGAGCAGTCAGATGGTGAAAACCCGAAGGAAACAAACACCCTGCAAGTGACTGTCAACACCAAAAATGGCCTGCAAGCCCACACACCCTTCCAAGTTCCAGTAAGTTAGCTCCTATGAGCTGATGCAAAATGGGCTACATTCTGTTTTCTACTTGAGCCTCAGAACAATCTACAGCCATACTATCCAATGGTTATTTTGGGGATAGCACTTAATTTGTACACATCTGTTAGAGTTTCCTTTTTCTCTAAAAATGTACACAAATATGAATACGCATTATTATTTCCTGTTCTTCTGAAAGTAGTAACTTTACCTTACAGATACAATTCATGCTACCGTGGCTGTGTCTTTCTCCCATATGCCACCACAATTTTAAGAATAGGTCTTGGTAAAATTAACTAGATAAATATTTGCATGTTTTGCCCTGGCTGGTGTAGCTCAGTGGATTAAGCATGGGCCTGTGAACCACACGATCACAGTTCGATTCCCAGTCAGGGCACATGCCTGGGTTGCAGGCCAGTTCCCAGCAGGGGACGCATGAGAGGCAACCATACATTGATATTTCTCTCCTTCTCTCCTTCCCTTGCTCTCTAAAGATAAATAAATAAAAATTAAAAAAATATATTTGCATGTTTTACTTACAAGGACAGGAATGATGCTAGCTCTTGTCAACATCTGTTTTACAAGTCTATATCTATCATAGAGAGGTTTAACAATGTGCCTTTCTTCCTTGGTCACCTGCAGCAAAAAAATGGAAATTAACTAGTTGTTAGAAACTAAAATAGTGGCAATATGACTTTCCCCCCAATTTTAAAGATATTATTTTAAATAAATAGGCAATCTCCCAAATGGATGAAATAATCCTCTATGAAATAGCTCTGAAAATGTAGGCTACAAAAGCGATCTGTCCTTTTTTTTAAGACAAAAAATCTTTTTTAGGCCCTGGCTGGTGTGGTTTAGGAGATTGACCACCAGCCTTCAAACCAAAGGGTTGCCGATTCAATTCCCAGTCAGGGCATATGCCTGGGTTGTAGGCCAGGTCCCTAGTTGGAGGTGCATGAAAGGCAACCACACATTGTTTCTCTCCCTCTCCTTCTCCCTCCCTTCCCCTCTGTCTAAAAATAAATAAATAAAATCTTTTTTTTAATAGGCCCTGGCTGGTGTAGCTCAGTCGATTGAGCGCGGGCTGTGAACTAAAGTGTCGTGGGTTCGATTCCCAGTCAGGGTACATGCCTGGGTTGTGGGCTAGGTCCCTAGTAGGGGCCATGTGAGGCAACCACACATTGGTATTTCTCCCTCCCTTCCCCTCTCTTTAGAAATAAAATCTTTAAAAAAAATCTTTTTTTTAGCAAGAGAGACATTACCGGCCTTCCATGTTGACTTTCATAGTAAAGAAGACTTTTCTGGAGAGATGTTTTCTCTTCTACCAAATGATCTTTTGTCATTTTCTAGGCAGGGGGAAAAACACTCTCGTTAGCACCCTCATTACTGTTCTCACCCTCACAATGTAAATAATTAGGTTGAAAGCGCAGCCCATCATCACTCTAATCTAGGCCACTAAGAACAAATCCTTTGAGGATGTGCAGGCAACATTTTCAGTCACCTGGAAAATCTGATCTTCTGATGTTTAGATACCAACCTCTTTGGTGGCCTGGTTTTTATTTTAGCCAAGTAAGTTATGTATACCAGCTTAGTAATCTTAGGTAAGTTAGTGAACCTCTTTTTGTTCAATGTCCTAACCTATATAAAAGGGGAAACTTCACCCTACCTCATAGACCTCATAATGACTTAATATGTTGTAAAGGCATACATAAATGCCTATTATTTTATTAATTTTGCACAGTCTTTGACATTATAACTATAATTTTGTATGTGCGGACACACACACACAAAAATACACATGCACACACGGTCTCATAACACATTATTTCTCCTCAACTATTAACAAAATCTGGCAGCAGTACAGTAGAGAGAATGTGGGGGAAAAAAAAACAATATCAAATTGTGATCCGTTCTATGATCTCATCCAGCATTTCCTTTTCACGGGAGTGTTCTTCACATAACTTTCAGTACTCTAACGACACTCAAGTAAGCAAGACATGCCCAACTTATCTGCCCACAGAACCTTCTGCTTTGTTCCACAGGACCTTTGAACACCTACATCTCAGTGAACCAATGTTCCACAGACTACCCTTTAACACTAGACCAAATAACTCTACTTAATTCCAGAGCTAGATGGTACTGTTGATCCTGTTTCTCACCAGAGTAAAATTACAGCCAAAAAAAAATCGTTTCACAAATATCACTTTAGATTACATTCAGTAGAGGGCAGCTGGATGCAGACTCTGTTAAACACTATAATTTCAACCTCAAACTTGAAGCTAAAACCTAGCATAATGAATGTGAAAAGCTAATGTAAAAATGAATGTAAAACTAATTCAATCAAAATCACTTCAAGGAAAGGGAGAGGCAGTGGGTCTAACACAAAATCAAAAAACAAGTTGGAGGAAAGAAACAATTAGAATTTCTAATCTAGCTCAAAGGAAAGTGACTCCAATATTCAGATCACGAGAGAGGTGTACTCTGTTGTCAAGATAAGAATTCACATCATTACCCCTCATTCCCTGTACAAGAGTTCACTTGAGACCATCTACCTCTGTACTAGCATGGTAAATCTCATCTGATAAATAATTTTGGCTGGCAAATGCTTTGACCAGAACTACCCTAGGCATGAACTTTAGAGAATAATGGTTCCTTAAAAGAAAAATTCATTCTTTTAA
This sequence comes from Sturnira hondurensis, assembly GCF_014824575.4. Lineage (NCBI taxonomy): Eukaryota > Metazoa > Chordata > Mammalia > Chiroptera > Phyllostomidae > Sturnira > Sturnira hondurensis. Next base: position 1,114,789 of record NW_028073751.1, read on the forward strand.
TTGTGCTAGTATTTTAATGGACATAATCACATCCATATAAGTTACAGGGCTGTCAAAGGGACTCGGGTAGAGTGTACCTACTAGTTGGGGCCAGGCATAAACTAAGAATTCAATAGGTTTAACTATTAAGATACAAAGTAACAATTCAAACTGAGGCTGTTTCATGTTCTTTACACACTCATCTTGCCACCAGCCTTTAATATAAACAAACAGATCAGTGTCCTAATGTTTTCATCCTTATTATTGTGGCTCAGTCCCTGAATGACAGGATACTTCTGGTATGCTAATACAAACATGTTTCTGTATCTATAGACTCGGGAAGCAGACTTGGGCCACTCAGGCTGCCCAGATATCCCCATGGCACTATGGTAAATTACTTTGTTTCAGGGACTCTAAAGGCTAGTCTGGGCAAACACCATAGCTCAAGATTACTTTGACATCTTCTGGAAGACATCTCTCAACACGCTTTTCTTTCAGTCTTTTCAGAATAAGCTCAAGTGTTGCTTCCTTAGATGGCTTCTTCTCCTTATGAATGACCCTGGATTCATCTTCGTTTTCTTCATCTTCATGGTCTAGAGAAGAGCCAAAGCTTTTTGGAAGAGTGTTACTACGTGGGCGTGATTGAGGTACAAATTCTCCATCTGAGCTTCTGTGCTTTGCATCTACCAGAACCAAGAGGAAAGATCAGTGATTTTAGCTAAAATGCAACTAGATCAAAAGAGTAAACTGTAAACAAGATATACAACAGGAAAAGATACATTTAATAGCACACAGACTCTGGTAATTCAAGGTTACATGAAATATTTAAAATTTACATTTATATATAGCAAGAGAGCTACACTATTATTCTTACAAGCAGTATTCATAGAAAGCTTACTATAAAGTAAGATGCTGTGATAAGGTTGGAGAAAGAAGCACAGTCTTTATTTTCATGGAGCATATAATTCAGAGAAGTAAAAACAAAAACCAAGTAATCAAATTCATAAACAAAATGATTTCAAAGAGTGCTAATCACTATAAAGAAGACAAGACAGAATGTTATACAGTGCTGACAAGAACAGACTTGTGTTTGTGAGTAGGACTGACAAGGAAGGCCTTTCTGAGATAGTGACATCCTAGTTGAACACACAATAAGGAGATAACCTGATAAAGAAGAGTTAGGGGATGAACATCCCTCCCCACCTGAAGCAATAGACAGTGCACAGGCCCTAAGTGTGGCATATTTAAGGAACAGAAAATGAGAAGGTGGTAAAAGGAGCTCAGGGCAGAGTATGCAAGACCTTGAAAGTCATGGCAAGAAATCTGGACTTTAAGTGGGAAGGAAAGCCCACTGAAGGGCTTTGAGCAAGGGCTTTTAAAATGATAATTTTAAAAACAGTTTTTAAAATGATAATTCTAGCTGCTATGAAGAAAATGGACTACAGGTCAAATAACAGTGAAAGAAAATTGAAAAATTAGTTGGAAATCAGTTTTCCTTGTTTTTATGCCAACTTGCTTGGAAACTTGCATTAAACAAGGAAATGCTTAACAGAGCTACAGGAAACAATTCCAAAGAAAAGATAAGAGACTTAACTACAAGAATGTAAACTCGATGACAACAGACACTGTCTTGTTCACTGCTACAAATAGTTTACACTTAAATACTAGAAATCTGGTTGAATTCAAATGAATAAACCAAAATATGACGCTACAGATTAGACATCTATACTTGGTACAGATAAAATTTTTTAAGTATTAATTATTTTAAAACATGTTCACTGTAACACACACGAAGTAATTATACCTTAGCAACTGCTATACTGAGTTAACATACAGTAACCAAATACCTAGTTTTTAATTCACAAAGACTTACTATTAAGTCTTTGTGGTATAAATAGTTCATTATGATTAGATATTCTTACCTTAATATTTGAAATATGCTTAATATTTGAAATATGTTTCAGATACACTTTATAATACCACCAATACGATAATCTAGGGCATCTTTCAAATGAATAGTACTAATTAAAACAAAGAAAGAAGTAAAAATAAAAATGAGGAAAAAAAACAAAGGAAAGACATTTAAATAATATATAAAAGTGCCACAACTCATCATACTTGTAAGAAAACTTTTACTTGACAGTGTCCAAGACTTAAAAGTACCAAAATGAGAACAGGTTGACAGTGACCAGAGGGGAGAGGGAAGGGAATTTCGTAAGAAAAGAGGAAGGGCTTACAGGAACAAGTATAAAGGACACATGGACAAAACCAAGGGGGGATGGGGTGGAAAGGGGAGGGGAGTAAAAGACAGAAAACTATCTGAACAACAATTAAAGCTTAAAAAATTAAATAAATAAATAAATACTTTATATACATTTTTAAAAATGAAAGTACCAAAATTATACTTCTAATAAATATTATGAAGAATAGCTTTCAAATAAAAATATACTACAAAAGTAGCATATTTTATACCTTTAATTTGCTTCCGCAGTTTGGTAAGCTCTGTCATCCATTTTAATACCTTTGGATTAGCTGCAATATCACTGTATGAAGGCTGAAAAGTTAAGGAAAAGAATCACTGTCACCTTTATGGTAAGCAACAGTTATGTTAACTTATGTCAGGGTTATATTTTACAATTTCCACAGCAGAGATTTCACTCAATCCTCATTTTTGTGTTACCGTAAGTAGATATTAAGACAGGATATTAAGTAAAGGTCTCAGAGCAGGATTTAGCAACTGGAAGAAGCCAGATTCGAATATGGATCTTCTGAATGCTTACATAGGACTACTTCTACTTTATTTTTTGATTATTAAATTATTAGCTTAAACTTACTGTTAAATTTAAATTATTTCTTAGTGTTATTACATTTTACATTATGTATTATATTTTATTTTTTTTAAGATTTTATTTTTAGAGAAGGAAAGGGAGGGGAGGGAAAAAGACAGAGAGAAAGACATCAACGCGTGGTTGTCTCTCATGCACGCCCCACTGGGGACCTGGCCCACAACCCAGGCTTGTGCCCTGACTGGGAATCAAACCAGAGACCCTTTGGTTTGTAGGCCGGCGCTCAATCCACTGAGCCACGCCAGCCGGAGCAATTATTATTTAAAATTATTAAATTAAACTCTTTTCTCCACCTCTTTCCCTTCATACTTACGGTTTTTAAGGGAGGGCCAAAGTAGATTAACGTAATTTATAAATGTAAAGTATTTACTTTAAAAATTCTACAAGCTGTTTTGCCAACGGAGACATTAAGAAAGGACAGCAAGAGCACCGGTATGGCACTCCGAAGGCCAAGGATGCACAGAACCTCAGACGTGTATGATCACTACTTCTTGGGACATCTCCGACTGGTTCTCGCTTCCAAGAAAGAGATGGACTGACGGATCCTCTCCAAAGAACCTCCTCCTCCGAATTTCAACAGATCTACCTCATGCTGGCAATACTACAAACTTACCTTGCTATTTCTTTCCCTTTCAAATTGTTCTTCAAATTGTCTGATTTTTTTCTGAAGTTTCTTGACCAACTGATACGGTGTTCTGTCTTCTCTTTTCTCATCTTTTGAACTAAAGGATGATCTTCGAATCCTGAATTAAAACAAGAGGCAAACACTGTATGTTAAATTTCCAGGTTATCAACAGCATATCTCTTATTGCCCTGATTTAACATGATACTATTACTAAGAAGTATATCCCTAACACTAAAACACAGTCACAAAGAAGAAACTTATGCCACAAAATTAGCTAACACAAGTGCTGACGAAAACAATTTGGAATCATTCAGAAATTGTTTGGGCAGTGCAGACCACTCTTTGTGTTCAACCTGCAAAGGAAAGTTTCTGACATTAAGAATCAATTTAATTGAAAGTTTTGACAACAGACTTCCAGCCAAGATGGAGGCATAGGTGGAAATACTGTGCCTCCTCACACAACCAAGTTTATGAACAACAAAGATTTAGAAACCAGAACGCAACCAGAACAGAGAGAAAATTGAATGGTACCAAAGTCCGACGACAACAACAATGAACCATTCCGCCAGACCAGTAAGAGGGGCGGAATCAGAGGCATTGGAGTGGGTTCATGCAGGAAAAAGTGGCCAGACCGACCCAGGCGCACAGGTGGCAGTTTGCAGATCCTAGGTGTGGGGTGGCAATGGGCAGACCCAGTGAGGGTGCAAGGTGGCTGGCTGACTGTGGTCACACACTCACTCAGATAAACCAGGCAAAGGAGTGGGCAGTGAGACAGACCACCCAGGCTAGGGCTCCAGCAATGGGAATTAAAGCCTAAAAGCACCAACTGGAAAAACTTTCCAGGGTCAAGGTGCAGGGAGAGGCTCCCAGGCTCACAGAGAGTTTGTTGGAGAGACCCACAGGGTATTGGAGGGTGCACAGGCCCACACACCTGGGAGCTGGCACCAGGAGGGCCCAGTTTGCTTGTGGGAAGCAGCAGAGGGGACCAAAATCTGAGAGAGAAAATGTGTAACAAGAGGCGCCATTGCCCCTCTCTGACCCCGCCCCACATACAGCATCACAACCCAGCAAAGTGGGTTGCCCTGCCCTGGTGAAAACCTAAGCCTCCACCTCTCATGCATAACAGGAGCGAACATGCCAAAACATTATGGCTCGAGAAGAACAGCTCAAAGTCCCAGAGCCAATACTTCTAAGCGCCCAAGAGATAGCCAACCTTTCAGATGCACAGTTCAAAACACTGGTGATCAGGATGCTCACAGAACTGGCTGATTTTAGTCACAAATTAGAGGAACAAATGAAGGCTAAACTAATTGAAATGAGGGGAAATGCACAGGAAACCAATAGTGATGGAAAGGAAACTGGGGCTCAAATCAAGGGAGTGGACCAGAAGGAAGAAGAAAATGACCAAACAGAAAAGAATGAAGAAACAAGAATTCAAAAACATGAGGAGAGGCTTAGGAACTTCCAGGACATCTTTAAACGTTCCAACATCTGAATTATAGGGGTACCAGAAGGGGAAGAGGGAGAGCAACAAGTGGAACACTTATTTGAACAAATAATAAAGGAGAACTTCCCCAATCTGGCAAAGGAAACAGACTTCCAGGAAATCCAGGAAGCTCAGAGAGTCCCAAAGAAGTTGGACCCAAGAGGGAACATACCAAGGCACATCATCATTACATTAGCCAAGATTAAAATGAAGGAGAGAATCCTAGAAGCAGCAAGAGATAAGGGGACAGTCACCTACAAAGGAGTTCCCATCAGACTATCAGCGGATTTCTCAAGAGAGACCTTACAGGCAAGAGGGGGCTGGAAAGAAGTATTCCAAGTCATAAAATCCAAAGACCTACAGCCAAGATTGCTCTATCCAGCAAAGCTTTCATTTAGAATGGAAGGGCAGATAAAGTACTTTTCAGATAAGGTTAAGTTCAAGGAGTTCATCATCACCAAGCCCTTATTATATGAAATGCTAAAGGGACTTATCTAAGAAAAAGCAGATGAAAACTATGAACAGTGAAAGGACAGCAAACTCACAGTTATTAACAACCACACCTAAAACAAAAGGAAACTAAGAGGACAGCTAGATCAGTAGCGGAACCATAGAAATGGAGATCACATGGAGGATTAGCAACAGGGGAGTGGGAGGAGGAGAGAGGGGAAAAGGTACAGACTATAAGTAGCATAGACGGTGGGGAGAAAATAGATAGGGGGAGGACAAGAATAGTATGGGAAATACAGAATCTAAAGAACTTCTGACACATGGACGAACTAAAGCGGGGGGGAATGGGGGGAGGGAGTGTGCGGGGGGAGTGGAATAAAAGGGGGAAAATGGGACAACTGTAATGGCATAATCAGTAAAACATATTTTAAAAAAAAGAAAGTTTTGACAACGAAAACATTAAGGGTTGGTGAGTTCCACTTGCTGCTTTCCTTCCAGAGTTCGGTATTTCAATCATGAAGATTAAATGAATAAATACATCCTGAGAAAAATTCTATTAGACAGCAAATACCAAACTGTATACCTCAACAAACCCAGAATTCAGAAATCCAAAAAATTAAGTTACAAAAACGTGCTTTATGAAATAGGAGAGAGAACTACAGGTCTAGAGAATTAAATATCTCAAAGGATTTGGGTACATAATAGGAATCACCGTTGTGCATAAGTACATAAAAAATCACATACCTAGCAAAAGAAAGTGCTTTAGATGAGGAAGCCAACGTTTCTGGATCATGTAGGAAACGCTGGCTTTGCCCAAAATCTAAACTACGGTGTGATAACACTGGAGGAAAGTCCTCTTCCAGGGGGTGATGATTCATTCTTCCAGCTTGTGGGGAGAGCTGAGCTTCTCCAGACTCAGAGTCTTCCTGCCAAGACTTAAAAGCAGGAAACGGCTCTGAAATCAAACACAAAGAATAGTACCATGGGTCTCTGGTTTCCATGTAGAATAAAGGTTACACAGTATCAGCATATGTTCTGTAACTCACATCATTAGGTGGTGTTTCATATTAATATTTATAATACTTTTTTTTAAAAAGGAAAATACATACACCAGTATCTTCATCAAACCTAATAGAGTTTAAAACCACCTGAGTTTCATTTTTCAGCCCAGAACTCTATTTAAATTTCTGAACTCAGTCACAAAGCAAAAAAGGACACTGTCAAGCTCTTTAAAATGATATCAAACGTTATTTTTCAAGTAGGGAAAGTCCTCATTTAGAAACAACAAAAAGTCGTTAGTTAGGAATTTGACTTAGCCAAAAGCCGCCAGGGGAACAATTGCCCCTTACAGTCAAGGAGCGATGTTAAGAAAAAGTGGAATTTAGGAAGAACACTCACCAAACGAAGTTCTCTAACTGCAAAAGAATTCTAACATTTCCAAACGAGTGGCTAACCCATCTAACAGCAACTGGCCTCTAAGATTAAACTGTGGTGGTTACCTTCTGTTGCAAGATTCCTGCATTTAATACACACTTTAATAATTAAACACCCAACAATATTATCAAGACATAATTTAATAGCAATAGTCTTTCTTAAACACATTTCTTTTATTGTTTATTCTGTAAGTTCTCAAAAAAACCCATGTTGATATATTTAATATCTTTGCACATAAAAGATTTAATTACATATAACACATACAGATAAACACAGAGTGCACAAGCATACTCCAAATATAAAATTAACTTCAGGTGTCACTGGAGTCTGCGGGGGAGGAGAGACACTTTTCACTTTTTCATCTACAACATTAACTTTATTTATAACTACAGTTTAAAACTTTGATGTTGTATCTATTAACAATAATGAAAGTATTTCTGGATGCAAAGATGGCTTGACAGTGTCAGCAATCAGGAATCCCGTTTTCTTTCTCTTCACACAATAGCTAAGATTGCAACTTTAGTAATTTAGTTTTTTTACTTTACGCATTAGCAATTTAAAGATTACATTTTTTTCAGGGTAATGAAAACATAATTTAGTTAGTTTTTAAAGCCATGATTAATCTGATAACTAAAATTTTAATACAAAGCGTGCAATCCCACAATAAACCCAGCAATAAAGTGATTTTCAGAACCCTTGTACCTGCTTCCCAGCAAATAAGTAACTAGTAATAAACATTTAACAAGAAATCTCCTATTTTAAGAAAAAAGAAAAGTAACAGAAACAATTTTTTTCTGGGTACCATTTTTAACCCAGACCAGTTTTCCTACTACATGGGGACAGCAGGAGAAGGGCTAAGAAGAAAGGCAAACAAAGTGAACCATAAAGAGGCAAAAAAACTAAACTATGGTGAACCATACTTACCCTCCCCATCTCTCTGCAGGTGCATTGTTTTGAAATCAATGAGGGGAAAAGTGATAGGGCATGACGCTAATAAAATGGAAAAAATGGCAAAAAATACTAAAGTGAACACACAGCACAGTCAGAACAAACCATACACATAACTAACACAAAGCCAAAGATACCAAAAACATTTCCCTAAAACCAGTTAGGCATTCAGCTAAAAAACTTTATTCAAAGAAATTACTACTAATGAAAACTTTAAAAACAAACACAAACATACATTTCCATTTAAGCAAGCAAGGCAAAAAAATCAAAATAGTACTGTTTTCTTAAAACTCAAACATAAAACTAGAGAAATGGAAACTCTTAAAGTGGTACTATTTGAAGCTTTTCAGTATAATTGACTTAACAGAAAAATATCTCCCACTGATTGCAATTTGACAAGATCCTATTGTTTTCCATTCAAGAATTAGCAGGAGAAAATCTGAACCAAAAATGTTGTCCACTTCCATTAAAAGCCAACACCTTTTGAAACAGCTGCTACAAATTCATCCTGGTGGGTAGATATGGTATGTGCTACCTGCCTGTGAATACTAAGAGTCACATTCAAACAAGGCATGCCTCTGATTCCAAGTTATCTAAGGTATAAAGTAATTCAGCCTCTTAAGAACTTTATTTAGAATATCCTAACTACTTGTTGTAGAAAATCAATCTTTGTACTGGTGGCAAAGTAGGAAGGAACATCATGGTCTGCTAACAGGCACTCTCCCAAGCCCGTGAAGTGCTCCAGTCTAAGAAATTCACTCAGTTGTCTATTACTCTTTGCTCTCTGACCCCGCTTCCTGCAGTGCCACAAGGAGGCCTGCATTGTCTTGTCAAAGCTAATGAGCAAGAAGGATAGTAAGGGCAGCTCAGGCACTGAATATCAGGGATCAGTAGTCCACAGTTATTTTCCTTCCATATCACAAGCTATTAAGGGGTGGATTCTGACAGAGAAAGAAAGCCCAGCCATTAGGTTCCCTTTGGGGAAGTCTCCAGAAAGCTGAAGCTAGACAGACAATGTCCTATCTTCTCAAACAATGAAAAACAATTGCTCTTCTATGCTTAACACTTAAAAAGAGGACTTTCAGGACTGCGACGGGCTTCATTCTCCAAGAGAAGGAGTGTTTAGGTCCTCTGTCAGAATGCAGCCTTATCTCTCAAAGACTCCTCTCCCATGGCTGCTCCAGGGACGGTCTGCAGACCATCCCTCCTTTCCAGCAACTATGCCAGGAGAAATAACTAGAGGGACATTTGATCTTCACTGCCCCCAGGATAACATCTCCTAACTCTGGGGAGCATCGTCATGAATTCTAAAGGTCTTGAATAACCCAGAACAAAGCAAATGAAATACAACTTCCTGACTTGTGTATCAGTCTAAATTAAGACACATAATATTCTACTGGGCATGACAAACATCTAGACAAAAAATACAAGGGGAAAGAGAGGACAGCAGTATAAAGGCTGGCACAGACAATGACTTGCGACTTTAAAAACTATTTCTTAAAAATAAATATAGATATATAAAAACACTCCAACTGTGATCAGATGAACAGACTTGAGGCGGCAAAAGGAGTCCATGGTAGTGGTACTGCAGTTCCTCTTGCTACTGCCACTGTAAGGGTTTTGCTAAATTCCCAAGGGTGAGATAACCAAGGGATCTTCATCCACATGAACAAACATGGAACTTTATTTAAGATTCCTGAGTTGCCTCATTGTCTCTTTATCAAAGAAGGTGTATGATCCAAACGGCCTCCTGGGTCAAATCTGTTGCTTGCTTCTACTGCCTACTCCAACATTTTATTTGAAAGTTTACAAATATACAGGCAAATTTACAGAATTTTACACTGAACATCCATATATCAATTACTTAGATTCTACCACTGACACCAGACTATACTTGCTTTATAACACTTATCTATTCTATTAACCATTTTATTTATTCTTGAATTTGAATTAAAATGCAGGTATCAGCACACTTCCCCATAAACACTTTAGTGATGGATTTGTAAATACATCACTGGAGTTCAATATTTATTTAGTTTTTGCTTCTTTTGATAAAAATGGAAAACATAATAAAATCCAAACACAGGGAACTGCTGTGAGCAGAAAATCTGTGGACCTTCATTTGCTGAGCTTTGACAAATACATATACTGATGTGTCTGGCTTTTTTAATTTAAATTCAAACTTCTCTCCTCTGCAAAAATTGCTAGGAACCTGCTCCCAAACTTCATAACACAACCTAATACAGGGAAGATATAGTACAGTATTTGCATAGAAATGCACCTGAAGATCATTTAAAAAAAATATCCCTGATGATCATAAAGAAGAGGTAGCTATATACAAGCCTCCCTCTTTAAACTTTGTTTATTTATAGGGGAAGGGGGAGAGAAAGAGGGAGAGAAACATTGATGCGGGGGAGAAACATCCATCAGCTGCCTCTCATATGCACCCCAACCAACTGAGCCACCATTCCAGTTAGGGCAAGCCTCCTCTTTTAAAGTAGTAAGACCCCTAAGCACGAACATACTGGACTTTCAAAGACTGGTCAATATCACCTAGTTTAACAATTAACAAAAGCCTATCTTAGTAGCTTGATTTTTTTTTTAGTCAGTTCTAACACTGATCTTCAAAGCTAATAGATCAGATAAAACATAAGAGATAGTTGCTCCATAATCTCATTAGCACATTTGAGTAAAAACATTCACTCACTCTTATATGAAAAAGAAAAAACATACCAGAAAATCAAAATCAGTAAGTTTGTCCAGAAAAGGGCAGTAATCTCACTATTACTCTGGGCAATTTCAGTTACAAAGAGCATTATTAGGAAAATAGTATGTGTGGGTGAAATTACCTTCCCATTTATCACCATCAGAAACACTCTTGAGATCTAGATGTGGAACTTGGACACTCGCTGCTTCTCCCTGAACTCCAACACTTTGATCTCCCAGCGCTTCTGATTCAGGGTTGGCATTCAAATCACATATCTTGCTATGAGAATCCTGAATTTTAAAATAAAGAATATATTCACAACCAAGACGCTTTTCATACACAGCTTAAAGACAACCAGCACATATACTTGTGGAGTCTTCATTAGTTCATTGTGCCTGTCCCACTCCCACCATCCAAACAATTTTCAAATATAAGTTGCAGTTTTATAATATGTCTTACTAGGTAAGAGACAAAGTTTGGATCACAAATTCAGGAAAGTGTTTTCATACCTAAGTTCTTGTAACCAAAAGTAGCAAATTAAGTGCTACTTTGACTGTAGAACATTATTAAGAATACCTACATTAAACCTCCTTGAAACCTATACAACCTGAGTTAAAAGCCAGATATAACTGGTAGATAAAGCCTAGTCAAATTTTTAAGAACCATAAGAAAAAAATAAGTCTTACCAGAATCAAGTGTGACAATTGATCACTGTCAAATGACAAATACTCTTTCCTAAAAATACAAATAAAGTTATTAGTCCTTTAAGAATAAATAGGTTACTCTCACTGCATATTGCTTACCTAGATTCCTCTCTTCCCCATACAGTTAGCATTTACAATGTGAGAGAAGAATGACAACTAGGCACATGCCCGTTCTTTGGAGCCCTGTATCTGGAAATCACACACTACTGAAGAGATCCACAGAAACACTTCAGGTTAGAAAAATTAAATAACATTCACCACCCTCCCACACAAGCACACACAAAACCAACAATAACCTTAAAATAAAATCCATAATACACAAAAACCAAAAGGATCGAATGTATAATGAGAAAGATTTTTAAAAACAAATATTAGCTTTTACCAAATAGTTTTATACTCCCCCACTCTGGGATATTTTTTTCTTTTAAAAGATGATTTTTAAAAGGTATAGCTATGTCCTGTATTTTAAATCTGATTGTGTTCTATTACAATCAAAGCAAGTTTACTACTTCTAAAGCTCTCCCTTCTCAAAAATATAGTAACAAGCTGAAAATTTTAAAAAATTTATATTCACCTCTTATTTCACCAACAAAACCACCCCTATTTAAAACAACTGTGACAGCAAGCTGTCACAAATGATCTCTACCTATATGACCAGTCGACAGAGCATCTAATTTCACAGCAGGTTATCAATATACCTACTGTAGGAAAGTTCTCCCTAAAAACTCTGTGGCGATGTACCATGATACACGAAGGTGCTGCTTCTACCCTGCCAAAACAGAGTGTGCATTCAGAAGACAGGTCGTGATCTAGACATGGCAAGCCATCTCCTCATCTACCAATGACCTTATTCTTACTGAGGATGAGAACAGCTAAATTCCCTTGCAAACTTAAAGGCTTTCCTTTGCTTAGAGTAGGAGCAAGCGGTGGAATGAGCTAAATTCTACCCTGACAGACTAGAAGACCTAATCACCTAAATTCGAGAAACATGAGTATTAAACATACAACCTTGTAAAATCCACCTAACCAAGAAACTCTTTGGATCTAAAAACAAGTTTGCTAACCTATACACAAGTTGAAGAGGAAAGTTTATTCCAAAAAGATTGGGTCCTCACTACTTGGATCCTTATTGTTCTACCAAATCCAGATGTCATCATTCTGGGGATGCCTGTTTATGCTGTTAATCTTACATCTTCAGCCCATATCTCCAATACTCCCTGGGCTGGAAGAGGATCATTCCTGCCTCCTGAAAGGAAGCACAGGGAACTGCTGTGAGCAGAAAATCTGTGGACCTTCAGAGGAGAGGGGTGGTCCAGAGATGGGGCTCTAAAGAATTTACTTACCCTCAGGGAATAGGTTTCCTACTCACAATTAAAAGAGACAGTGGCATTATTGCCAAGTTTAATAATGCTGTTTGGAATTTCTCAGTATGTACAACCTAGTCTGCAACTTTATTACTGAATTGTTTTCGGAATATCAATTATCTTTCTGAAGAAAGTTACAACACACTTCTAAGCAACATCTTAAAGAATCATAAAAGGGGGAACAAAATCCAAAACCTACATGGTTACTTAAAACATTCTAGAAAGCTTCTGTTCAAAGGGACTCTTTCTATTGAGTATCTATGGAGACTACAGATGGCTGAGATATTCATTGCCTCAAGGAATCCCCTTCCCATTACTGCTGGCCAAGGAGGTAAACAAGCACCAACTGCGTAAGATGGTTATGCTAAGTGAAGTAAATCAGGAGATAAAAGAAAAAACAAAAACCGTATGATTTCACTCTTATGTGGAATATAAAACAAAATGCAACAAACAAACTGACAAAACAAACTAAAACAAACTCATAGTTACAGACAACAGAATGGAGCTTACCAGAGGAAAAGAGGGAAGGGAAAAGCAAATTGGGAAAAGAGGGTCAAATATTGGCAACAAAAGGAAACTAAACTTTAGTGAACACGCAATAGAGTATATAGATATTGAATTATAATGTTGTATACCTGAAACTTATATAATGTTATTAACTAAAGTTACCTCAATTTAATAAAAATAATTTTTTTAAAGTCAGTATTGGTAGATACCAAGAGGAGGAGGAACAAAAACATCCTATATATATATATATCTGTGCAAGCAAATATGCTACAGTCTTTCAGTTAGTCATCCACAGTTCCAAGACTATGATACACTGAAAGGTGTATTCAGAACATCTATAGATTCCCACCCTGGCCAGGTAGCTCAGCTGGTGAGAGCATCCTCCTGATACACCAAGGTGGTGGGTCTAATACTCCGTCAGGACACATACAAAAATCAACCAATGAACACATAAATAAGTGGAACAACAAGCTGATCTCTCTCGCTCTTTCTCTCCTTTCTTCTCTCTCTAAAATCAATTTAAGAAAAATATCAATAAATTCCCACTTGTTCTAGTCAAGTGAAAGTTTTAAGTGTCTCCAAGGCATGGTGTTCACCCCTCTGAATGTTTTCCAAGTTGTAACTAATGTCTGTTTGGACCCACACCCCTTTGAAATTAATATGCTTATGCTGACCATTAAAACAAGAACCTTGGTTCTTTAGATTATCTAAAATATGCTATAATAGAAGCACATAAAAATTTCACCCCCAAATTTAAGAGCTCCAATTCTCAAAATGGTTACTTAATGAGCAAGAGGAGAAAATGCTTACCTCTCAAGACAGCCGTCTTCACTATCCCCATGGTCACCACATGGCTCTAACAGTATACCTACAGACTGCTAAAAAGAACACCACTGCATTAATGGAGCTCCCAATACTCATATATGAGAAGAAATTTCCAATCTAAAGTAGGGTAGCAGATTATAAGTTAGTCAAATGCCCCTCTTTAAAGACTATTTACAATAGTGTATAGGTGTTGGAGAATATTTTATCTTCCTCAATACCTGAGTCAAGTGTTTATGTGTACATATGGCTGGATGTGTAAAATGAGGACCCTGCATTTCTCATTTCCCACTAGGTAGCAGGTACTGCTACTACTACACTATGGCATTCTTTCTCCCTCCTCAGAATTTTCGCCTCCAAAAATGATGGTTTTGGGGTCCCAACTTGCCAATTGCAGCTTCTCCTCCTCCTTGGCCACAAACAGAAGTTGATAACAGGGGAATCATGCAGTCCACCAGATCCCTTTATTACATTTATTTGAAATGACTGTGAAGCTGAGAAACATGTAAGAACTCTTCTCCCCATTTCTTAATGGGCTTAAATAACACCATCCCCTTCCTATTCCTCCCCAAAATGCATACCTACCAACTCTAACACAAATGCCCTGTGCATCACGTGTATCACTACAAATTATGCAACCTTTTTTAGGGTTTTTGATCACCAGTTCTAAAATCAACAAAAGAATAAATTCTTCTTATATTCTTAAGAAACTACCACTGGTCCAGCTTTGTTTAATATAAAAGACAGTCCATAATTATCTGAAAAAAGCTAATAAAATACTTCTTCCTTTTCAAATGATATATCTCTGTAAGGCTAAATTGTCCTCACATACTTCAAACAAAGGAACCTACAGAAACAGACTGAATGTAGGCAGAAGCAGATATGAGAATCCAGCTAACTTCTATGAAGTCATACAGGCATTAAGAACATTTGTACAATGAATACATTTGTACAAAACATGTCATTCCTCAAAATAAAAAATTTTAATAATTTTTTAATTTTATTAAAATAAAATTGAATAGAATTAAAAATTATTAATTTTTAAATAAAACAGCTGTTTTTATTAAGAAAAGCAACCTATTTAAGTAGATTAATAAACATTTTTTATTTTTCAGTTTTCATTTCTAATACAGTAAATGCTGACTGACATACAACAATAGCTTTATGGCATCCTCAATAACTTTTAAGAGTATAAAGAGATCCTGAGACCCAAAGCATGAGAACCACTGGTATCTAGAAATAGACTTCACGCAACCTTCAACCCTCTAGAATACAGTACCTTCATTTTTAAATATGAAGGTTTCTGGATACATGAAATAATTATTACCCAGACCCAATATTTAAAATGAGCCTTGATATTTTATGCAAAGAACCAAATTAAGTCCCAGCTCTATCTTCCTCATTATAAGTATGAGCATAATAATAATAATTTATTTGCCCATCTCGGTTATTGGTAAAGAATCAAATAAATAGCTTATAAGAAAAAGTATAAAGTTCTATTACAAAAGCATACTTTAACATCACCAGGTCTTACTCAACCTACAATTCTTTTTACAATGATACAATTGAAATGAACTATAAAAATTGATATATTTAATACCCACATACCCTCCAGAGAGAAATTAGGCAAAAAAATACTTAAACAAATGGTGGAAAGTAGCAAATAAAAAGACAATTGTAGGCAATAAAAAAGAAAAATGTAGTGACAGAAGAAAAAGATGACTGACCAGCAGTGAAGCAAACAGATGATGTTTAGACTCAAGTACAGAACTGTGATCCATATCATGCCCCAAAGAAAAGTGAGAGTTACTAGAGTCAGGTTAGACCTCATACATAACAGGCATATGGCCAGACTTTCAATGTAATGGCAGGGAAACACACAATACTTTCTTTAAAAACTAAAATATGTTTCATCACTTGAAGAAGTTTTACTTTCTCAGAATTCATGCTACATAAAACATTCTTCCTTTGTACACGGGTAGAGGAGAACTTATTTTTTCTAAAATATCAGCTACCAAAATAGCCCATATTTTTTTCCTATCCTTCACCACAGAGAGTGAGATCCTCAAAAGGAGGTCTAAGGCACTCGGTCTCAATTCAAGTAAGTCAGTAAGTTCTGGTGGCGGCAGCAGCCAACAACAGTGGGAGCAGCAACTGCAGCACAATCATACTGCCAGTGTCTAAGGGCAGGGCTGTCCAACTCATTTTCACTGGGGGCCACATAAGCCTTGTGGTTGCCTTCAAAGGGCCAAAATAATTTTAGGATTGTATAAATGTAACTACTGTTTAACTGTTAAGAAGTTGAAATTACATTCAGCCCTTTGAAGGCAACTGTGAGGCTGATGTGGCCCCCAGTGAAAATGAGTTTGACACCCCTGTATTAGGGGCTGTCAGAGCTGACTGCCAGGAGGTAATAAAAGTCTGAATGGGCATTTCCAGTGATTTCTCTGGTCTCCTCCCACTCCTTAGCCATCCATAACTGGTGCTTCCACATTGCTTATTTCTATATCTTACCATCTCCAACACCCACCTAGTTTTGCAGTAAGGGCAGGCTAGTTACTTCTTTTAAATAGGCTAAATACCCACCACTCTATCTGTACATTTCATATATATCAATCTAGCCCAATTTCTTCCACTAAATTAATGTGGTCAACACTGAAGAGGTCTCAACAGCAAAAGAAACTATAAAAATAAAATGAAAAGGCAAAGCTACAGAATGGGAGACAATATTTGCAAATCATGTATCTGGTAAGGGGTTAGCATCCAAAATATACCAAGAACCCATAAAACCCAATAGCAAAAAACAATCCAATTAAAAATGGAGAGACCCAGCTGGTGGGCTCAGTGGACTGAGTGCCAGCCCATGAACCAAAGGGTCAATGGTTTGATTCTCAATCAGGGCACATGCCTGGGTTGCAGGCCATGTCCCTGGTAAGGAGCACACAAGAGGCAACCACACACTGATACTTCTCTCCCTCTTTCTCCCTCCCTTCCCTCTCTCTAAAAATAAATAAAGAAAATCTTAATAATACAATCATGAAATAATTAATTTTTAAAAATACAAAATAAATAAATAAAAATGGGCAAAGAATCTGAATAGACATTTTTCCAAAGACACACAGATGGCCAATTGCTACACAAAGCGGTGCTCTACATTACTAATCTTCAGGAAAACACATATCCAAACCACAATGAGATAGTACCTCATACCTGTTAGATAGCTATAATCAAAAAGATAAGAAATAACAAGTGTTGGTGAGGATGAGAAAAGGCAAACCCCAGTGCACTGTTGGTGGGAATATAAATTGGTACAGCCACTACAGAAAACAGCATGGAAGCCAAAAAATTAAAAACAGAACCACCAAATGATTACCAGCAACTCCACTTCTAGGCATTTCTCTGAAGACAACAAAAATACTAAACTGAAAAGATATCTGCACCCTCATGCTCACTGCAGCATTATTTACAATAGACAAGACATGGAAACAACCTACATGTTCATCAATGAATGAATGGATTAAAAAATTATAGTGTATATATACAATTGAATATTATGCAGGCATAAAAAAGGAAATCCTGCCATTTGTGACAACACGAATGGATGCTGAGAGCATTATGTTAAATAAAATAGGTCAGACAGAGAAAGACAGTGTACACACTTCTTAAGAAATAAATAAGGGGGACTTCTGGCCAAGATGGAGGCGTAGGTGGAAACACTGTGCCTCCTCGCACAACCAAGTTTAAAGACAACAAAGTTTTAATAACACAAACGCAGCCAAAACAAAAAAATTAAACTGTACAGAAGTCCGACAACAACGAACCATTCAGCCAGACTGGTAAGAGGGGCAGAGTCAGGCAGAAAAGATCAGCTGGACCGACCCAGGAGCACAAGCAGCGGTTAGCAGATCCCATGCGTGGGGTGGCAACAGGTGGACCCAGTGAGGGTACAGGACAACTGGTTGACCGCAGTCACACATCCGAGCGCAGATAAACCAAGCGAAGGAAAGAACAGTGAAACAGACCGCACAGGCTAGGGCCCCAGCGATGGGAATTAGAGCCTGAAAGCAACAACTGGAAAAACTTTTGGGGTCGAGGTGCCAGGAGAGTTCGTTGGAGAGACCCACAGTGTCCTGGAGGGTTCACAAGCCCACACACCCGGAAACCAGTCTCTGACCTCTACTGAGAAAATGTATATTCTTGAGACTTAGAATCAACATAAATACATTAGCAAAGATGGTAAACTATAGGCTTTTGGTCAAAGGAACACATGAAGCACCCCGAGGTGTATGTCTACCACACCTAACAGAGAGTTTTTTTAAGTCTTTGCATTTCTTACCTGGTTATCTTCTTCATCCTCAAATATAAAATCTTGCTGCATAACTTCACTGTCCAAATTAGTGCCAGGGACAGGTTCTGAACAGCCTCTGTTACTTTCACTGGTATTAATAATATCATCAGCAATATCAACCCTAGTAATGACGATTAAAAAATCAGATCAGGCCAAATGTTGGGTATGTAACACCTTTAAAATAAATAATAACAATGATCTGAAACTTTCACTTATTAAAGAAAATGTGTCTTGTCATAAAAATCCATACTTTCTTTATCCTGCCCAGTTCTATTATTAAATGCACTATTTTTGTCTCTCCATGGCATACTGTAAGGAATTTACCTTGTAAAATTTTCAAAAGCAAATGAATGGGCTTACAAGTAATTTATGTGCCAAAATACTATTTCCCTTAAAAATCACACCTTCAATCGTAATAATGACATATTTATTTGATTAAAACACAAGCCTAGCATTAGACACCATATAGAATCCAACGTCTTCTCAAGTACAATGGGAATAGCTTCCTATTGCTGACTTCCCATCTTACATAATTTGCAACATGCAAAACACTGCAGGTCTTTACTGACAAAGATAATACCACTGCTGAGAGAATATAAGAAGTAAAAATAAGAATACTGTCCCCAGTGGTAAAAATGAAAGCATTGTCTGGGCATGAACATAGGTTTTCAGGATCTTTAGCTAAGCTAAGGGCAAACTCCAAGGAATCTGCTTATATCATATCCTTTGAAACATTGTCCCACTTTTCTCAACTTTTTTATCTACTGCTTTTTTCCTTAATAATCAACCCACATACTTCCTATACAACCACCTCTATCAGTTCTAATCATGCCTTGAAGGCACACGAACTAGGGCCACTGCAGAGTTGCACAGGCTGGTGATGCCATCCATGCAAACTACATGACACACCAGCAGTTGTACAATGTGCTATTCCTGTAATAAACATATTCCAACCATTGGTTTTCATATCCATTAATTTTTCTTTCACTTCATATTTAATAGCTATTCTAGTGTACTAAGATATAGTTGGCCTTTTAAAAAATTATTTCTTTAAAAACAAAATCTCTCTACACAATCATCTATTTTTTAACTTTCCTATGAATCCTCCAAATTTGGGTACATCTTTCTCATCTGTCCCACCCAAAAAAGACTGATAAGAATTATGAAATCACTACATGTAGTCTCGGAGGAAGGCACCTATATAAATCCTAAAGTGCACAGCTGAGGTAAGAGGAAATAACACAGTAAGAGGCTTCGATTCATTTGAAGGTAACAAGTCACATTAAGAATGGAGTAACATCACACCACTCAGTACAAAGAGTTACTTTAAACTTATACAAATTCAACAATTAACAGCTACCCTAAAAAAAGTATGTAGGGCCCTGGCTGGTGTAGCTCAGTGGATTGAGTGCAGGCCTGCAAACCAAAGGATCTTGGCTGACTCCTAGTCAGGGCACATGCCTGGGTTACAGGCTGGTTCCCAGCAGGGGATGCATGAGAGGCAACCATACATTGATGTTTCTCTCCCTTTCTCCTTCTCTTCCCCTCTAAAGATAAATAAATAAAATATTTTTTTTTAAGTGCGTAGGGAGGGCAGAGGCTGGTGTCAGGAATAACAATTTAAATCACAAAGGATGACTCTGCTCACCATTTCTTCACTGATCAGTGATGTCAGTCTCCTGTCCGTGTAACCTATCTGTCTAGACCTCTGCTTGTCTCTCCTAGTGTGACCATATGTTAGTCTGTAAAGGTAAGCTAACTACTTTATCTGGTATACTGGGGTTTAATGAACAATGTATGAGATTTTCGATGTTACGTGTTTGCAATTTATATACAAGTACATGAAACGTCACTTTCCACAGTGACTTCCAGAAACCCCGAAGTGAGACCCCGTTATTTAAGTAAAAATATGATTTTTTAAAAATGACAAAATAACTTTGTCATTTGTAGTAACAGTAAAATGTTTCAAAAGTTTCTTACTGGTTATTAGATCCTTCCCCGTCACAATGCATACTTCCTGTCTCATTATTACACACCAGACTTTGTTGTGGGAGATTCTTAAGATCATGATCTATGCTGCTCTGCAGATCAAAAAGGTGCTGTTCTACAGCTGCTCTAATTGTTCTTTCTAAAATGCTACAAAAACAGAAACATTTTAGTCAGAAGCGGTCACCCTAACTGGGTATTAGTTCACATAAATCCAAATGTTAAAACCTATGACCAGTAAAATAAATTACTATGGTATTTAAAAGGGTAAGCTAGATGCAAAATTAAATACATAAAAGGAATACACAATATTTGTTTAAATTTTAAAATGAAATTTGCCCAAGTAAATATTATACAAATCAACCATAATGTCACTATTACTACTGAGGCAGGAAGGACCAGTTATGCCCATAATTCATCCTGCCTGCTGTATAGATAGCCCCTTAAACAGACTTTTCATGTATAATTCTTTTTAATTTTTATTTAACTCTTGTTCAAGTACAGTTTTCTTTCTTGTATTCTCAGCCCTTAAACAGACTTTTCAAAGCTGTTTGTAAAGTTAAATAATTTACCAAGACTCAGCTAAATAAAAGAAACAAACTATAAACGTACTGTTCATATTTTCTACAGAGTCTACTTCTTAAAGAAAATAATAAAAAGCTCTGACAGTTTTCAACCTTTCCAAAAGATAAAAAAAATCACTAAAGAAAGTTCATCTTTACTTTGTATATTAGTGCAATGAGTGCCTTCATTTGTTCCTACTGCAGGACATAAAATACTAACCAGTTTCACTGTGCTATGTACAGTCTTTCCTCTAAAGTAAGTACAATACATGGTTTTCATTTCTACAATTTAGCAGTATTTTTAAAATTTTTAAATTGTCTTTATAGGTATGGTACTTACTCTGCAGAGGCTGGTAAGATGCTGCTGGGAGATACATGGGCACTGTAAACCAAAGAAAGAAATTAGCTATAGAATTCTTAAATATGCAGTGACTACAAAATGTGCTGAAAACTGCCACATTTGTACTACCTTGACACAACCAGAAGAGCATACAGTCAGTTTATTATGTTCATCTCTAGCAGAGTAAGACAAAACACACTGTGTGTGTCCACTTAGCCACTACTTCATCTGAGGTTCACTTGGAGAAACACTGTCCTATCCCAAGTCTTAAAAGGAAAAAAAATTGACTACAGGGGCAACAAAAGCACGCCATCTAGGATGGTATAACAGTCTCAATGCTGGCCCTACACTCCATGGCAGAAGAAACAGCATATACTAATACTCAGAGGATGCTCTCTCAAGCTACAAAAAGAAAAGTCAAAATGCATGCTAAAATTCAGACCATGTCAATAGCTGCGCCAGTAACAGACTTTCCCTAGCAAATTTTGCACATTTTCTACTGATACTTACAAAACTATATATAATAGCTTAATTTTTGTCACAGTTATCAAAAGTACAACCTAAGCCCACAATGAGATGTGAGCTTAAACCAAAAGCTGTTTAAAATTAAAATGCTGGTGAGGATGAGAAACAACTAACTAGGACTTTCATGTAGTCCTAGTGAGGATGCAAAATGTCCCAATCACTGTGGAAACCAGTTTGGCCAGTTTTTCTAAAACTTACTAAATGACCCAGCAATTGTACTTTTAAGTGTTTACTCAAGAGAAATGAAAGCATTAAGTCCATAGGAAGACTTCTACAAGCACAATAGGTTTATTCATAATAGAAACTAATCAACCCACACAGATGAATGGATATACAAAGTATGGGATATCCCTACAGCAAAATACACTCAGCATTTTTAAATAGAAGGCATAAACAATTGATTGATACATTCAACAACAAGAATCTCAAAAATAAAAATTAAAAAAGCCAAATAAAAGAAACCAGACATAGAAGAGCACCCACTATGAGATAAATTCTCTTCATAAAAAATTCTAAAACACTCTTGATTGTGTGGCTCAGTGGGTTGGGCATCATCCTGCAAACATAAAGGTAGCAGGTTCAATTCCCAGGCAGGGCACATGGGTTTCAGAACAGGTCCCCTGTTGGGGGTACATGAGGGGTGGGCCCATCAATGTTTCTCTCACACAGGGATGGTTTTCTCCCTCCTTTCCCCTCTCTATAAAAATAAATAAATATTTTCCAAAAAAATTCTAAAGCAAGCCGTGGCTGGTGTGGCTCAGTGGACTGAGTGAGGGCTTGCGAACCAAATGACTGTGGTTCCATTCACAATGGAATGGAACATGCCTAGGGGAACGTGCCTGGGTTGCAGGCCAACTCCCAGCAGGGGACGCACAAGAGGCAACCATACATTGATCTTTCTCTCCCTCTCTCCTTCCCTTCCCCTCTAAAGATAAATAAATAAAATCTTTAAAAAATAAGTTAGAACAACTGTAAGTCTTTAAAATATAAAATGCTTCATTTATAAGTCCTGGCTGATATAGCTCAGTGGATTGAGTGCGGGCCTGTGAACCAGAGGATCACGGTTCGATTCCCAGTCAGGCCACATGCCTGGGTTGAAGGTGGGTTCCCTGCAGGCCAACTCCCAGCAGGGGACGCACGAAAGGCAACCATACATTGATGTTTCTCTCCCTCTCCTTCCCCTGTAAAGATAAATAAATAAATAAAATCTTAAATAAAAGAAAAAAAAATGCTTCATTTATAAAGCCAGGCAAGGGAGGGAGAGAACCTATTAATATCTACTATGCTCTGATGCTCTAAAAAATCTTTTTTTTTTGCACTTCACTTTTCTTTTTTTAAAAATTGTATTTATTTATCTTTAGAGGGGAAGAAAAAGAGAGAGGGAGAGAAATACCAATGTATGGTTGCCTCTCATGCGTCCCCCACTGGGAACTGGCCTGCAACCCAGGCATGTGCCCTGACTGGGAATGGAACCACAATCATTTGGTTCCATTTGGGAATCGAACTGTAATCTTTTGGTTCGTAGGCCCGCACTCAATCCACTGAGCTACACCAGCCAGGGCAAAAAAAAAAACCCAAAAAACAAAAAAAAAAACCTTTTACTTTAATATAAAACATTCTTATAACTCAAAGCATAAATTCTACTTCTTCCCAGACAACACTTCTGATACCCAAGTACTTCTTTATACTCCTAAGTAAAACCTAGCTACTGAAAATATGAATTGAAAGAAATCTGTCAACTGAAATATTCTACAAACAACCTAATTTCATGGATGAAAGAAAACGAAAAAGTTGCTATATTAATTCCCCCTCATCCATGGAGAACAGTCCAAGACCTCCAGTGGAACCCTGAAGCTGCAGATAGTACCAAACCCTACATGCATTGGGTTGGCCAAAAAGTTTATTTAATATCCCTGTATTGTGATCCCTCCTATTTTGTTCTTCTTTCTCAAAACAGCTGCAGCTATCCGGGGTCATTTACGGTTCCATATATACTTTTGAAATGTTTGTTCTATTTCTGTGAAATACGTCATTGGTATTTTAATAGGGATTGCATTGAATCTATAAATTGCTTTGGGTAATATGGACACTGTGATGATGTTCATTCTTCCCATCCATGAACACGGCATATGCTTCCCATATATTTGTGTCTTCCTTAATTTCTTTCCTCAGTGTTGTGTAGTTTTCTGAGTACAGGTCTTTCACCTCCTTGGTAAGGCTTATTCCTAGGTACCTAATTTTTCTTGTTGCTATAGCAAATGGAATTTTTTCTTGATTTCTGATTCTGATCTTTTGTTGTTGGTATACAAAAGTGTCTTTAATTTCTGAATACTGACTTTGAACCCTACTGTTTTGCCAAATTCACTTATTAGGTCGAGTAGTTTATGGGTAGAGTCTATAAGGTTGATATGTACCATATCACCTGCAAACATTGACAGTTTTACTGCCTCCTTTCCAATTTGGATGCCTTTTATTTCTCTTTCTTGTCTGATCGCTGTGGCTAGGACTTCCAATACTATATTGAATAGAAGTGGTGAAAGCTGACATCCTTGTCTTGTTCCTGATCTTAGTGGGAAAGCTTGGAATACTATGCAGCAGAAAGAAAGGAGCTCTTCCATCCTTTGCAACGGGATGGATGTACCTGGAGAGCATTATGCTAATTGAAACAAGCCAGGTGGTGAAAGATAAATACCATATGATCCCAGCTGTAAGTGGAACCTAATCAACAAAACAAATAAGCAAGCAAAATACAACCAAAAATATTGAAATAAAGAATAATCTGACAGTAATCAGAAAGGAGGAGGGAGAGGGATAAAAGCGGATAATGGGGGGGAGGCACATCAAGGAACATGTACGAAGACACTTGGACAGAGCCAAGAGGGTATGTTCAAGGGTAGGAGGCAGAGATGAGGGGGGCATGGGGGCAGGAAGTGGTGGGGTGAAAATGGAGACAAATGTACTTGAATGAAAAAAGAGAGAGAGAATTTCACAGATGTAATTAGTGTCCCGAATCATTTAACTGTAAGGTAATCAAGTGAACATTATACTAGGTGGGCTTGACCTAATCAGGTAAGCCCTTAAAAGAAAGCTGTCGCTCTTTGTTGAAGAGATGTGAACTGTGAGAGGTCCATGGGAAAGCCATGTAGTCAGAACCTGACAGTGTCCTTGAGAGCTGAAAAAAGTTAATTTAGTTTCTTCCATAAAATAAGAGATACATTTTTCATTTTCACCAACAACTTTATTGACTTGGATGTTTTGAGTATGTCAGCTATCCCTGCTACTGGCTACTAGTGGGTGGTGCTAAACACCCTCCAGTGCATACGACAGCCCCACAGCAAAGAATTACTTGGCCAAAACATCAAGAGTACCAGGAAACTTTACAAACTACTTCTGACACATTTGATCAGTCACAGCAGCTTCTTCATACACTGCACAAGTCTTTTGTTTTGCACTGCAGTTGCATTTTTACCTTTCTTGAAATAATAAAAACATACTAGGATGAAAATGTTGCATATCTTCTTCCATCTTCAATATTTAAATGGCTGCACAAAAATTCACCAAATTTTGGTAAGTTTCTTTTTAAATGCATGCTGATGTGACATCTGCCACAATATAATCTAACAATTTTTTTTAATGGAATTAAAGAAAACCAAGCACTACTAGAGCCACTGTATGGAAAAAACTAAAAAAACTTTTTGGCCAAGCCAATACTATGTTTCTCCTCTAAATACATGCCTATGATAAAGTTCAACTTATAAATCAGGCACAGTGAGATTACAACAAAAAATAATACAATGGAAGAAGTATAACAACATACTATAATAAAAGTTATGTAAATGTGGTCTCTCTCAAAATATCTTATTGTACTGTACTCACCTGTCTTCTTGTGATAATGCAAGATGATAAAATGCATACATGATGAGATGAAGTAAGATGATGTAGGCATCATGACATAGTATTAGGCTACTACTACTGACCTTCTAAAGATATGTCAAGAGAAGGATCATCTGCTTCAGCTGATCCTGGATCACAGGGCCATGACAATGTCAATGGCTGGACATTAGGAGGAGGTATGCTGATGGTTGAGGAATTATTTTCTGACCACAGAAACCATGGAGAGCAAAACTGCGGATAAGAGGTGACTACTGTACTATATTTCTTATGCCGCTGTAGTCAGCTGAAGACGTATTTCTTCAATAATGAAGCATCCACAGAATGAAGTTAAGATCAATCTCAAAACCCTGAACTAAGTAAGACCTCTTCCTCAACCACTATACCCTTTTCTGCATCACACTTAAAACTGAACCAGCAGAACCAATGAACTCACAAAACTGAAGCTCTAGCATCAACAGACTAACAAGAAAATATCAAACTTATCATTCTTTCTAAATCCCAAGTTTAGTAAGACATTAAAAGCACAACTTAAATGAAATTTATAATGCCATTTACCTGTTTTGTTTTGGTTTTTTTAACGTCTGTTTCTGTAAGCATAAGTATATATTAATATCACCTAAACCTCAAGCTAAAATAAATCTTTCTAATATAGACTACAAAAAAAGATTATGAAGCATAGAGGAAACAAGAACTGTTTCAGAACTCTCCGATGTCTTTACATTTTGTAAAGATAAAGATTCCCCTTAAATCTGTATATATTTAAATAGCAAAGCTAAATTACAGATGAATATATAAATATAAAGCAACATTTTTTCATCTGAAGATACAAAGCACTTAAGAAACAATCTTGAGATTTCCATGGACTTCATAAATAAGATTGGGGCTCAAAAGTAATTAAAATTCCTGCTTTTTATGTACCCTAGGGTATCCATACCCTAAACCCCATTATTTTTTCAAATGGAACTCAGCTCAAATCTTAAGAAAATATGGCTAATGGCAAATAATATATAATATAAAAATAATAGATGCCTAAATTGGACCAATCAATATAGCTCATACAAAAATATTTAAACCAGGACTTCCGGCCAAGATGGAGGCACAGGTGGAAACACTATGCCTCCTCACACAACCAAGTTTAAAGAAAATAAAGTTGTAGTAGCTAAAACACAGAAAATTGAACTGTATAGAAGTCCAACAGCAACAAACCATTCAGCCAGACCGGTAAGAGGGGCAGAGTCAGCAGCTGGTGGAGCGGAGTCGGGCAGGCAAAAGCCGCCTGACCGACCCAGAAGCACGGGCAGCAGTTGGCGGATCCCAGGTGTGGGGTGGCAGCAGGCAGACCCAGTGGGGGCACAAGGTGGCTGGCTGACCGCAGTCACACATTCGTGCACAGATAAGCCAAGGGAAGGAGCGAGCAGTGAGACAGACCACACAGGCTAGGGCTCCAGCAACAGGAATTAGAGCCTGAAAGCACCAACTGGAAAAACTTTTGGGGTTGAGGTGCCAGGAGAGGCTCCCAGGCTCAGAGTTTGTTGGAGAGACCCACAGGGTCCTGGAGGGTGCACAGGCCCACACAACTGGGAGCCGGCACCAGGGGAGCGAGGTTTGCTTGTAGGAAGCAGCAGAGGGGACCAAAATCTGAGAGAGAAAATGTGTAACAAGAGGCGCCATTGCCCCTCTCTGACCCCGCCCCACATACAGCATCACAACCCAGCAAAGTGGGTTGCCCTGCCCTGGTGAACACCTAAGGCTTCACATCTCATACATAACAGGCGCGAACAAATCAAAACATTACAGCTCAAGAACAGCTCAAAGCCCCAGAGCCAAAACTTCTAAGCGACCAAAAGATAGCCAGCCTTTCAGATGCACATTTCAAAACACTGGTGATCAGGATGCTCACAGAATTGGTTGATTTTTGTCACAAATTAGAGGAACAAATAAAGGCTAAACTAATGGAAATGAGGAGAAATGCACAGGAAAACAATAGTGATGGAAAGGAAACTGGGGCTCAAATCAAGGGAGTGGACCAGAAGAAAGAAAAAAATGACCAAACAGAAAAGAAGGAA
Organism: Sturnira hondurensis; assembly: GCF_014824575.4. Lineage (NCBI taxonomy): Eukaryota > Metazoa > Chordata > Mammalia > Chiroptera > Phyllostomidae > Sturnira > Sturnira hondurensis. The sequence continues at coordinate 1,142,383 of NW_028073751.1, forward strand.
GAAACAAGAATTCAAAAAAATGAGGAGAGGCTTAGGAACCTCTAGGACATCTTTAAACGTTCCAACATCCGAATTATAGGGTTACCAGAAGGGGGAGAGAAACAGCCATGAGTGGAAAACTTACTGGAACAAATAATAAAGGAGAACTTCCCCAGTCTGGCAAAGGAAATACACTTCTAGGAAACCCAGGAAGCTCAGAGAGTCCCAAAGAAGTTGAACCCAAGGAGGAACACACCAAGGCACAACATCATTACATTAGCCAAGATGAAAATGAAGGAGAGAGTCCTAGAAGCAGCAAGAGATAAGGAGACAGTCACCTACAAAGGAGCTCCCATCAGACTGTCAGCTGATTTCTCAAGAGAGACCTTACAGGCAAGAAGGGGCTGGAAAGAAGTATTCCAAGTCAGGAAATTCAAAGACCTACAGCTAAGATTGCTCTATCCAGCAAAGCTTTCATTTAGAATGGAAGGGCAGATAGAGTGCTTCTCAGATAAGGTCAAATTCAAGGAGTTCATCATCACCAAGCCCTTGTTATATGAAATGCTAAAGGGACTTATCTAAGAAAAAGAAGATAAAAATATGAATAGTGAAAGGACAGCAAACTCACAGTTATTAACAACCACACCTAAACAAAAGCAAACTAAGAAGTCAGCTAGATCAGGAGTGGAATCACAGAAAAGGAGACCACACGGAGGGTTAGCAACAGGGGAGTGGGAGGAGGAGAAGGGGAGAGAAGGTACAGAGAATAAGTAGCAAGGATGGTAGGTAGAAAATAGATGGGGGGAGGGCAAGAATATTATGGGAAATATAGAATCTAAAGAACTTGTGACACATGGACATAAACGAAAGGGGGGATGGGGGAATGGTGGGGGAGGGGTGTGCAGGGTAGAGGGAAATGAAGGGAGGGAAATAGAACTGTTAATAGCATAATCAATAAAATATATTTTTTAAAAAATATTTAAACCACTGGTTCTCAAAGGGTGGTCTGAGAACCAATAGATCAAATATAGAGAACACAGGTTTCTTCCAATACATTGGCATGATGATGCTAATTCAATGGTAGAAAAAACTGTTTGGGGTCTTAGTATAAAATCAGGCAAGCTATACCAAAAAGTCCCATGGTGACTGCTGTCTTTATTACCACCCAATTGCAACTTTTTTAAAAAGAAGGCCAGTCCTTGATGAAGAAACAGTAAAAAGTATTATTTTATTTCAGCCCTTGATTACATTTCTTTTTAATATTTAATGTGACAAAATGGGAAGTATACTCTAAGCATCTAGGCTGCATAGCTTAATACAATGCCTGTTTGTTTGAGGTGAGAGCTAAACTTATCATGGAACACCATTTTTACTTGAAAGAAAGACTGATAAACTATCGTTATTCCAACTTAAATACCTGGCAGACATTTTCTCAAAAATGAGCAAGATTCTCAGTTCAAGAAAAACAACTGACGGTATGGATAAAATTCAAGTTTTCAAGCAAAAATCAAAACTGTGGAAAACACGTACTCTCTATCATATGAACCAGCGACCCTTTGGTTCACAGCCCAGCACTCAATCCACTGAGCCACACCATCAAGGTAAAGATTTTTTTATATATAATTAGCAGTGACTTGAAGAACATGAATTTTCGATATAGCATCATTTGGAAGATAGTAAGTCAGTGAAGCAGTTTTTCCAAATGACCAGTAAACAATGTCACAAAATCAAGTATGGGTAAAGATTCTCTCAAAGTGCGAGACAGACCAATGGATTACAGTATGAAAAATTCAGATATGATTTCCAGTTCCACATCACAAATAACCTTTAAGAAACTACCACTAATCTAGTTTTGGTATACTGTCAAATAAAAATATCCACAATTATCCAAAAAGGCTACAAAAATTCTCCTCTTTTTTTTCCAACTACATACTAGAGTGATGCCAGATTTTCTTCAAATATTTTAACAACAAAAAAAGTCAACAAATTAAATGCAGAAGAAAATGTGAAAAATCCAGCTATCATTAAGCTGGATATTAAAGATATTTTTAAAAATGTAAAACAATGCCACTAAAAAAATTTCTCAAGCAATTCTACTTCCAAATGTTCTGAAACGCTACCCAACCCAACTAACATACAGATAATACAAACTTTAAAAAATATATAGAAGAGGTCATATTTTTAAAGAAAGGTGATATACTCTGTAACAAATTTTCTTAGCAATACTGCTTCTCTAAATTTTTCTTGTTGCTCTTTCTTATACATAAACCAATCTTTCACATACTGTTACAATTTGTTTGATTTCGTGCTTAAATGACTCTACATCTAGAATGACATGCTGAAAAGCCAAAAGTTCTTTTAACTGAAATACTACCTTGTTGATGCCGTAACACTATTTGGTTCCAGGATGCTTTCAGTCATCCTTAATTGTACCACCTCTGGCATATCATTTGATTTTTCTGCCCCCTCTTCTGGAAGTTCTTCTATATGCTCCAATTTTTCATCTTCCTCTTCTTCCTCAGAAAGTTCATTAACCTATGTAAAAGGAAACTAAGAATTAAAACTTTATGAAACTACTAACTAACATTATTAAAGATATACTATTCTGAGAAAATTTTAAACACAACTCATTTTTTACTTCATTTCCTAGGACCAATTTCTGTTATGGAACAAGTAATTGCAACCTTTTCCACAGTAGAACAAAACTGCAAACCAGATATACAGACCATTTAAAGTTAATGATTAATTACATTATTAGTATATCCCTAGAAACATGCATAAGAAGGTAAATTTTTTGAAAAAGCTTGCATATTGCAGTTAGCTAACATAAAGAAATCTTCATTTCGTAATCAATTAGTTTTATAAATCTAATAGTTACAAAAACTTCTAATTGATCTAATTTCCAGACGCATTAAACAAGTGATTTTAATACAGAGTAAGTATGGGAGAGGGGGAGGGCACAGAAATTTTGCCTTAAAAGTGTTAACTATGTTTAGAAAACTTCAGCTAACTTCTAAATGATTCAGATTGAAATTCTTCATGAAGAGACTGGATGCTACAATGAAGGGAAGACACATGACCATTAAACCCAACTCAAGGTTATAATTCTCTTTCTGTCAGGGGCTGTAAGATATCTTCCATTATCAACTACCCAAATATATTATCACACTAATAAAAAGACACTGGAATATTACAGAAAAAAATTAACAAAACATTTTCAAATGAGAAATTTTAAGATATCCCAAAGAAAAAACTACCCATAGATGATCTTGACATCTTTTATAAACTAACACTAGTCCTGGGGTGGAGGGAACAAGAAGAAAAGAAAAAGGACTCATGGACATGGACAACAGTGTGGTGCCGGCAGAGGGGAGGGCAGAATAAGGGGGCTAAACAGTAATGGAAAAAAATACAACAGATTAAAATTTAGAAAGGTAATGCTAGTTATAAACACCAAGTAGTAAAAGTATACTTTCATCCACTTTAGTCACATACACTCAAAATACCTAGAATAAATTCACCACTACAGATAACTGGTGTTCTTCCTGAGAGACAAATAGAGTCACTAGAATATTCTCAGAAAGTAAAAGGAGAAAGGATATTACACTACAATATTCTACCACATTGCTATCCTAATCAGTAAAGACAGACTGCCTGCTTTCAAGCATAACACAGTATGTAGTTAAAAGCCAAGCTTTGTAGGGGAAAGATTTATGTTCATATCTCTGTGTGCTCTTAACTGTCTCTGTCAACTTATTTAACTTCCCACAGCCTATGTATAAAATGGAGGTGCTATCTACCTACCTTAAGATCTAATTAAAAGGATTAAATGTATGTAAACTCTCCAGCAGTGTGTATACATAAGAGAATAACACCAGTAATATTTATCATTGTAACTGTAATTATCTTATCTCTGTATAGCATAGATCCTAGTTTCTACAAGTAACATCACTCTTTGTAGGAATGAAGAAGCTTATCTGTCATCCAAACTACCTAAAGCAGGAGCTCTCAACCACTGGTGTACCATGGTCACTAAAAACTCATTATTAACAAGAGTTAATGACCTCTATTTGTGAAGCATTTACTTTATACACAAAGCATATGATGCAGATTCTCCTGAATTTGTTGTGCTTGTAAATACCATCCCTCATCTACCACTTACCATATATAATAATGATAAAAAAACTGAAAATCATCAGCCTAAGTGGTTATTAACTGAGAAGATTTATATACAAGGGTGAAATTTCCAAATAATAGATCAGTGTTTAAACTGGAGCAACTGAAAAATTATCCTCTGTTTCCATCTATGATCTTAATTAGTGAAAGTAAGGAATGTACTTGGTGACCCAAATAAGAAAAGAACTGACATGAAAATACCATTTTTTTGCAAGTACAAAATGGGAAGTATTATGGTTGAATAACGAGGGTTTGGACACAATAATGGACTATTTTTGAAAAATTTTAAAGGCAGCTATATAAACTCTGAATACATGAATATTTTATTCAGTCCACAAACTTCTGGTTCAGAGGTACTGCTATTTTAATATATTACATCATACATTTTAAAATCAGTTTGTCTACTGTCAACAGCTCTTAGAACTACAGACGCCTTATACTCAATTATACTGAATACACTGTATTTAATTAGATAATTTGTGTGAATTAATTGGCATTCTCCAATATTTTTACCAATAATCACACACTAAGATATAATATGAACAATGAACTATGGGTTTTTCTTCTCTCCCTCCCAATTCCCAGGCCTCCCAATGTAACTTCCTGCAATAAGAATTGACTAAATTAGCCCTGGATAGTATAGCTCAGTGGATTGAGCCTGGGCTGCAAACCAAAGGGTAACCAGTTCGATTCCCAATCAGGGCACATGCCTGGGTTGAGGCCACATCCCCAGATAGGGGCATGCGAGAGGCAACCATACATTGTTGTTTCTCTCCCTCTCTATCTCCCTCCCTTCCCCTCTCTCTAAAAATAAATAAATAAAATCTTTCTTTAAAAAATGAAGGGAGGGCCCTGGCTGGTGTAGCTCAGTGGATTGAGCACGGGCCTGTGAACCAGAGGATCGCGGTTCGATTCCCAGTCAGGGCACATGCCTGGGTTGCAGGCCAGTTCCCTGCAGGCCCGTTCCCAGCAGGGGACACACGAAAGGCAACCATACATTGATGTTTCTCTCCCTCTCTCCTTCCCCTCTAAAGATACATAAATAAATAAAATATTTTTTAAAAAATGAAGGGAGGGAATGTATATGGGTAAGAGCAAGTATTTTACTGTATATTTAATTTTTTAACCAGGTGAATTATTATTTACTAAAAACAAGTAGCAGCCCCAACCCACATCTAAAATGTAAATAACTCTGTAATAAAAGTTTGACTGCCAAATCATTTCACTAAAGTGCAAAAGAAAAACTTCCACACAGAATTAAATAACAAATTCTAAATCTAAGTGCGGATTAATGTGGCTTTATAATAAATTACAATTACTCAGTATCAATATTCTCATTTCATAAATGAGAAAGTAACTAAGGTACTTGTACAATATCAACCAAGGCATAGCAGTAACATAAAACATATCATATCCTGAAAAATAGATTTTAATATTCAGGAATCACAAGAGTTTTAAAAAAAAAGGAATCATAAGAGTTAAAAAATTAACTCTAACCTAAACTTACTCTCCTGACGTTTCCCATTAATGACAATAATTGCACTGCTATACTGAATTGCTACTTTAACTTTAAAAAAATAAAGCTTTGTTTATTTAAGAGTTTGTGTGAACTCTGTATTAAATCTTTCCCTCTACCCACATTCTGCTATGCTAGCAGTTTCTTTGTACAGACAAAAAATAAAAACAAAAACAAAAACCCACTATTCTTACAAAATAAACAATGCTTAAGTTAACAAAGAAAAAACAGAAAGAAACCACAAAATCTCTACTATATATTCTGGCTTCAATGCCTTTCTCATATTACCCTAATTGAGGACAAGAGGTTGTTCAGAAAAATATCACATTCATATACTACATGAATGTAGATGCTCAAAAATAATACCCAAAAGAATTTCTTCCAATTTAGAATTTAAAAATTCCACCAAGTTTGTGCCAAGCCTTCTTTTTTAAATTCTCTCTCCGAGTAGAATATTTAAAATATTCTCACCTGTTCAGTAATTGAACTCAAATCATTAGATGAAAAATCTTCCTCTTCATTTTCAAAAAACTCATAGTAATTTTCCAGAAGTCCAGCCATTATCCTACTCACTATTTCTTGCTCTTTCAGATCTTCCACATCTGTGTAAATGCTAAGAATAAAAGTTAAATTGAACTGAAATTTCAAAACCAATCACAGGTAAAGTTAGAAGACGACCAACAAGCCATTTTATGACTCTTACGCTGAATCTGAGCAATTTATGTCATCATTCTGTGCCCCAGTTTTCCTATCTGTAAAGCCTGCCTAATTTGTATCCAGTTCAAAAAATGCTAGAACAAACTAGATCTACTATAAAAAACAGTGGTTCATCGAGCAACCTGATCCTTGGAAGACAGCAAATAATTCTATTTCATAAATTCAGTTTTTATTTAATTAAACAAAAATTCATAAACTTACTGGAAGACATCTGGACCAAAGACAGCAGCCAAAGAGTTTGCAGACCAAATTTCTTCATGATGTGATGCTACATTGGCTAGAAATCTACACAGAAACTTTAACAAACTGTAATTAACAGGTGGAAGCTGTTGCAAGAGGAACCTCAACTTTCTTCCAAATTCATCTTCGTTATTATAATCTATAAAACATAATGACAGGTTTTTTTTAATGAAGTAAAAGCAAAGCTCAGATATTTTGCCAGGTTCACATAATTCCACCCACTCTCTTTTTTATTGTAACAATTCAAAACCTCTTCACTTCCTCTACTAGAGGCCAAATGCCCTTGGGCTTTGCATCTCACTTATTAAGTGCAATAGAAGAGGTGGAGAGAAGGAACTGTCAACCCCTCAATTGCTGGAGGATGTTTTCCTCATCTATTACTCATAGGCCCTAATTCTCCTATTTATTTATTTTTTAATTCTCATCATATTATCTCTTGCATGACTGTACCTGTATTTCCAAATTAGTGTCAACTCTAACAAGTCAAAATACACTGACCAATACCAGTCAACACCAAGTATTAGGGATCAAAGACAGGCAATTTAACCTTCTAATAATATCAGTGATACTTTTCCACTGGAAAGAATGAGAAAACAAGGAAAAAGGTGAGAAAGACTTTCTTCTCCCCTGACATCCCAAAATGAACAATTAACCTGAGCAATATCAGTACAACTAAATAAAAAGAAATCTCACTTCTTATTTTTTTCCTCTAGGCTGGTTTTGGATTGTCATGCAAGTAAATTTTCAACTAGCAGAAGCTAGATCCTCTGTTTATATCAATGAGTTTTCATGAACTGGAAATGGCCCTGTACCAATGCCACTGACTTTCAGGGCTCCACCTGGGCTCCACTTAAGAGGTAATTCCTCCTGGCTGGTGTAGTTCAGTGGATTGAGCGCGCGGGCCTGCGAACCAGACAATCGTGGTTCGATTCCCAGTCAGGGCACATGCCTGGGTTGCAGGCCAGTTCCTGGCAGGGGCCAGTTCCCAGCAGGGGATGCATGAGAAGCAACCATACATTGATATTTCTCTTCCTCTCTCCTTCCCTTCCCCTCTAAAAATAAATAAATTTTTTTTTAAAAAAAGAGGTTAATTCCTCAGAGGTACTCTCAAAATGAAGTAATTTATTCCTCCAGTAGTGAAAATGCATCTAATTTTTAAAACTCTTTTTCTTCTGGCCCTTAAAATTAATTTTAAAATTAATATTTGGTTAAAAATTCTTAATAACAGGGGATGATCATGATATTGGCTACCTGTGCAAAATAAGACACATATAAGAAACTTATCAGGAAAGAGTAGTCACATGAGTTTTACTTAAAATTTAAAATGCAACCAATAACAATTCTCTCTTTCGTAATATTACCACTGTCCCCATCCAAATACATCAGGAACTCTAATTTTATAGTTAGATGGAACAGTCCCTGGATTAACATTTTCTAACCCACCGTGCCCTTATTATAATTTATGGAAATTTTTAACCTGAACATTTAGCAGAAAAGGATTATTTAGAAAAACCACATATACCAACTCAAAAAATACATGCAAGCAATTAACATTATCACTATGATAACTATAGCAACATTAACAAATTCATACAATCCTCTTTAATTTTGTTTCACTTATCATCTAACATACCCATATATTTATTTGGTTTACCATTTATTTTCCCTCTATCTCCCCTTATGCCCTTCAGAATTTTAGCCCAATGATAGCAGACACTTTCATCCAGTTTTGCTTGCAACTGCATTCCTGGAATCTGTAACAGTGCCTAGCACATAGCAGATATTCAATAAATATTAGCTGAATAAGCAAAGTAAGTACACAATCACCAAAAAAGATGCTGGACTACTAAAGTATTTGATTAATTAATGGGGTGGTGGATTGTAGGCAATAATGTTTTTTTAAATATTTTATTTATTTATCTTCAGGGAGAGAGGAAGGGAAGGAGAGAGGGAAAGAAATATCAATGTGTGGTTGCCTCTCATGTGTCCCCCACTGGGAACTGGCCTGCAACCTAGGCATGTGCCCTGACTGGGAATCGAACCAGCGACCCTTTGCTTCACAGGCCCACGCTCAATCCACTGAGCTATACCAGCCAGGGCACAATAATGTTTTTACTTAGAGTACACAGTCCATGTTGCTCTACTTTTGTCTGTGTACATTTCTACTACACAAAACTGTTTATACCTGTCAGGCTGCTTCTAAAGTCTTCAAATAAGGCAAAGAAGCATTTCAAACACACACATACACATTCATAAATTACACACCTGCTTAAATTTCTTTCCTTTTGAGCCTACTTCCTAGTTAAATTATATCCTAGAAAAAATATATGTACATATCAAAGAAGCTTCCCCTGACTAGCAATACTTTCAGGCATCAGTTACAAAACTGGGAACTGTACTTTCTAACAAAACAATGTATAAGTAATTGGGCAAACCATCACGGTCTAAAACCAGAAGCTGACAAAATTTGACAAATCAATGGAATGGTTGGCTGTCATAACTTGGGGGAAAGGGGTACTAGTGGCATCTAGTGAGTAGAAGCTAGGGATCCTGACAAACACCCTCCAATTCACAGGACAGTACCCTGTAATAAAGAACTGTCTAAAAATATCAACAGTGCCAAGGTTGTGAAATCATGGAGATTTTTAAATGATTTTTCTTCTATACTGATTCCACTCCAACTGGAAACTACTTTAATCACCACCAAAAACCTAGTCCAACAAGAGCAATTTTTTCTTTATTTAGCTGGGGGACAGATGACCAATTTGATATTTATTTCCTTCAGGCAGGTATCCAAGAACAAGCCTTAGTTATATTTTAAACCTAGAATTAACACTGTTCTGGTTTCTGCTAGGAAGTCCTATCAAACCAGAGATAACTAATATCCTAAGCAACCCCACTGGCTATTATTGGATACTCTGCCACACACAACACTGCATATACATTTTTTGTTGTTGTTGTTGTTCCTTCTTTCCCTACCTTCCTACTCCTTGTTCTTATCTCCTGCCTTTCCTCCTTTGAACCCTATAGCCTTGATCAGTTATAACAAGTAAACAGTACCACAGGAATCTAACAAGTTGCCATTCCTTGACTAGACCATAGAACCTCAAAGAGCTTATGTTTTACATAAGAAATGTAATCTCAGAACTATTTATGGGAACATAAGAAATAAATCTCAGAACTATTATACTACAATTACCACTTACATGTCAAGATTTCTAAAAGGTAAGGATTCTGAAATTAATGTTCAATGACTGATTGGTAAAAGTCAAATTTTGTTACCTTGAGAAAGCTGCATCAAGTGAATATGCAAACTGCCAGGGATAACAGGTTCAGGAAGTTCTTGGAGGAAAAACCTAAGAAGACTAATAGCTGAGGGAACATCTGCTTCCTTAACCAAATCCACTTCTTCTCCACTGTCGTATCTCTGCCGAAGCCACTCCACTGTCTCAGCATTCCCATTGACTTGAAAAAGTCCTTGTTGCTCCAGACCTCCTACATTAGTTCAAGCCAAAATTAAATAAACTTCAATTTCAATTACTTGGTCATATATTCATTCTCCAATCAACTTAAAATACTCAGTTTTGGAAAGCCATTCTTGGCTCCCCTGACCAGGCTAAACACCTTCCAATTATACCTCCAACTATACATTTAGAAACATACTAACTCTGTCCTGATGGATATTCTATTTTATCCCACCCCCTATTATCCATTAAAAAGAATCCTATTACCCACCCACTAAAAAAGGCTCTATGCCGGGCATTTCTGAGTATAAAATATACTGAACATTAAAAAAAAGGAATTTCTATTGTTTTTCCTTACTATATTTTGGATTTTCCATGCTTTAAAAAAAATGTCCATGGTCAAAAGGATAATTGTGTTCATTAAAGCAAAGGCTAGCCCTCAAAGGAAGGAAACGTATACCATGTTCCTCAATATAGTCCACAACGTGGCGGACTATGAACGGAACCTCATTGTCTGGATGTCCTCCCTGCTGCAGCTCATCAAGTGGAATTCCAAATATTTTGTTAGCAAGAACGGAGTTGCAGTTACTCAAGGAAGGGGAGGAGCTCTTCCTCATATCTTTTTTGCAGCCAGAAATCAAAGCTGTCTTTTCTGCCAAATGAAAAACAACAACAACAAAAAAGACTATAATGATTAACCTGTGGCAATATGACTAAATACAGTAAAGAAAAAGGTTGTACACTTCAGTGTGTTCTCATCTATTAAATACGCTCCAGTTCATCATGCTCATAATGGGTTCTACAAATAAAGTTCAATACAATCATCTAAGCATTTTCTAATGTGTAGGGTTAGTTCTGAATACTCCATTTAGCACTTGCATATTTATAAAACAATGGCAAAACTAATCGTTAAACTTAACAAAGGACATAAATGTCCCAAAGACAAATTAAGAGGCAAATCTGGCTCCAATAACACCTTTACTGACTGACCTAGTTCATTAATGACACAGGAAAAAAATCAACTGAATTATTTCTGGACTCTGTTATATGAAGCTCATCTAGTCCCTCCATTCATTAACCACCCAAATAGGAAAGAATCACTTTTACAATGTGATAGGCTAAAAATCACTTTATAAACAATGGGCTAATATGAACAAGATTAACCAGTTCTTTTTTCTACATGACAGAGCAGCCATTTTATGTCTTTATAAACAAAGAAAATTTTTCAGTTCTTAACATTAACTTTCTATGAGAATGTTCTTTTATCAATCCTGTTTCATCATTATTCAAAATAAAAAATCTGCACAGCCAGTCTAGTTCAGAAGAACTAAGTCATTTGTCTTAACTTTGTAGGAACTGTGATCAGTAAAGAAGCAGGGGGAGAAAACAATGTTTCCAATATCAAAACACAATCCCCCCCAAAATTCACTTTCTAAAATAAACATATAACTTCATGTAGAAAAGAATTATATTTAAAAGAAAGAAAAACTCTTTCCAAAGTTGATAATAAACAAAATGACAGAAACTGAGTTTTAACATGTCAGAGAAACAACTCCTTTTGCACTACAAGAGAAAGATAACAGAGCAAAAAAATTAATCTGCTCAATATTCTGAAATTTTTACAAAAATAAGGACCACGTGTAGAATAGATGTACCCACTGGATTAAGAGAGTATTGCAACATGACTGGGAAACAAATCCACCCAACTTATAAGAACAGCAGACATTAATTTAGGGACAGCAAAAAGCCATAAATTTAAAGCCGTAAGTTTTAAATAAGCAAGATCCATTCTTCAGCACATCTAGAGTCAGCTAATGACTACGAAACCTCAAATTAATAATCAGTAATAGGAGGTAAACTGCAAAATCTCTGTGGATTCATACAGCATGGGATAATTACCATTTTGAAAACTTACCTTTGAGTACTTAAACACCTAAGTTTAAAAAACGGATTCTGCACCAGCTACCCTCACCGAGCAAGCATTCATTTGTCATTTATGGCTGTTTGAGATTATGACAGAAGATCAGCCTGTAGTTCCTCATTGAAGAAACGCAGAACTCGATCAGTACTTCAGCAGTTAATCTAGAGGGGGAAAAAACAATTCTTTCAATTTCCCACATCTTTTAACTGTGAAAAGAGACCAGAATAATAAGCAGTGAGGTTCACTTAGGAAGGTGCCTATACTAAAAGGCATTCTTCTGCCTAAAGTATCTATGACCTACTTAGAAACAAAATCTTGCACAAACCTTAGAACAATGATGGCTCATCAGGGTAAGCATCTTTCTCACAAAAAGAAATAACAGAATCATACAGGAGAATCTTTGATAGTACACACCTTCAGGGATTATACTATTCAAAGAATTTTCCACAATGGACCCATCATTTGTACCCCACTCAGTTCCATTCCACCCTCCTATACTCAGAACAAAACATAGAAACATTTTCAGATCAAAGAATAAAAGATATAATTTTAAGACTGGAACTTCATTCATGTACTTTATTCTTTTCTTTTGATACAACAAATATTTTGTTAGCAAGAACTAGCTGTCTGAACTTTCTGATTTGGAAAGGCAATCATACATGTTGGAAAAGAACAGTTAAGAGAAGCAGAAGGGCACACCCTCAAGTATCAACTCCACCATTCTATAGGTGTGACCCTGAACAACTTCCATGTTCCTAAGCCTAGGTTTCCTTAGATGAAATAAATACCTACCCATCTATTAAGTTTAAATGAGATAACACCATATTTTGCCACATATAATATGCACCCACGTTTCTCACCCAAACCTTCAGGGAAAAAAATTCTTTGTTTTAATTTTTTAATTCAATATTTTATTTATTTATATTAAGATATTTGTTTTTAGTACTACAAAGGAATTTTAGCATTTATTTTTGAACATATGGATATTGTTATTGCTTTCTACAGTTATACTTTTCAACACATGAGCATAAATAAAAGAATTAAAGACATTTATATAGATATAAAATTAGTACTGCCGATGCATAATGCACATCTTTATTTTTCCCTCAAAAATTTGGGCAAAAAAGTATACATTATATACAACAAATTACAGTACACACATATAATACACAGACAATCATTTTCCATTCTTTTCTTTGCATAAAGTGAAAAGACCAGCAAACAGGCTGGAGAGGGAGAAGGGAAAAGCATGTTCAGCAATATTTTTAAATCATCTGTGAATTCTCATAATCTATTTTAAAAATCTTTTAGTAAGCTCAGTAAATTGCACTGCAACATTCTGCTTTAAGAAAGTTCAGGTTTCAGATAAGCAGAAAAGCAGAAGGGTATTATCATTCAGTGCAGTTTTTTAAAAAATCTTAGTACACACACCTCTAGAAGGAACATTAAAAACTGAGGGGAAGGAAAACTACAATCCCACAACAAACCCTTAGTAGTGATTACCTCCAAAACATCCTAAAATGCCTGCTAAAACATGTAGTCTATTCATCTGAAAAATAGCTTCAAAGTTACAATTATTCCTCCTGTAGTATCTGTAGGGGATTGGTTATAAGACCCTCCTCAGAAACCAAATCTGAAGATTTTCAAATACCCTATATAAAATAGTACAGTATTTGCATATAACTTAAGCACACCCTCCCTACACTTTAAACCACCTCTGAATTATTTATAGTAATATAATGTAAATGCTATATATATAGTTGTTACACTATATTGTTTAGGGAATAATGACAAGGAAAAAGAGTCTGTACATATTCAGCACCAACCATCATAGGCCTAACTACATAACACACATCAGTAACAACAAGCTTTTTCCCCCCCCAGGTACCTTCCACCCACCCCTGAGCCAAATCCATGGACGAAGGATGCAGATACAGAGGGCCAATTATACGTAAGATCCTTGAGAGAGGTTAACTTAAGGGACAAGATGTTAATGAACTTAACATTAAAATTCAGTCTCATACCATCATGACATAAAGAAAAGGGGGACTTGCTTGGTGTATGATAAAGAAAGACTCACTGGCTGAGGCTGTCAGGGGCAAGCTCTCTCTATATATCACTAAAATGGCTACTCACTTAGGGTCTTGTTAGTGAGACCAAAACCCAGTTATCTCATCCTGTGTCGTCTACTACTCCCAGCCTCTAAACAATCTGAAAAGCATCTTTCCCACAGCAATGATGGGGCAGGAATCCATGAATTCATCAGTAAAAATTCATCCTGACTACTAGGAACACAAAGGCATAAATTTTTCAGCTGTTGAGTTTTTCTCCTTAAGAACATCGACAACGACAATGAAAACAACAGCAGCTAATATTACATGAGCAGTTATTATGTGCCAGGCAGTTCATGTACTTTACCTGCATTGATAAGGTATTATTATTTATTTAACCCTCACCCAAGAATACATTTATGGACTTTAGAGAAACATCAGTCAGTTGCCTCTGGTAAGTGGCCCAACCAGGGATCAAACCTGCAACTTTTTGCTGTACAGGACCATACTCCAACCAACTGAGCTACCCAGGACTAAGGTATTATTATCTTAACTCTCATTTTAATGAGACATTACATAGAGGTTTTCCAATTTACCCACAGTAATCCCAACTTCTAAGGATCAGAATCAGAATTTGAACCCAGAGAGTTTGAACTAAATTTAAATTCTGACTCTTAAAAGTCCTTGCTCTTAATCATTGAACTACCACTCTAAGTAAATTTTCACAACTTGTAAAGTGTCACAGAATTTTACATTTTATCACTCAACTGACCACAAAATCTATATATATTTTAGGTCATTTATTCCCAGCTTGTTTAAAGGTACTTACTAGCCAACAATTATTCACTGGAGATCTCTATCTAAGAGCATACTGCTAGGGCATTTGGACTGGAGCGGCCCAAAAGAACATTCCTGCAGACTGCAAAATAGTTTTTGACATTATTTAGTCCTGCTTCCCACCCCTTTCCAGAGCTTAAATTATGAAAATATTCCCTTCATATATGCAGTGAATTGAACAATGTCCCCCCAAATTTTATGTGACCTTAAGTGGAAACAAGATCTTTGCATATGTAATTAGTTAAGCATCTCAAAAGGAAATCACCCTAGATTTAGGGTGAGTCCTAAATCCAATGACTGGTGTCCTTATAAAATGACAAGACACACACCACGAGTAAGAAGGCCATATGAAGAGAGAGGAAGAAAATAGCAGGCAGTCACAAGACAAGAAACACTGAGAGCCACCGGAAGCTGAAAGAGGAAAGGATTCTTGCTTAGAACTTCTGGAAGGAGCATGGCCCCACCCACACCTTGACTGTAGACTTCTAGCCTCTCAATCTGTGAGAGAAAAACCTCTACTGTTTTATTAGAGTCACCACATTTGTAGTAATCTGTCATGGTATAGCCCCAGAAAACTAATGAAACATCTAAACTACAATATCCGGTTCCCCCTAAAAGGGGGGGGGAGGGAATAGCAGCTGGTACCACAGAAAAATATCCTAAAGAAATCTGATGAAATGTCTTGACAGGATCAATAAAATACATACACATCAAAAAAAGCAGTTAAAAGGCTTCACAAAGCCCAAGCTGGTGCAGTTCAGTGGACTGAGCACCAGCCTGCAAACCAAAGGGTCACCAGTTCGATTCCCAGTCAGAACACATGCCTGGGTTGTGGGCCAGGTCCCCTGTATGGGACGAATGAGAGGCAACCACACATTGACATGTCTCTTCCTCTCTTTCTCCTTCCCTTCTCCTCTCTATAAATAAGTGAATAAAATCTTTTCAAAAAATAGGCTTGACAAGGAGGATATCGTGTGTATACTTTCAAAATAACCAACAACTTCCAAAGGCATAATTTTATTATAAATCAAAACAGAGAAAAAGCCACCAAGAAAATCATTTTAAGTACAAGTGACAGTTGCCTAGCATGGCGGTACTGACAAAATAAAAACTCTTGAGTTTTACATCACATACTTTACTATGAAACAAGAGTGATAAAAGTAATGCAATTAAAGACCAATTATCAATAAAGCTGGCTGACAGATACATTCAGAAATGTGTACCTTCGTATATCAGCTATCAACCTGAATTCTGCCAAGGCTCAAGGAACTTCTGCATTTATGTATGACAGCAATACCTTTTCTTTTTTTTTTTTAAGATTTTATTTATTTATTTATCTTTAGAGGGGAAGGAGAGAGGAGAGAAACATCAATGTATGGTTGCCTTTTGTGCGTCCCCTGCTGGGAGTTGGCCTGCAGGGAACCAGCCTGCAACCCAGGCATGTGCCCTGACTGGGAATCGAACCGCAATTCTCTGGTTCGCAGGCCCGCGCTCAAATCCACTGAGCTATACCAGCCAGGGCAATACCTTTTCTTAATAGCATAGAATCTAAGTTTCAAATACCTAATACAATTAGTGAGGGACTTTTTATTTTAAATTTTATTTATTTATCTTTAGAAGGGAAGGGAAGGAGAGAAGGAGAGAAACATCAATGTATGGTTGCCTCTCATGTGTCCCCCGCTGGGAACCGGCCTGCAACCCAGGCATGTGCCCTGACTGGGAATCGAACCACGATCGTGTGGTTCGCAGGCCTGGGCTCAATCCACTGAGCTACACCAGCCAGGGCAGTGAGGGACTTTTTAAAAACGGTAGAACACCAACATCAATACCATAGCTAAAAGGAGATAGCATTAACTAAGCTCTTACAATATGTCGGGAACTATTTTGAGGACTTTAAATGTATTAACTCATTTAATCTTTACAGCAATCCTATGGAGTAGATACTCTCATTATATCCATTTCACTAATGAGAAAACTATTAAAGCACTGAGAACTTTATGGAGTGACAGAAATGTTCTATGTCCCAATTGCGGTAGTGGAGGTTACACTGCTTAATACACTTGTCAAAGTTTACAGAACTGAACAATTTAAATTGGTGAATGCTACCATATATAAATTATAATTCAAATAAGTTGAAAAATAAAGAGAACTGCAAAAAAAGTTCCACATCACTCTAATAGATTATTTAATATCAAACTTTTTTTTATTATAGAATGATACTTTTCCACCCACAAAAGAAAAATTAAAAAATGTCTTTTAACTATATTTCAAGAACCAATCCTGTTTGGCCCTTCTGTGCTATCTAGCACATCCAAAAATTATACATACTTTTCTATAAAGCATAACTAAGAAAAACAGATTAAAGCTGCACTTAAGACATAAATTTTAGACATCAGTTTAGAGACTTTTCAAAGCAAATAATTTTACAAAACACTGTAACAATAACATCTATAGTACACTAATAAAAGTTGTCTTTACACATAAGACAATCTTTGGTAAGAGCACTATCTCTCTAGATACATTATCGTTTTTGTATAAAGAGGTTCTTCTATCTTCAAACTCAAAGAAATAAATAAGAAACACCACTTTTGTCCAAAATGCTTTTGACAAAATAGGATACAATTTACAGAGGGAAGTTTAAAAGAGCTATCTCAAAATTGCTACCCCCCCCGCCCCCCCAAAAAAATCCCTATCACTTAGTATAAAGAGAAAAAAGCCAAGAGGGAGTTAGGTCTCAATAAAGACGGTAAACTGTGGGAACAGAGATTTAAGTTTGCAGACAACTGCTGCGTCTACCTCTAGGTCCGCGAAACAAAGCTTAAGGAAAACAAATACACCCCTGGCTCCATACATTCGGCTTTTCATTAGTGAGCTTTCAACAGTTCACCACAGCCAAGGAAAAGGCACCTCTTTCATTCTGTCTGAATAAGGATGGTACTACAAAAGCTGCCAATACGCTAAATAAATCCATGGTTCCTTCCTGGCCTGAGAAACTGACAAGGCATTCATTTGTCTGAGATTCTCCCTCAACAGTACACCAAGCAAACAGAAAGTTTGCTGACCTTATGTCTCAAACAACACATAACCTTATCTGTCAAGTGTTCATAGATGCTATCTGACCAGGAAAACACAAAGTCACTTAAATCTATTATTAGACTCATGATGACTTTGCCCTTAACTAATTTACCAAAGCATAACTAAGAATTCATTGGTAGAAAGCTTTTAAATTAAAGAGAACTTTAAAACTCAAAGTTTAGGAACTTCTTTGCCTTAGAAAAAGAAAACTATGAAGGACTTCTTGCAACAATTACTATCCCTATGCCTGAGGACTTGTTCATCTGTGTCCACTTTAACATACGATGTGTAGGCACAGACCTCCTCCATGGTGATTCCACAAAACAACAATGAACAATAGAATTACACATATTTTGTAGGACTACATTTGCCAAATTGTGGTACTAGATGCAGCACATATTTTTCGGACTGCAACTCATTAAATGTAAAACTCACTAAATGTGTAACAATTCACCTCAAGACAGCCCATTATTCCTCTCTTATTCAAAGCATTCAGGCAAAAATTGGTTGCCCCTAGAACTAATCTATTGGTAAACAGTCTTCCTAATTTTAACAAACTCTCAAAAGGATTTCATGGCCACAGTCAATTATTCTATAATTGATTTCAAACTACTAAAATCAAAAGTAATACAGCCAGAGGTAGAATAAAGCCAAACTACTAAAATCCCCTGTGACTAGGTCCCCTCACTTATCTCACCAATCTCAATACTAAAATCTAACCTGAATTCTCCTGTACAAAATTCCTGAATTTTTTCCTACTGCCTAGCACCCCCGACTCCAAATTTTATTATCAGAAAAAAACTATGAGCCCAGCCCTCGTATATTTATGTGTATTTCTAAGGTAGAGTAGTAAAAAATATACTAGCATATTATGCACATCATAGACATACACAAAAACATTTCAAGCTTAAAAATAAATAGAAACAAATTGTAATACACATACTCGATCAGGTCATCTGCCCATCCAAAGTGCCAGCACATTATTTTTAAGACCAGTGACCCAGAGCACTGGGTCTCCAAATTCACCTATAGACAGGGCTAGGTTTATTCAAAGTAGGTTTACAGTTGTGAGTATGCAAAATGCACAGTAACTCTTGTATTATTATTCATTAGTTATTGTATTATTTTCTACAAACCACTGAAAACCTACTTTTGCCCCACGCAATATAGAACACAAAGCCACAACCCCAATCCAGCATCCATGACAGCCTGGACTGGGCCTCTATATGAAATAAACTCTTCAGATGATTATAATGCATACAAAGTTTGAAGAACTTCTGGCATACAGGATAAACTCTAAACTCCACTGCATGGTCTACAAGTACCTCACCTACCAGGAAACTCTCCTTTCCCACCACTCCTCCATCTCACTCTACTATTCAGAAATAAATGCTTCCCTACTTGAAATTCACAGTCCACACATCTAGGTTTTGCACATATACTTTTTATACTTAGAACTCTAACTCAACAACACAACCGGCCCCATCTTGTTCATCAAACTTACACTCATCTTCAAGTCTCAACTCCAGCTTCCTGTCAAACCTTCCCTAACTTCCTGAGACAGTTCTCCATTGCTCCTAATGTACCTCTCACGTTTTTAGCAATTGCCTCACATAACTGAAAAGTATGTCTGTCTCTCAATAGAGGATCCTTGAAGGCAAGAAGCATGTCATTTCATGTTTGTATCGCCAAAGGCTTCACACAATGCCTGACACATAATTTAGTTTTTTAAGTAGGTGTTGAATAAAGACATAAATAAGAAGCAAATAATGTTGGCTAGTCCATGTTAAGAAGACTAACAAGATGGGGCACCTCCTACAGCAATTAAAAGCCGCCATACCTACCTCTAGCAATAACCAAAGATGATCAAATCAAGAAGGGAAAGCAACTATCATTTATGGAATATCTATACTCATTTTACAAGTTATTTCTCATACCAAGAATAATGCTGTGAAGCAGGCACTATTCCCTTTTTACATGTATTCTGAAGTCTCTCAGCTGAACTTCAAAATTTATAAACGGTGATGCTGGAATGTGTCACTGGATCTAACTGCAAATCTTTCTAATGAAAGTCTTAAGAAACCAGAACATTAAAATAAGCACTATTGCAGGGCACAAAGTACTCACTCACATTTACTTAGAAACCAGTCACAATTCTGACTCAAAAAGCCAAGGAGACCATGAAGTACCTGGAGTTAGTCTCCAAGATTAGATAAAGAAATTTCCCCAAAGGATGACCTCTTGAGATATCTGTCAAGAGAGATCTAGAGTTCTACACAGGTAACACATGACTACATTTAAAAAAAAAAAAAAAAGGAAATGGCTGGTGTAGCGCAGTGAATTGAGCGTGGGCTGTGAATCAAAGGGTCTCGAGTTCAATTTCCAGTCAGGGCACATGCCCAGGTTGCTGGCCAGGTCCCCAGGGAGGGCCACATGAGATGCAACCACACATTGATGTTTCTCTCCCTTTTTCCCTCCCTTCCCTTCTCTCTAAATATAATTAAATAAAAATTATATATATATATATATATATCATTAAAAAAAAGAAAGTAGAAAAAAAAAGGGAAAGAGTTTAATCCTACTTATGCAAGTGTGAAGAAAGGCCACACTTGAAATGCCTGTCTCCTGATTAAAGGGTAAGCCTGTAATGTGCTATGACCAGATGGCTCCCAATAGGTTCCCTTTCCCCACAGCACTTAAATGTCCCTGGTCTGCCAATTTAGCATGACATTCTATTAAATCAAAGTGAGTATCTGCTAAATTACCTCTTCCCACTAGGCATTAGGACAGTGATTGATTCTTTTTTAAAAATTAAAAGTACACAATTTTATATGCATAATAGAAAACATTCTAGTCAGTTATGTGTATGTGTATAATCTCAATTTTGACAAATGTTAACTCTTCAAGACTCCTCTATTCTAGTAACCTTTCACCTCTTCTGCCCTGAAAGCATGCACACCCAGGGCCTACCTTACACTAATGAGCGAGGTCTTAAGAAGACTTACCATTTCTTCTCGCTCATTAACACAAAACTACAACACACTTCTTTTTTTGTGTTCAGGGTATTAAGGGTAATTAAACAACCTGTCCAGCCAAATGAATCCCTTGAAATCACATTTCTCTTTTTGCGCAGACTTGTACAAAAACTGCTCTATAAAATGGGGGGAAGCTGGAATGTGAAAAAAAAAAAAAAGCACTGACTGTATTTATTTGTGCATCTATCTGTCTTCTCCACTAGATTGTTATCTTTGAGAGCTTTGTTCCCCCGGTTGTGAACACTAAACAGCAGCAGAAGCCAGTAACTGAACTGATTATCATTTCTGGTGTACTTGCAAGTTCACTGTCCAACTAATCCTCACAACTATCCCCTGTGATATAAGCAAGGCAGACAATCATTCCCTTTCTCAGAAGAGTAACAACAACAGAAATCTCAGCAAGGTAAAGAAACTGTTTCAAAGTCACTGAACTAGTGACTAGAACTTCAACTTTTGCTATCTTTTAGGTGCATGTTCTTCTAGGCAACAAGACTAAAGTCATTACTGAAAATTTTGTTTAAACTTTCATTGAAATGTATAAGGCCACACAAAGGTAATTCACAAAACATTTATATGTATAAAGCCACACAGAAGATAATTTATGAAACTTAAATATTCTGTACTTGCCAAAAAATTCCTTACTCAAATACAAATTCAGGATGGGCGGGATAGGACAAAATGGCAGCTGAACTACAACCCGGAAAAGATGGCTGACGTCAAACCAGAGAGCCCAAAGGCCGGGCTTTGCCAAAACAGATATCCGCATAGCAACCTGAGCCACCAGTGATATATCGCCACTTTGTTCAAAGGGGACCAATCCCCAGCTCCCACCAAGAGAGCCAACCAAAATAACCCCCCCACCACCACATTCCCTGCTTGGACGCGACTTCCCCAGCCCCACTCGGTGGACCAGAGAACCTCGCCCAAGTTCAAACCCCAATAAAGCTCTATACTGCCTAACTTGGTGTCTGATTGGCATTTCTTCCTCAGCAGAGCCTAAGAAAACCTTTCAATTAGTTTCAAGTGATTCTACAACCAACAATACATAAGGTGGTCTGCTTTTCCCATAAAACTTCTCTCATTTTATCTGATCATATATTTGAGCTCCTTTGCCTTTCCAAATTTATAATCCACTGTGACTAGCATTTGTTTCAAATTAGAACCACAAAGCACTTTGCCCTGCTGCCCTCCCCTGAAAAATATTAAGCACCTCCTATGTTGATCTCAAATGCTTTTTGGTTTTATTTTTACCTTTATTCTTCAACTGTACAGAACAGCCACTTGATACAAAAAAGCAAACATAAATATTGAAGAATAAGTAAACTCAAATTTTTCTATTTTTTTATTCCTGAAAAGAGCAATGATAGAAACATGACAGGCATCACCCTGAAACCTGCTTAAAAATAAAAAGATAAAGCCCTGGTTGGTGTAGCTCAGTGGACTGAGTGCCGGCCTGGGAATCAAAGGGTCACCAGTTCAATTGCAAGTCAGGGCACATGCCTGGGTTACAGGCCAGGTCCCCAGTAGCGGGGTGCATGAGAGGCAACCACACATTGATGTTTCTCTCCCTCTTTCTCCCTCCCTCCCCCTCTCTAAAAATACATAAATAAAACCTTTTTTAACGGAATTCTTTTTAAAAAAGAGCAAAGAGCTTGAGAAGACATTTCTCTAAAGATACAAATGAAAAGATGTTCAACATCACCATCTCCTAAAAATTCATAAATCAAAACCACAATGAGATACTACTTCACTCCCATTAGAATGGCTATTATCAAACAAATAAGCCACAAACAAAAAAGAAAAGTAACAACCGTTGGAGAGGAGAGGAGGAGAGGAGAGGAGGTGGAGAAGTTGGAACCCTTATGTACTGCTAAATGGGGATGTAAAAGATCTTAAAAAGTTATAACATAGAATTACTGTATCATGTAGAATAAACCCAAGGTATATAGAGTTGACTCTTGAACAACACAAATATTAGGGGTGTTGACACCCGTTCAGTTGAAAATCCATATGTAACTTTGACTCCCCTAAAATATAATTACCAACAGCCTACTGTTAACTGAAAGTCTTACCAATTAACATAAGCAGCTGATTAAAATATATTTTATATATTCATTATATACTACTTCTTACAACAAAACAAGCTAGAGAAAATCAAGGCAGAGAACAGAATTTAGTGAAAAAAAAATACTTGCATAAGTGGGGCCATGTAATTCAAACCTGTGTTTTTTAAGGGTCAACTGTACTCTTACATATATACCCAGAAGAATCAAAAGTAGGGATTCAAACAGATACTTGTGCACTAATGTTTACAGCAGCATTACTTTTGGCTTCACAAAAAACAAAAAGTGATAACAATCCAAACATCCATAATCAGATGAATGGATAAACATCTTATCCAGCCTTAAAAAGGAAGGAACTGCAAGTGGCTTCGAGAAGTGGAGAGGGTGAAATTGGATGTGTTTCAGGTAACACTGTACCTTGCCTTCCCCGTAACTATGTTCTGGATTGCCAATCAGGCCCAGTGGTTTGAGGATGTCATACAGCGAAAGAAGGAGCTGTGGCCACCTGAGGAGAACCAGTGTCATGAGCCAGAAAAATTCAAAGGGAAGATACAGAAGCAGCAGGAGTAGGTAGGTAGTAGGTAGTAGGTAGTAGGTAGTCTGTCCCAGCAGACCCACTGAGACTCCCAAGTGCCTGAATCCCACCCATGAAACAATACAATTCAGTTCTCTGTTTTTCATGAGGAAAAAAAGAGACGTGAATTCTGATACACACTACAACATAAACTTTGAAAACATGCTAAATAAAGACAATGTTATGATTTCACCTCCATAAATAGGCAAATTATAGAAACATAAAGCAGAAAAGAGGTTACCAGCTAGAGTGGGAGTGGAGAAGAATACGGAATGAGGAATTTGTTTGAAATAAATAAATTCTAGAAATGGAAATTGATAATGGTTGCACAATGATGTGAATGTGCTCAATGTTATTGAACTGCACATTTGAAAATGGTTAAAATGGTAACTTTTATGTATTGTATATAGTTGTAATTTTTTTCAAAGTATAGCTACAGCTATTATTTCCCCAATACTAAAGTTAGTGGACAATGGAGAGGGGAGCTGTGCAGATTGAGGTTATTCATAAATTATAATAAAAGCAGTTGTCATTTTACTGATGAAGAAAAACATTTCAGCCATTTTCTCTATCCCAAAACAATGGCATTCTAATGAAAAAATAAATAAAAAACATTTACTTCACCCAATGAAGCATTTTAGGCTACTGTGATATGCCTTTCTGTATCTTTCCAAGGATTTAAACTATGTCACAGATCCCTAATTTGTGACACAATTAAATTGGAATAAATACTACCTCAGCTTTAGCCCTGGCTGGTGTAGCTGAGTGGATTGAGCGCAGGCCTGTGAACCAAAGGGTCGTCGGTTCTATTGCCAGTCAGGGCACATGCCTGGGTAGCAGGTCAGGGCCCCAGTAGGGGATAGGTGAGAGGCAACCACACATTGATGTTTCTCTCCCACTTTTTCCTTCCCTTCCCCTCTCTCTAAAAATAGATAAACAAAATATTTTTAAAAATACTACCTCAGCTTTAAAAGCAGCACATATTAAGAAAGTAAGAAGGGGCCCCCAATGGATATACAAATAATGGCCAGTTCATTCAATTCCATTCAACAAGTACTTACTAAATGCATAGTACCTACAGAGAAACCAAGACCAAAAAGTATTGCAAGGTTACAAAAAGGAAAGTTGACGACAAAAGTAGGCTCACATTAACCCAGGAAGTCAGTAATACAAAACTACCCTTTACTGTCTGCCTTTTAAAAAGTTAAGTGCATCCCAGTTATTTAAAGTTCACAGTCGGCAATACTGTGACTCCGGTTGCCATTTTTAGATTATCAGGAACTTGACAGTAAGGTAATTGCCCAACACTTTAGGGTTTTTTTCCATTAATTAGATGGTTAATTAATTAATCACAATGGGGAACCGAAAGAAATTATGCAACTGCCTTTCTATAAAAGTCAAGATGATTTCTAATTTATTACAAACAAAACAAAGTTTACCAATTTTCCCACTGGGCAAGTGTGCCAACCGATTCAATTTCCTATAACCTTATCTCGGAAACCAGGCGCCCCATCTGAAACTTAACGCTTTATCCTCCGGCCTGACCTATGCAGAGTGCGTTCTGGACGAGTTCCCCCGAGCACCCACAGCCCAATTTCGGCTGCATTCTCCGAGTATAAGGAAGTCAGCAACCACTCATCTCACGTGATCTTTAAAAGGGGCGCAGGCGAGCCCAGAATAAACCACACTCCTTTTTTTTCCTGCATTAACTTCACTGCCCAGCATAAAGGAAGTGGGCAGGGAGATGGCGCAGGGCCGGGGTGCAGGGGAGCCTAGAAAACAAGCGTGGGTGGCTGTGCCTTCTACTCTGGAGGAGCTCGGAGAAAAGGCACACCCCGCTCACGCGCACTGCAGCGGCTGGAAAATCGAAGACTGCCACACACCCCCCCCCCCAGCCAGGGGCACGGCTTCCCCCCCACTTGCTCGAGGGAAAAGGGGGGGTCTTCTCTACGAGAGCCCCACGTGCAGGGTACTGCCCAGGGTCCCCAGCACCTTGACGTGCAACGCCCTTGAGCACTGCACGGGTGGGACACGGCGCTGGTGGGACACGGCGCTGGTGGGTGGCAGAGGGGGGAGAACTGAAGCGACCGGCGACTCGCGCATGCGCAGATACAGGCGCCCGCCCGTTCACCTACCGTTGGAACCGCGACGCCCCGTTCCCCGGCCGCTTCTCCAGGACACGCGGCGACGGCAAGAGGACGAGAACTGAGGCCTCAAGCGGCTCCGCGGCCGGCGAGCCTCTTCCTATGGAGGCAGCTGGCGGGAGGCTGAAACGACGGCTGAGGCACAGGGCCAGCCCGGTAAGCGACCCCCGGATGCCCCCGGCGGTGGCGGCGGCGGAAACGGGAAGAGAGAGAACAAGAGCGGCGACGGAGGCAGCAACTGAGGCGCAGAGCCTCCCTAACGGCGAGCGGGAGGAGAGCGGAGGGAGCAGGGCGGGCAAGGGGCCGGGCCGGACGTGACGTGCGCTGGAGGGGCGGGGCGAGGGCGCCGAGGGGGTTGGGGAGCTTTGCATTCCCTATCCGTCTGCATGCAGTCTGAGGGTTTCGGAAGCTCAGTTATCATCCCAAATTTGGGCCGTAGGTTATAGAGCAAGAAGTCGGGCACGGGCCTGAGGGAGGTGTCTGGGGGGGGTCCTCAGTCTGAGAGGTAAGAACGAAGATAGAGGACACTGGAGAGGGGATGTATGAGATATAAAGGACCAATACGGAAGACAGAGGTCGCGTCTAGTCTCTGCGGAGGGGGTCGGACCCCTGCTGCAGAGGCCGAAATAACCCTGTGCTCGAGTCCAGGTTAGGAGCCCCGAGACCTTAACCGAAAACCGCCGGGCAGCCCGAGGCGGTGACTCAGGTTTCTATTCCCAGCGATGGGTGTTAGTTCTAGGACCATGCCCAGCCCCAACCTGCCTCTTTACTTAGGGATAGGACCCAGAGTCCAGAGAGAGCAAAGATGCTTCTGGCGCCGAGGGAGTCTGGAGGGAGTCTGGGAATATGAAAGTCGATAGGCGTAATGCTCACAGGAGGCTTTATATGCTAAACCAGAGTTTGAGAGGCAGAGCTGAAAGGAGGAAGAAAGAATGAGGAGCTCTCTGAACCTGGGTTGTCTGTACTTGGCTTGCATAGCCACCCAGACCGACCCAGCGGCTCCCAGATGCTCAGAGAGGTTTGCATATTCAACCAATGTTTGCTTTGCTTTAGTCTATTAAGGCCTTTGAGATGTTCCATTGAATAGAATACAGTGTTCTGCATTGAAACTCTCTGACAGTAGGTAGATCCACACCTGCATGAAGAATTCTGGATGTCTATAAAAATATAAACCACCACGATTTGCTCATCCCCTACCTGCCTCAACTGGAAGTCAGTAACCTCGAAAATTTAAATCAGGAACCCTCATAGAACCTGGAACAAGAATTTTTCTTAAAGTGTGGCCCTATATGATGATCTATAAGTGTGTCATCAGAGAGAGTAAAATAAATCTTCTGTAACCTAAGTGTCACATGCCCAGGTGATGCTGTCATAAAAGAAGGGTGGGGTCCCCAAAGAGCAGAATCTAAATAGAATGAATTGTGTGCTCCCACTCTGTCCAGAACAGAGGTTATTGATTCTCGTGACCAGGCCCAATACCCATTATTAGGACAGTTAAAAAAATTCAGATTCAATCATTCAGTCAACAAATACTTATTGAATATTTACTATGTTTTAATCTCTTTTGATACATTAGCAAATAAGATCCCTGCCTTGCCCTGGCTGGTGTGGCTTGCTTAGTTGGGTGTCATCCCACAAAGTGAAAGGTCAGTGGTTTCATTCCAAGGTCAGGGCACATGCCTGGGATGCAAGCATGATCCCAGGTAGGGGCCCGGTTGGAGCATGTAGGAGAGGCAGCTGATGGATATTGTCTCTCACATCAGTGTTTCTCTCCCTCTTTTTCCCTCCCTTCCTCTCTTTCTAAAATAAATAAATAATTTTAAAGATAATAAGATTCCTGCCTTTTTCAAGGTTATATCTAGCAAACTTCAATTCTGAATATCCTTTAAGAACATATAAAGACTCGGGTAGGGGGGAGTCAGGGAGAGAAAAAGCAGATAACTGTAACTGAACAACAGTAAAGTCATTTATGAAACAACAACAACAAAAAAACATACAAAGAGCCCTCCTGTGATTCCATACTCACAAAGTAACCTTCCCATCACTCAAGAGGTCTCAGTAAATCCCCACAGCCAATCAAAAACAATTGTCCAAGGCACATGACTGGTTCCAGTTATACTAGCTATATAGTCTTTCTCAATAAATTCACATCACGGTTTACAAGTCAGCCTCTGTTTACTGGGTTGGATTATAGAGTTGTTTTATCCAAATTAATTTCACAGACCCTGAATAAGTTTGAGCAGAGTGAAATGTAAGTTTCTGAAGCTGCCAAACTGAGAACTAGACAGACCCTGCTTTCACAGAAGCCCAAATAGGATGCAGCTTATGCAGTCAACCTTACATCTTTCTTTAAACGTCTTAAATGGAAGTTTTACCTGTGATTTCATGCTTGAAGAACAGAGGTGAAATGATTGCTTCTAAAGCTAAATTATAATCTAGTAAAAATCATGAGAGTAAATTGGTAAAGTAAAAAATCCTCCTGAACTGGTCCCTCCTATGCAAATAGGTCCTTGTCGACATTACTGACTGTAATAGGAACTTTATTCTGAGTATGAAACCTAAGACTGTAAGCTCCCAGAGGACAGGAACTCCCTTGCATTTATGTGCCCTACTTTCATCATATGGGCTATCAAAAAACAAATGAACTGATTTAGAATGAACCAGTTTTGCCTGTAAAACTCAAGACCATGTCCTTGGAGGATATATTGTCCAGATCCTACTTTATGTAAAACTAGTATGTTCAACATACTGTTTTACATTTTTAAAAACAAGACAAAATTGGCCCTGGCTGGTGTAGCTCAGTGGATTGAGCACCGGCTTGCGAACCAAAGGATCGCAGTTCGATTCCCAGTCCGGGCACATGCCAGGGTTGCAAGCCAGTTCCCAGCAGGGGACACACAAGAAGCAACCATACGATGATATTTCACTCCGTCTCTCTTTCCCTTCCCCTCTAAAGAGAAATAAATAAAATCTTACACAAAATAGCCCTGGCCGGGCCGCTCTATTGGTTGGAGCATGATCCCATATGCCAAAAAAGTTTGGGATTTGATTCCTGGTCAGAGCATATACCTAGGTCCCAATGTTTGCCCCTCTCTCTCTCAAATCAATAAATGTATCCTCAGGGTGGGGATTAAAGGTACACACACACATACAAGACCAAATACCTCTGTTTTTATCCTGTGCCATACCTTTAAGCCTATGCAGTGAGAGTAGATCTGTCACACCTGATTGAGATGGGCTCAATGAGTTGTGTGGTCCCTCTTAGAATAGAAAGTCTTATGGTCATGGAGTCACAAAATGTGAAACTTCCCTCTCTTCTCCAGCTAAAGACAGCTGGCTCACTCCTTGCGGAGGAGAGACATCACGCCTGGTCTCTGGAGCTCCAGCTTACCAACCATATTCAAAGGGATGGAGAGAGAGGAAAGGAAACAGTGAAGATCTTAACTCAACTGTTGATGATTTAACACTCTGGGCCTGGTAGATGTTTAAAGTTGCCTTTTTTTCTGATGGATACTTTTACAGTTATTTCAGAAACCACCACCAGGATATCCCCATTCTGTAGCAGTTTCCCATCCATAGCTCTCTTTATCTGAGCAAAACCACACTCTTTGGACATGGTTTTGTTGGAGGTTTTTTGGTAAGTTTTATTCATTCATTAATATATTCATTATTCATTAATTTTTGAGAGAGAGAGAGAGAGAAAGGAAGGAAGGAAGGAAGGAAGGAACGTTGCTTTGTTGTTCCACTTATTTATGCATTCATTGGTTAATTCTTGTGTGTGCCATGACTCAGGATGAAACCCATAACCTTGGTATATCAGGGCAACACTCTAACCAACTGAGCTACCTGGCTACAGCTCTTTTAATTTTTATTTATTGATTTTAGAGAAAGAGAGGAAAGGAGAGAGAGAAACATCAGTTTGTTGTTACCCTTATTTATGCATTTATTGTTTGATTCTTGTGTGTGCCTTGACTGGGGATTGAACCCACAGCCTTGGCATATGGAGATAATGCTCTGAGTTAACCAGCAAGGGCCTATTTCAGCAGTTTTTTACTCCCGCTTTCAGCCCTTAGGGATCTGGTGGACTACCTCCAACTTCTTGCCTCTTGAAACCCGTTTTTCTCTGTAAGGGCCCTGTCAGATAGTGCCTAAGATAGCTCTCACACTGGCGAATCTGCAAGGTTGTGTACTCCACTCCACTGGGAGTGTCGTTCACACCATCCTTGTTGTAAATGTGTACATTTATTTTGACAGTTTTCCAGGAGGTGGCAGTAAAGTGTTTCCTCCAAACAAAATTAGTATGGCTATCTTCCAGTAGATGGAAGTGAAGTTTCTGGACGAAGAACACGTTTCTGACGGCGCTGTGAAGACTAGTGGTGACTCCGATGTTCCCCATCTGGTCCACAAGAAGCTCTCACACACTTCTTGCCCAAACTGACTTGGGAATGGGTGCTGTTCCCAGGGCGGCTGCAGTATTCCTCTCCCTCTGCTGCCCAAACAGCTGCCAGTCCTCCTCTCATCTGCTGTATTTTCCTAGCAGAAGCAGACACAGGTCCACTGTGCCCCTCTAACTGCAAGCGACTCATCTCAAGTGCTTGAGTGGTTTCATTTTAGGTCTTCTTAGCTTGAGGTAAGAGGCAGGCAGGCATCTGAGGTAAGAATCAATCACTGCATACCAGCAATAGTCTCCAAAGAAGTACTCCTCAATAATTCTCACTTGGCCTTTTATAACTTGCTACGAGAATTTAGATTGATCAGACTAGTGGCTAGAGTCGCTGCTAGTCTGAGCAGCGCCGTCAGAAACGTGTTCTTTATCTAGAAACTTCACTTCATCTATTGGAAGATAGTCATACTAATTTTGTTTGGACAAAATGTGATTTTGTCTAAATCTTCTCATTTCTAGGGGAAGTCCATTTCAGAACTCACCTGAGTGAGGTTTGGGGGGAGATGGGGAAGAATTGTTGAGTTTTTTGGTAATATCTTGGTACTCCATTAAAACAGTACTCAACCAGGGATTTTTTTTTTTTTTGGAGGGGGTTTGGGATCATGTCTGGAGACATTTTTGGCTGTCAAAACTAGGAAGAAACTAATAGCATCTTGTGGGTACAGATCAAAGACATATTACAATGCACAGGACAGCCTTCTCCACAACAAAGAATTATCTGGCTAAAAATAGCCAGATAATTAACATCTTGTAATAAAATGGAATTTCTACACTTGGCAGTCACTATGAGAATATCTCAAAAGTACATCGCTTTTTCGTCCAAATGCTTTATGTGTAGATGTAGATGTCACCTTTTAATATACAACTAGAGTCAGAAACTGCATTTCAGATAGCTGTTTGGCTAGGATGAGCAGTGACTGGTACGATTCTAAGACTTCCTCTGGACATGAGGCCTGCCAGGAAAATGATTGCTTAAGGTGAGGTTTGTATAGCCCAGGGAAATACATTTTACCCAACTTATCTGAGCAGAGACTTACACCTCTCAGAAGTGAAGTCATGAGTCAAATCACCTTGGAAGGAGTATACACCTGCTGCAGCCCCAGACCGAGTCCGAGATGCTGGGGAGGACCTTGGGATACCTGTGTCCTGACTTGAAGTCAGGGAGTAGCTCTGACTCTGTAGTAGTCATTTTACAACTAATACCCTTATTATTCAAAGAGAATGCAGATGGATTTCTCCCCCACTCACTCCCCACCGTAGATTAGTTCTATTGATTGAATTCAGCGCTTCCAGATTATAGAAGAATGTGGAACCCATTTCGTATGCCATCACTAAGGAAACTCACATTATTCAAGTGTCCTCCTCACCGTACTGATCTCGTCTCTACCCAGGGCTATTTGAGTACTAGCTGATAGATGAACTTTTGTCCAGTCAAGGCTGCTATTATCTTTTTTAATTCAATGTTCACAACAAACAAGCCATAGTAGCCAGTAAGAGCCAAAAAGTTACACCAAATCCCCACCAATTCTATCATATCTTAAAAAATAAAGTAGACACAGCAAACATTCAAT
This sequence comes from Sturnira hondurensis, assembly GCF_014824575.4. Classification (NCBI taxonomy): domain Eukaryota; kingdom Metazoa; phylum Chordata; class Mammalia; order Chiroptera; family Phyllostomidae; genus Sturnira; species Sturnira hondurensis. Next base: position 1,174,190 of record NW_028073751.1, read on the forward strand.
AATTATGAATGTCAGACATGGAATAAGAACATTGAACTTGTAATAATAATAATAATAACTTGTAATAAGAACCTGCATTAATGCTCAGCCCTGTTACTTACTAGCCGTGTGACTGTGGTCAAGGTATTTACCTAAATGTACCAGAGAGTCCCCATTGGTTAAAAAGAGGAAAAATAATACCAAAATAAATTGGCATGCATGAAAGTGTTTTATAAGCCATATACTACAAATTTTTTCACTGCTTCTACACTCTTTCAGAGGCTTAAAGAAGTATCTGGAAATATTTTGCCACCATATTTGGGTGTTTATTGTCAGTGATGAGGCCCTAGAAGTTCCTAAATACTTGTCCATTTATTTTATATTTTTAAAAGATTTTATTTATTTTATTTTTAGAGAGAGGGAAAGGAAGAGAGAAAGAGGGAGAGAAACATCAATCAGTTGCCTCTCGTATGCCCCGCCCCCCAACCAGAGACCAACCCACAACTCAGGCTCTGACCAGAAATTCAGCTGAAGGCCCTTAGCTTTGCTGGACGGTGCCCAACCAACTGAGCCACAGCAGTCAGGGCCATTTCTTTTTAAATGAAAACCAAGAACCCCCAGACTCTCGGTGCAGCTTTTAAGATCTTCTGAACCTCATGAGTTACAACAAATACGAGCACACCTCCTTAATTAGAAGCATATTTACACTGCCCACTTACAGGATAAGACTTAGGGAGGACTAGGAATGGGAAAACAGGTGCGACTTTTTGTGTGGAGGGGTGGGGGCACTCTTGCACAGGGAGAAGTGGGGAAGACTCTGACTCCCACTGAGCAGTAAAATGCTATCAAATCCAATCAAACTCAGTAATTAATTTTCACTTTCTTGAATCACTCACCTCTACCAAGGAAAAAAGAAAGGACTAAACAACTCCCAACAAAATTAAAATCCAATAACGAAGCAACTCACCATTAGTAAGTGGTACTGCTGGCTCTTCTGAGTTACGCAGTGAAAATCTGTCTGTGCCACTTTCCCCAGGATCACTGCGCCAGCGTGCAAGAATGCACGTTCCTCATAAACAAAAAATAGTACTAGCTGCAAAAAGAAGAAACTGTTCCAGGCTGTACAAATCCCACGCCCACATCCAAGATAATGGCAAATACTGTTCTGATCTTAGCAACCCAATGTAACCTTTATGCCATTTATTTATTCAACACTCATTTCTTGAGCAACTATTAAGGGGCAGGCACTGTGTTAGGGTATATAATCATGATCTCTGCCCTGAAAAAGCTTCATCATACACATCTCTGGAATACGAGTGTTTTTGGAACAGAACCAAAGTTAACATAATGTTGATTTCGGCTTCTGCATTCGCTCTCACAGCTGTTGATGCCATCCAGTGTGGGGAGCTGGAACAATCAACAATAACTGTCATCTTTGCCAAGTCTACACTTTTGGCCTGATAACTCAAAATTCAGTATATGACAATAACATAAACCAATGAGACTATCAACTAGAAGACTAAGTTGTTTGAGCTTCTCCATTAAATTCCTATAGTCAACTAGATAATTTTTCAATAGTCGGAACTTGTTTTAAAAAAACAAATAGAGCCCTGGCTGGTGTAGCTCAATGTATTGAGCACAGGCCTGTGAACCAGATGATTGTGGTTCGATTCCCAGTCAGGGCACATGCCTGGGTTGCGGGCCAGTTCCCAGCAGGGGACCCATGAGAGGCAACCATACATTGATGTTTCTCTCCCTTTCTCCTTCCCTTCTCCTCTAAAGATAAATAAATAAAATTTTATTTTATTTTTTTAATTTAATTTTTGTTCAAGTACAGTTTTCTGTCTTCTTTTTCCAGCCCTGCCCCGCCCCCAGTGCTCCCCACCTCCCTCCCATTTCTGCCCCCCACAAATAAATAAAATTTTTCAAAAAATTAAAAAACAAATAGAAAAGAATAGATGTTCTTTTCTTCTCTCTTCCTATATCCTTGTAATGGAGAGAAAAAGTGCCCAGAGATTCAATGAGACATTCACAAAAGCATGGGTCTTCTGCTGCCCCTTTAGCCAGCAATCCAGGTAGGAGGTGAGACTCTTGCCATTCTGCATACCCTACCTCTTCCTTAGAGGTTTTTGGCTTTTTGGCTTTCCTACCTTCTGACCAGCCAGGCTCCTTCTTAAACTCCTGTAATTGGGACCAGACCTTCTGTGGCAAACTGACAGCCCAAATATTTGCAGATTGAAATCTAACTGTGTACAACCATATTTTTGCTAAACATTTACACTTGTCTGCTCTTTACTACTGAAGACAAGGGCATAATGATTTGCAGAAGCGTTTGGTGTTTTCCCAACCCCCAAGCTCATCAGCAGAGAAGCTGTGAAGCATGAAGGCTCACATCCTTGTTTTAGGTTTTCATAGTGCAGGAGCAGTCGAACCATGTGCACAGGGGAGAAGTATTATAGTTACTGTGCGTATGTCTTATTATCCCTGTTAGCTTGTGGCACCGTCTATATCCTAAGTAAGTGTCTCACCCAAAACAAGTACAGCAAAAACACTTGTCGAAAAAAGAAATGACCCTTTGTTTAATCACGTTTGCTGTTATTTAATAAGGTGTTGCTATTTGTTTCTTCTTTATAGTTCCTTTTTCTCCACCTGGAATACTTGATACTTCTTACTTGGTCAACACAAGTACTGTGTTAAGCACTGGAGACACAATAGTGGACACACTAGACATGATTCCGGCCTTGTGAGGAACGCAAGGTATTATGCCTTGTTACATGGCTAACTACCACTTGTTCCACAAGCCTAAGTTCAGCCTAAGTGTCCTAAGTGTCACTTTATCTGAGCAGCCTCTGTGACCTTGTCTAGATTAAAAAGGCAACCCTATTCTCCAGGCCTCTGGCATCTTGCCCATAAATCACACTGTCGACTTCATCAAAACTAAGATCCCTGAAGGGCTGTAACCTCAGTGGGAGAACAAGAAAAGAACCTGACCTACAGAAGGAAAGGGTGAGGACATCTGATTATCTTCACTTTAACTGGGATAGGATTAAAAAAAAGGAAACAAGCCTCCTCCAAGAATTCCTGTACATGTTTGCAAGCATGTTGTGGGGAGTCAGAATTTCATACTACCTGTGTGGCCCAGAAAACCCTAAGCTGAAAACCATAAAGGTGATCACTTTAGTGCCCCCAGGCTCCCTGCATAAAAAAAGTGAATCCTCTCTGGAAATCTCACAGATAAGGTTCCAAGAAATACAACCTCACAATAAATTATCAGTAAAAACACAAGGAAGTGATGAACTTCAGAATACCTCCAGTGACTGCAGTATTCTAGTTCAAATAGAGAATATGAAGAAAGTATATGTGTGATACTATGACATAGTTAAGACACACGCATTTTGTTTTTGTCCCAGGTTCCTGGCACAGAGCTCTTAAAGCCCTTGCGATTTCCTGAGTGATACTGGTAAGGAATGTATTTTGTTATTCATAACAAGTCTCTTTCCATCACACCTTAGTTTATGGTAATGAGGTGACTTGAGGCTTGGCCCCTAGATAGCCTCCAATGGGGCTGGTGCTAGAAAGACCAAATGATTAGAGGGTTGAAACTTTGAACCCGACCCCTGTCCCCCAGTGAAGGAGGAGAACTTAAGATCAAGCTCTGTGAAAACAGCCTCTAGATGGTAAAAAGGCAAGGAAACGGATTTGCTCTCTCCTGAAGGCCCCTTGATTTCCCCCTAGATTCCTGATTTTAGTCCAGAGAGACTCAAATCAGACTTGTGATTTGAGGCCCCAATAAATCTAAGGGGCCAAGAGACAGCTAACTTTTCAGAAGCACAGTTCAAAATACTGGTGATCAGGAAGCTCACAGAATTGGTTCATTTTAGACACAAATTAGAGGAACATATGAAGGCTAAACTGATTGAAATGAAGGGAAATGCACAGGAAACCAATAGTGATGGAAAGGAGACTGGGACTCAAATCAAGGGAGTGGACCAGAAGAAAGAAAGAAACAACCAAACAGAAAAGAAGAAAGAAACAAGAATTCAAAAAAATGAGGAGAGGCTTAGGAACCTCCAGGACATCTTTAAACATTCCAACATCCGAATTATAGGGGTACCAGAAGGGGAAGAGGAACAGCCATGAGTGGAAAAATTATTTGAACAAATAATAAAGGAGAACTTCCCCAGTCTGGCAAAGGAAATACACTTCCAGGAAATTCAGGAAGCTCAGAGAGTCCCAAAGTTGGATCCAAGAAGGAACACACCAAGGCACATCATAATTACATTAGCCAAGATTAAAATGAAGGAGAGAATCCTAGAAGCAGCAAGGGATAAGGGGACAGTCACTTACAAAGGAGCTCCCATCAGACTGTCAGCGGATTTTTCAAGAGAGACCTTACAGGCAAGAAAGGGCTGGAAAGAAGTATTCCAAGTCATGAAATCCAAAGACCTACAGCTAAGATTGCTCTATCCAGCAAAGTTTTCATTTAGAGTGGAAGGGCAGATAAAGTGCTTCTCAGATAAGGTCAAGTTCAAGGAGTTCATCATCACCAAGCCCTTATTATATGAAATGTTAAAGGGACTTATCTAAGAAAACGAAGATAAAAAATATGAACGGTGAAAGGACAGCAAACTCACAGTTATTAACAACTACACCTAAAACAAAAGCAAACTAAGCAGACAGCTAGATCAGGAGCAGAGCCACAGAAATGGAGATCACATAGAGGGTTAGCAACAGGGGAGTGGGAGAAGGGGGTGGGAGGAATGTACAGAGAATAAGTAGCATAGACAGTGGGGAGAAAATAGGGGGAGGGCAAGAGTAGTATGGGAAATATAGAATCTAAAGAACTTGTGACATATGGACATGAACTAAAGGGGGGATGGGGGAGGGGTGTGCGGGGTGGAGGGGAATAAAGGGGGGAAATGGGATGACTGTAATCAATAAAATATATTAAAATTTTTTAAGACTTTATTTATTTTTCTAAAGATTTTATTTATTTTTCTTTAGAGGGGAAGGGAAGGAGAGAAGGAGAGAAACATCAATGTATGGTTGCCCCTCATGGGTCCCCTGCTGGGAACTGGCCTACAACCCAGGCATGTGCCCTGACTGGGAACTGAACAGCGATCCCTTGGTTCGCAGGCCCGTGCTCAATCCACCGAGCCACACCAGCCAGGGCTATTTATTTATTTTTAGAGAGAGGGGACTCTCACACATGCCCAACCAGGGATGTGATCTGCAACCCAGGCATGTGCCCTGACCGAGAATCAAACCAGCACAGCAACCTTTCGGTTTGCAGGAAGATGCCCAACCCACTGAGCCACACCAGTCAGGGCTGTTCACACTTTTAAATGGTAAAATATTCAGCAGTGTGATGAAATGTAGTACCGTTGTACCCCATGCAGACCATTTCCAGTACTTCGGTGCCATTCCCCTCTGTGTACAATCTAGAAATCACGGAGTTCTGCAGGATGTTACAGTGATATTTTTCTTAACTCCAGATAAGCTCTTTTCAGAGCTGGGGCAAGGTACTTATGAATGGGAAAACAGGATTTCCCTTCTCGCAGCCCCATTTCTATCTTAAATAAGAGTTTGTGTCTGTTTTCTCACCAGATATATATAATGGTTGGAGCTGAACGCACAAACTCCAGAGGAATTGGTGGGCACCTCTAATCCAAGAAAGCTCCCTCAGGCCTACAGCGGAACCTCATTATTAGGATACCAGCATATCTGATAAAGTCAGGCATGCTGACTCAAGAGGAAACAAAGAGATAAATAGGTGAACTCGGAAGGCTCTCTGACAGCCCAGGAGCCTTGGATTCTGAGAGACTGCATCTCTGAGATCACCTTGACTTCTAGACAAGACCAGGATGGAAGGCTGCTGGAACGCCTCTCCCTTGCTCCCAGGCAGTCTTGCCATCTTCAGAAGGGGTCACTTGGGTTCGTTTGTCCAACAATCCAAGCCCCAAACCAGGATGAGGAAGTTTTCCTTCTTACATATAGGTTCTTCCTACCCTTCCAGAACTAAGAAGTGCTTGTTTACATGTTAGATCTAAACGAGTACTCACACAGGGGCTGAGAGATCTAATTCACACCACCACCTTTTTTAAAAAATGTTTTTCAAATATAGCAAGTCCTCATTTAATGCCGTCAATAGTTCTTGACGCAAAATGATGTATAATGAAACCAATTTTATCTTAGGCTAATTGACATAAAGAAGAGTTATGTTCCTACAGCATATTTCTGGTCATAAAAACATCACCGAACTTTTAAGTAAAAATGCAAAACACTTCAAATATTAAATACTGAAATAAATGTGAGCTCTACATACATTTTAAAAAGATTAATAAAAACAGTAAGATCATTATTTTCCAACCTGCTCAGGGTCACAAGTGGTCCGAGCCTGTCCGGGCAGCTCAGGGTTCAAGGCGGGGAACCCACCCAGGACAGGACGCCCTCCCACTGCAGGGCCACTCACACCCAGACCCACTCGCACTCACGCTGGGCAGTGCAGACATGCCGTGTCACCCCACACGCCCATTCTTGGTCTGTGAGAGGAAATGGAGCACCTAGAGAAAACCCAGATGGGCATGGGGAAAGCTGATGCTCCACACACACATCGGCCCCAGGGAGAATCCATTTTTTTCAACATTACAATAATAAAATGACATTATCTGAGGACCTGCTGTACAAAAATAATAAATAGTCATCAGAAGAATTCAAAAAAAATGTAGAAGACTAAAGAATAAAAAGCAAAATTCTCTCTTTACTCTCTAATCTTACTTTCTTCCCTAAAACCAAACCTGATGAGGTACACCCTCCCCGAAGTCTTTTCACACAAGTATAGAATGCACACACACAATTTTTATTCTTAACATAAATAGGATCATACACTAATGTTCTGTATATGCTTTTTACCATAATATTCCATAGAAATACGTCCATATTAGTAAATTTAGGTTGTTTCCAATTGCCTCTGTTAAAAATTGTAGTGCAGTAAGTGCTTGTACGTGCATGTATATTTGTATATAACAGATTCCAAGAAACAAAATTATGGAATTAAAGAGTAACACGTTTAAAATTTGATAGATACTACCAAACTTACCTTGGAAGAGGTTTTGTGAACAGTATAGGAGAATAACTATTTGCTTAAACTTTCACCCAACTTGGATATTATGTATATTTTTACTTTTTCCACTCTGATGAGCAAGAATAATAGTACACATTATTTAACTTGCATTTCCCTAATTGCAAGTTTGCTGAGTATGTGCTTCCTGGCCAGTTGTAGTTCCTAGTGAATTTCCTATCCATTGTCATTGCTTATTTTTCTGCCTGCAGCTTCCCCATTTTGATCATGAGAGTGGCTACTATACATCGAGCACTTGCTTATGTGCCTGCCACTGTACTAGGTGCTTTAAAATTTTTTTTCTTAAAACAATCTATTTTGCACATGAAAGCAAAAACATGAAAAATATGAAAACACATGGAGATGAAAGTCAAAACGGTTTTTTTTTACTGGTTTCTTACTCTGTAGGCTGTACTTTCTCTACTATGTCACTGTAGGAAAAAAAAAAGTTTCATTTTACTCAAAAGCGGAAACTTCAAATGAAAGTGACTTACCAAACACAGCCTCATAACTACATGCCCATCTCAGTCTGGACCCCTGGAAGGCTTTTTACCACTCTGGTCTTACTAGAACACAAGGTTGAACACTGCCAAAAGACTGTTCACACAAATATATCAGACTTGACTGCCCTTTTATCTGTGTCCTTAAAGATAAAGAACCAGCCCACAGGACAAGGGTCGAAGATAAAAAAAACACACCAAGAAACATGGAGACCTTGGGCCCCATTGCACCCACATCACAGTGAAAACAGGGCTGACGGCTGGACAAGTCAGTCTCAGGGACTAGTGTAGTTTCCAGGAACCTCCCAGCACCCACCAGTCAGCTGAATTAGAGAAACGAGGTCCTCATATAGCCAGTCAAGGCCCATATGAGTGAATACATAAGTAGAACAACAAATCTCTCTCTCTTAAATCAATAAAATAGAAATAAGCCCTGGCTGGTGTAGCTCAGTGGATTGAGCGCAGGCCTGTGAACCACACGATCATGGTTCGGTTCCCAGTCAGAGCGCATGCCTGGGTTGCAGGCCAGTTCCCAGCAGAGAACTCATGAGAGGCAACCATACATTGATGTTTCTCTCCTCTCTCCTTCCCTTTCTCTCTAAAGATAAATAAATAAAATCTTTAAAAAAAAAGAAATAGGAAAAAGGGCCCTGGCTAGTGTGGCTCAGTGGATTGAACTCTGGCCTGTGAACTGAAAGGTCACTGGTTCAATTCCCAGTCAGGGCACATGCTTGGGTTTCGGGCCAGGTCCCCAGCTGGGGGCCTGTGAGGGGCAATTAATTGATGTATCTCTCACATATTGATGTTTCTCTTTCTCTCTTTCTGCTTCTCTAAAATAAATAAATATTTTAAAAAGAAAAGAATTTTACCTCTTTAATAAGAGGTATAGGAAATGTAATTTCTAATTTTTATTGTTCAGATTGTCATATTCTTCTAAAGAAAAGGGGGATAGAATAAATTATGTCTCAAACTGCTGAACTTCCTTCCTTCCAAAAGCATTAGTCAAGTGCCTTATGTAGAAAGTTGATAACAACTTGATGTGGAGGTGCTTTAAACTAGTCTTTCTACCTTTATATAATTCAACGTTTCCAATAATAAAGTTTTAGAAAAAATAAAAAAGGCCTATGTGCCAGACACTGAGCTGGGCACTGGTAGCAAAGAGGATATAACATAATTCCTATTCTTTTGAGAAGCAAAACTCCATTTTATTATGATGTTAATATTTTACAAAGCACTTTCATGATTGTTATCTGAGTCACCCTATAAATACATATTATGATTACAAATTCAAAAGACGCCTACTTTTTACTTTCTTCCTGGTCTTTCTTTGTTCTCTGTGACAAATCTGGGAAGAGCCTTATCTCTAACAGGCAAGGCTGTAGTTGGGGACTGGGAGAGGAGAGTACGACCAGGACTGGGAGAGCTTCTTCTATGGGCAAAGGTAGTTTCAGGATGCCTCAGACGATATTATCAGAATCTTAAATGCCATCTCCACCCTTTCAAATACTTAGGGTGAGCCTTTCACTTACAAAATCTTTCTTTAAATTCAAGGTGATTCTTCTATTTCAAGACAGTTAAACTCGGTCACAGAAAAAGAGCCACTTTCCCAGGATTAGATAGCAAAAGGGAGTAAAATTTCATTCTCTTCACCTCCCAGAATCTCACTCAGCGAAGCTCTGCCATGACGGTCAGAGCGCTTATGCTCTCAGCTAACTAAATTACGTTTCAGATCAGATGGATGACTGCTTTGCGGAGCTGCACAAGGAATCTGTTCACCTTTGGAACTCTGTCACCCTTAACTCTCAGAGTCCATGGGATGTGTTCTGCCTCAAGTCTCTTTTAGAAGTTTCTACATACTAATTTTTCCCAGGTGGTTGTAGGTTCCTATTCACCTGTGCAAATGACCACTTTTGGATATGCCTTTTTGCTTCTTTGTTGTCTAATTCTTAAGTGTGAGTAAAGGAGTTTATACCCCAAGACTAGCCGGGTTGTCAGAGACACACACTTACCTGGGCCCTCACCCACCTCACCCACCATTACTTCACCTTCCATTTGCAGTTTCCCTATTTGCACACAACATAGAATTGGATGCTTCCTTCCTCCTTGCCAGGAACTTCAGATAGATTTTGATGCAAAAGCAGGGCCAAGGATTTTCCAGATTCTTTCAGAGACACAGGCGAACAATTGTTTCTTTGTCAAAGATCTTTTGACACCAGCAACTACAGCACAGACACACAAGTTCCCAAAACTGAGATAGACAAAGTGGAAGGCAATGGACAGAGGTCAGCTGGCTGGAGGAAGCTCCAGCCTCCCTCTTTGTCACTCATCCGGCTTTCCGGGGAGCTATAGAAGCGCTTGCTTGATTCAGCCAGCACTACTGCTCCCGGGGTCAGGAAGTGAAACACTGCTGAGCCCTCAGTTCACGGGGTGACAAGCATTATGGGATATATTTGTCCGAGGACTGGCTGGCTTTTCTCTCGCCTTCTCAGAGTTTAGCTTCATCTCACACATGTTCTCAATTCTGAGAATCCTAATTGCTGACAAAGGGATGGGGATAAAGAGCCAGGCCAGAAGACAGTCCCGCAGACCCAAGTAGAAGAGCTGGCTCAAGTTGCCAGACATCTAATTGCTCAAGAAGGGGAACTTGAGATTTTCCCGTGACTCTAAGCACTTGTCTAAGCACAGCCTGTTCTTCAGCACCAGCCATACTACCGGAAGATTCAGTAGAGCCAAGTGAATGGCGGGGCGGGGGGCGGGGGGCGCGAAGCTCCATTATTCCTAAAACAAGCCCCCTTCACTTCCCAGGGTGTTCTCTGGGAGAACACTAAGTAATGAGAATAGCAGCCAATGAAGCATGGGAAGAAGGCATTACCTCATCAGGGTGAGACCCCATTGGCTGACATTACCCTGGGCATGGCTTTCACAGGAGTAAAATTAACCCTTGTCAGGGACACAGACTTCACAGGAGACTCCCTGACTCTACTAAAAAAGGAATCAACGGGGAACAATAGACCTTTCTTAACATTTTTCTTAAGCATATGTAGTTTCATAATGGTTATGAGAAGGTTTAGATATCCTCTTCCAAAAGATTATTTGGTGACTTTTAGAGGGAAAAAGGAGCCATTTGCAATAGATTGATATGGGAGAATCAAGAGGAGGAGGCATTCAATCTTATTCTACACCTGCAGTGGGATTGTCAGAGGGACAAAGACCAAAAAGAATAATAAAAATCAAAACACTTTGGAGCAGATTAGCAAGAAACTGACCTTATTTTTGCAACTTATTTTTTGAAGTTTGTTCTTAGCTACAGCCTTCATTTTTTAATGCAAACTGCCAAAAGACATCCTGGTGTTTATTAGAATATTTTTTTAATTTTATTTTTAGAGAGAGGGGAAGGGAGGGAGAGAGAGAAATATCAATGTGTGGTTGCCTCTCGTGTGCCCCCCATCAGGGACCCAATCCCAGCCCAGGCATGTGCCCTGACTGGAAATCGAACCAATGACCCTTTGGTTCACAGGCTGGCACTCAATCCATTGAGCCACACCAACGAGGGCTCCTGTTTTTGGTTGTTTTTTTTTTTTAATAAATAAGTATCAGCAGACAAAAGTTCTAGTTTATAACTTTAATCCTATAATGAAGAAACCTCTCAGCAAACCTTGTCTCCCGACACTCAAGCCCCATATTTGATAGAACCATGTACAAAATTATTTTGTGTGTGCTTCAAAAACTGTGCAATTGCATTTAGTAATTAAAGTCAAAGGAAAGGAAGGTGCATCTCCTACAACTAACTTGCTTTTACCAAGTAGAAATTCTTAGCACTCATCTAAGGACTGATTTGCAAAGAAGGCGTGAAAACCACTCTAATTTTAAATATTGAGAGCTGAGTATTTGAGAAGGGAATCATGTTTTCATATTATAGCAGAGGCTATTTTGGGAACATAATCATATCTTTTATTCTAAATTGATTTTAACTTAAAATTGACAGGATGTAGCCGGAGGATTGTTGTTGTTTTCCTGAGGGCTTACAAACAGCTACTTTTCACCGAAGTAGGCTAACCCAGTGACAGGCTGACTAGTGGGCAATGTAGCCCACACTCAAGACTCCTTCCACTGTGAGGCCTATTTGAGCCCAGCCCAGACTGCAGCCAGCAAGCCTCAAGCATGTTGGAATGAGTGTTGCAATCTGCACACCAGAACTCTACAACAGAGCAATGTGACCACATTAAAACAGGACTAAAGACCAAAATCCTCTGGAGAGAATGGATTATAGCTGGGGGAAATCCTTGAGATATATTGTGCAGGGCATATAGACTGTGAGGACAGGGTCCTAAAAAAACGAGTATTCACTTTGGTGATCAGGTCACAGGTGCCTTGTGAAAACTTTTATCTGTGACACCTTTGGACACGTAAAGGTCATTCGGTAGACTTTTATTCAGCATTTCTCTGTGCTTGGTGTTGTTTTTATAAAGATTTGTCTGTACCTGGGGAATCCTCTTGATTCAAGCTTGTCTCCCACCACTTCTAGAAATATGCTGTAAGAAATAGGGCAATATTCCCTTGTGTAATGTTCCTTAATAATTTTTATTTGTTGAGCACCTACTGTCAGATACTTTCTGAACAGATACTTTCCATTTATCAGAGGTTCCCAAGCTTTCTTTGTTCACAGAGCCCACGGTGTCTCAGTAAGTTTTCTGCCATTCCCTTAGGCCAAAAGAAATACCTAACAATTCCATTTAGTAAGTAATTAGATCCAAACAACCTACATTAGTTTTATTTCATTCCTAAATAACCACGATTACTTATTGACGGGATGTCTGTATTTACTGCACACTGCTCAGCTTCTCCATCAGATGGGACACCAGCACCCTCATTTCAGGCTCCAGGTCGATTTGCGCATAGCACTTGCCTTTTATTGCACTGAAAGCCCAGCTTTGTGAAGATATGACAGAAATCATCAAGGAATGCAGCACAATCAAATGTTGAAACTGTGACCTACCTCTGGTACCCAACCGACGTGACTGTGTTTCCCTGGAAAATTTGAAATGTCCCGTGGTGGTGTCCATTTGAGTTCACTGCGGGGCCTTAGGTCACCTCAACATAGTGTGGGAACCACGGACACACACTTTTCATTCTGTCTTTACAATGAATCTGCTTTGTAGGTGCTACTCCAATTTTATAAATCTGGGAATTAAGGCTGAGGACAGCTCAGTAATTTACAAAGTTCACATAGCTAGTAATAAGCTATGCTACTGGTATCTACACCTAGGTCTGCTCGACTCAACACCCACCCTGTTAGCCACACTATCTTTCTCACCACCATGGCAGGATGTTAGAACCACAGGTCATCAGAGCTGAAAGGGATCTCAGGGGTGATGGAGTCCCAGCACTCTGGTTTCACGGATGAGGAAATAGATGCCTAAGAAGATAAAGGATTTGCCTTGGCTGGTGTGGCTCGGGATGGACCGAGGGCCTGTGAACCAAAGGGTTGCTGGTTCAATTCCCAGTCAGGGCATGTGCCTGGATTTCGGGCCAGATCCCCATTGAGAAGTAGCCACACATTGATGTTTCTCTCCCTCTCTTTCTCCTTCCCTTCCTCTCTCTCTAAAAATAAATAAATAAAATCTTAAAAAAAACAAAAGAAGATAAAGGATTTTATGAAGACATACACTGGTTAAAGGCAAGACTGGAGCCCAAGCCAGACACTCTATATTAAAATAAAATTAATTATTAAAGTAAAATAATTTTATTTTAAATAATTCTAAAATATAATACACATCTAGAAAATGGCATAAAACATATGTGCATGTGTGCACATGTATCTTTACGAATAGCTATACAGTAAACACCCATGCACCCATCACTCAGACTGAGAAACAAAACATTGCCAGCACCTTCCCCAAATCACAGCTCCCAACCTCCTTTTTAGAGGTGACTTCTATCCTGACTTTTATAATCATCCTTTCTTTGTAATTTTACCAAATGTTGTCATAGTCATAAGTAATACATGACTTAGACAGTAAACAGCTTCCCCCGGGGCCCAGCCTCCTGCTCCAGGCTGCCATGCAGCTCAGAGGCTCTACTCAGACCAACCTCCACAACTTCCTGGCAGACCCTCTACTTCCTGGCTTCCTCATCTAGCCGCTTCTTGAGAAAACAGTACATGGGATGTAAAAAGAAAGAAGTCAAAACTGCGTATCTGAAATGTTTTCATTGCATCTTCAAATTTGATTGACAGCTTGGCTCAAAATAGAATTCTAGGTAGAAATCAATTTTCATGGGATGTTTTAAGGCATTTCTCCATTGTTTTCTATCTTCTAATAGTACTTTTGAGAATTTTGATATTATTCTTATTCCTTTCCCTTTGTGGATGCCCGGTTTTCCCCCCTCGAAGCTTTCAGGATCTTTTCTTTATGTGTGGTTCTGGAGTTTGGGAGTGATAATGCTGTGCTCCACTACCTAGATCCCCCTGCAGAAATGCAGGACTTGCTCCTCCAGCTTCGGGAATGCTGCTATGACCCTCAGCTGTCACCCTTCTCTGGGCTGTGCCTTTCAGGGTGTCCAACCTGTGGCCCACAGGTCACATGCAGCCCAGGATGGCTGTGCATGTGGCCCAACACAAAATCAAAAATTTACTCAAAACATTATGAGATTTTTGTGTGTGTGTGTGATTACATGTCACAGTGTATTTAATGTGTGGCCCAAGACAACTCTTCTTTTTCCAGTGTGGCGCAGAGATGCCAGAAGGTTGGACACCGCTGTCAGCTAAAGAAGACTTCCCGGACCAGCCATACCCAACAACTGACAACACGGGAGTCTGAAGGCCCAGCTCCCTCATGGCAACTGGCAACAATTCTGAAGGCCCATCCAGCTCCAGAGCTCCCTGGAGGTGGTCGCCTGGGGTCTTCACTGTGCCTGCATAAGAGCCCAGCTTCTCCCTCTGCCCAGTCCTGTTTCCTTCCCCTTCCTTTCACACGTGTTAATCCTGAGTGCACTCTCTTGTAAGTGTCCTGCCTGCAACTCTGCCTCTCGGTTTGCTTCCCAGAGAACCCAAGTGCAAGTGCAACACGCCTGGCTGTGAGTCTTGTTTGCATTCATCATGTTGAACCATCAAATCCATGGGCCCCATATTACGGCTACTGTTTACCTCCACCTTGAGTATAGTCGCATTTATGCCCATTTTATAGATGCACAAACTCATGCTGCAAAAGCGAACTGACTTGCACAGAAAAGTCAAACAAGTAGTAAGTGGTTACGATGGGATCTAAAACCAGGTCTGTCTTAGTGCAAAACCAGTGCGGTGTTCTCTGTTTCCGGAGTGGCTGTGGGAGTTTGGGCTACACACAGTGAGCCCCAGGCTTTCTGAAGAAGGAAAGAATAACAGACACCAGAGTGCGCAGAAACATAGGAGCTGAGGACACAGCACGAACTCAGTTATCTACAGTCTCTCAGCGAGAGCCATTTTGTTCCCGAGGGAGAATCCTGCCTGTGCCTGTTGCGATAACAGACAGTATGCCTTTGGATCCCACGGCACCCACTCAAATGAAAGCTGAATGTTTCTGCAGAAGAGTTTCTGGTAAATATTGGGACAGAAACAGCTGGTAAAAAAAGAAAGAAAGAAAGAAAGAAAGACTAAGTGGGGAAAAGAGATTCTATCTAGTGTTTATCATTTCTGACAAAGATTTGGTATTTGATTATATTACCAACAAAGCTCACATCACAGTGGGAAAATTCCTTCTATCTGGGCCTCAATTTTTCTTTTGTACAAATTAAAGGGTTAAAATAGGTAAATCCCATGGGCTTTAAAAACTTCATGAATAACCACATATCACTGTGAACATCTATTTCGAAAACATCGACCTTCATTCCACAAATATTTATTAAATGCCTGCTATGAGTCGGGCACATTTTTAGGCACTGAAGATACAGAAATGAGCAAAACAAATGAAAATCCTGGGCTTAAGGACCTGACATTGAACTAACACTTACACAGTGCTTACCTTGTGCCCAGAAGAGGTCTGAGCACTTTAGACAAACCGACTCATTTAGTCCCCATGACTAAATGAGTCCTCTCTATGAGGTAGGTACCATTAATACCATCCCCGTCCTCCAGATGAAGACAAAGGTACAGAAATGTGAAGTTATACTAATCAGGTCCGGAGCCAAGATGGGAACGCAGGCAGGCAGTCTGACTGCAGTTTCTAGGCTCTTACGTTATGCCACTGCTAACTCTGGAAAAATCCAGTGGAACTACTTTCAAAATTAATTGGTTTTGAATTTCTTGTCAAAAGGTGATGACCTTATAAAGCTGGAATAAAAGGTCAACTTAAAAACAGTATGGCCCTGGCTGGTGTGCCTCAGCAGGTTGAGTGCTGGCCTGCAAACTAAAGAGTCAACAGTTTGATTCCCAGTCAGGGCACATGCCTGGGTTACAGGCCAGGTCCCCAGTAGAGGGCCCATGAGAGGAAACCACACACTAATGTCTCTTTCTCTCTCTCTTCCTCCCTTCCCCTCTCTATAAAAATAAATAAATAAACTTTAAAAAATAAAAACAGTATGTATTCAGAAAACTTACAACAAAGAGAAACATTTTCTATTCAATATTGATAGAAATCAACAGAAATTATTCGTTCAGTAGCCAGTTAAAATTCTTTTTTTTAAAAAATATATTTTATTGGGACTTCCGCCAAGATGGAGGCATAGGTGGAAACACTGTGCCTTCTCCCACAACCAACTTTGAATACAACAAAGGTTTGGAGAACAAAGACACAGCCAAAGAACAGAAAATTGAATTATACGGAAGTCCGAAAACAACTAACCGTTCAACAAGGATGGTAAGAGGGGCGGAGCCAGCAGCGGAGCAGGGTCGGGCAGGAAAGATCCCCCCAATGAGGCGCACAGGTAGCCGGGACCCAGTCAGGGTGTGGGACAGATGACCGCAGTCGCACATTCGCCCACAGTGAGACAGACCACTCAGGCCTCAGGGGGCGAGGGCTGACGGCGGTGGTGCACTCTTGCGCAGTGGGATGAAACACGCGGGCCCCGATGAGGGTAGCAGCTGCCGCAACTGCAGGGCCGGCAGACTGGACGCCATTGCTCCTCGTTGACCCCGCCCCTACATACAGCGTCACAACCCAGCGATTTAGTTGCCCTGCTCTGGTGAACACCTAGGGCTCTGATCCTGCTACAGAACAGGCACGAACAGCCCAAAAGATGGCTCAAGAAGAACTCAAAGTTCCAGAGCCAATAACTCTCAGCGACCGAGAAATTGCCAGCCTCTCAGAAGCACAGTTCAAGACACTGTTTATCAGGATGCTCACAGAACTGGTTGATTATAGTCACAAATTAGAGGAACATATGAAGGCTAAACTAATTGAAATGAAGGGAGATGCACAGGAAACCAATAGTGATGGAAAGGAAACTGGGACTCAAATCAATGGAATGGACCAGAAGGAAGAACAAAACATCCCACCAGAAAGGAATGAAGAAATGAGAATTCAAAAAAATGAGGAGAGGCTTAGGAACCTCCAGGACATCTTTAAAC